>NW_027556180.1:146095150-146415150 GCF_003287225.1 Phascolarctos cinereus | reverse complement strand
CTCTTCCCTGCTGACCCCAAAGGGAGTCGCTCTAAGGAATGAAATCAAAGCAATCAATGACAAGTGGCACTTCCAGGGAATCTACGACCTGTTGTGTCTTTTCTCTCTGGGTTCAAGGTTGTTGTCGGGCCTCTCTGAGACCCCTATGCCACTGAGCTGGAAGATGGCACCTGCGAGGCTAAGGAAGTCAATTGTATTGCACCCCAGCATCCAGCCCACCGATTGCAATTTGGAGACTTTGTTGAAACTCTTCATATGTCCTGCCACTGCTACTTAGAGCAGGTTTGTCAGGTAGACTTTATCAACCATATATTGGCTGCAGTATAATTCACACTTGGCTGGAGGAAATAACACTGGCTTTGGCTTTATAATTCCTTTGGAAGATTCTGCCACCTGATTCCTACCGCCTTTGAGCTAGCTCCTCACTTGCTTTTTTAGGTTATTTGGGGACTTTTTGAAAAAAAAAACCCGAGGAAGCTGAAGCACTAATTGTAAACACCTCGTTGCTTTTCTTGAATGTATTTATTATCATATTAGCAGAGGACTTTGAGGCACATGGCATGTTACTCATTTTGTGCCTTTAGGCAAAGAATTCTTATTGAGATCAACCAGTAAAACCAGATTTCTTAAGGGAAATTATGGAGTATGTCTTCAAACTCTTTTCACAGAAAGATATTACTGGAATGCCAATTTCAATTCAGCATCTCACATGAACACCCCCCCCCCTTCAAATAGGACATAAAATAATTAGCTAGCTTTGGAAAGCTTGAAATCCCCCAAACTGAGGTGCAGCCTAGGTTGATAAAAAGCAAAAGGACTTTTTTTTTAAATGAGTTACTCAGTTTTGATGTAATCTTTTCATGAGGTCAGGAATTCGAGTCTCTCAAAAGACAGGTTGATTTCTATCATTAAATAGCCCACATAAAGTGATGACCCAACGTGGAAAAGAAAGCCATTTCGTCTGATAAGTCTCAATTTCATAGCTGAATTTTCCTCCCATCCTCAAAGTCCTGCACCCAGGCTAACCGTGTCCCCCTCTTCCATTAAAGCCCCCTGGGCAGAATTTAGCAAGCATTTAACATTTTCCACAATTGCCCTCTGAATACTTAATTTCAGAGTTGCAGACATGAAATCAAGCTTAGAACAGACTCCCTCATATGAAGGTTGCACTGTGTTTCTAACCTAGTAAAAAGAACTAGAAGGTTGAACTTGGTGGGCTTGTGCTCTATAGTCAGTCTGGAAATCCACTCAACACCATTATCACAACTAATGGTGAGGCATTGTGTAGTGCGTGGGAGGGGAGGGGTTTCTCTGTCCCTCTGCTCTCATTATTTGAAAAATTGAACCTTTCCTGTAGAAGAGACAAGCTACCAAGTGGGAGAAGAGGTGTGATGGGGGTGGATAAGGAAGAAGGAAACTCCCCACACACACACACACAAGCAGTGAAAAGCCAATGCTTAAGAAAAACAGAAGCAAGAATGGAACGTCATTCCTATTTTAGATAGTGTCCAAATGGAACAGCAGTTTAACCTTTTAAAAGCCCAGGATAGATGAAAACTGCCCGAGTGAGAGACAGGAGTACAAAAATCGTGCTTCGAAAGTTGGGGGGGGGGAGTTGAGTGGATGCTTCCACCCATCCATCTTCCTAAAGTCAACGTGAACTCCAAGGTCTGTCCTGGGTTCCAAACATTTCGAGAGCCCCTACTCCTCTCCCTTTCAATTCAGTAGGAACAACAAGTGGGAAGAGTGAAGGATGAAGACAAAGAGATGCCAACTCTGAGCCAGTTATGGCTGCGATGAGAAAAGAGAGAGAAAGCGAGAAAGGGTCGAAATATCCACTTTCCCACTCCCAATTCACAGCACTCCCTCTCCCCCCAACACACACAATGCAACACCACCATTTTCCTTTTTGAAGGTGTTTGTGCCTCAATAGAAATGCAACCTTTTCGAAACTAAAGTTGGACTTTCTCATGAATCAACTGATCTGACCCCTACTGTGGCTGGTCAAGCCTCAAACCAGAGTTTATTGCCCAGGATTAATTGTGAAGTGAGCTTGTTTTTGAGGTTGAATTATCTAGGTAATTACACAAGTTCCAACTATCAACACCCTTCCCCCCAACACACACACACAGAAGCACACACGCTCCTAACCTCCAAAATGTTTCCAGTTTCTTGTTTGTCAAGAAACCTCTGTTAGAATACAGGTTGTGGGTATTTCTCAGGGATGTCTTCAAAATAAGATAAAATCCGATGTGAAATAGTTTTAGAAACTACTCTTAGGAATTTTATTCAATGCTAATTAGGAATAGGCCTTTTCAGGGCTGTGTGGATTAATAAATGTTTTTGTCTGCTCCTAAGTATTCCTCACAAGATCGCAGGTCAGAGATGGTCCAGAAATTCTGACTAATTAAGTCACTAGCTTTTGCTAGGATCACCCCAGTAACTGGAGGGAGAGGGAGGGAAGTAGTGGGAAGACAGAGAACCTGTCTACCTAAATGGGCTAGGGCCGATGCTTCCCCCGCACCCCCATTCCTTCCCTCTTAATGCACCTAGACCATTGTTTCCTTAATGGTTTCCTGGCTCGCTTGTATGAAGAGACTAATACTCCTTGGAGATTCGAGATTCTTCCCAGCTTTCTTCCCCATTTGGGGAGTAAAGATCAGAACAGATCACTATCAATCAAAAGACAGACTGAAGTGTAGGGAAAGCCCCAGTGTTGCTTCCTGGCAGGCAGAGAAGGAAAACGTCTCGTGGATTGGAAAACCCAAAGGATTGTACGAAAAACCTGGCATTTATCTGCAGTGGGCACCTAGGACACGTGCCCCCTCCCCCCATTTACAATTACTGAAGTCAGACACTTTTTATTCTTCCCTCCCCAAGTCCCCTAATAAGTACCTTCCGGATTACTCTTTGTCATTCTCGAATAACATCTTTTTCATTCTTAGAACCACTGAGAAATGGAAGAAATAAGTCTACATTGTATTTTATTTATAAAGGGCTGGCCTAGACTTCTACCAGATAACGCGACATTTTCAGCCTACTTGAGTAGCCAATAGAGTAGCACCTTCTAACTGTCCTCACTCTTGCCCACCAACACACACACACACACACACACACACACACACACACACACACACACACACACACTCACTTTAAAGAGTCATTCTGATGGATTTGGTCCTAACTCCTGCCCCATTCACCAAAAACCATTCCTTCTTTTCCACTACCTATGAAGGAACCAGTTCAATTTGTCAGCTGGAGGAGGCTAAAAAAAGGCAAAATTTGTCCATTTCCCCTTAACCCGAGCCCCCAGGGATAGCTAATGATTTCTCTGGGTTCTTCTTGTCCTTTATAATTCTCTCCTTCCCCTGTAATTTAAAAAAAAAGCGTAAAGGCACACCTTCAATACTCCCTCATTCCATTTTCCCCAGACGTTGCCCCCCTTCCCCATATTATGATTGAGCAAGGAAATAAAAATCGATAGGAATCCGGACCTTGGTGTGTGTCTGATCGTTTGTATTCCTTGAGCCGGGGCTGAGGTGGGGGTGGGAGATAGGGATACGAGGGGAAAAAGCTTGCCAACATCTGCTTACACAGGCTTTGGGCGCTGCCTATAAAGAGATAAAGGCCAGAGCTGGTATCTGGCTGCTGTTTTGGGGAGATGACAGCCGACTGTTCCACAGGATTAAAAAGCTTCGGGAAACTTAAACACCCACAAAGCAGGCCAATTTTATCCACATACGGGGGTGAGGTAAGAGGTAGAGTCAGGTGGAGTTATTAGGTCCACTCCGGCGAAAGACGAAAGTTGTAGGTTCGGCATGAGAGGCAATGATCCTTCAACTCTGAGTAAGTTCCAGAAGTGATTCCAACTCTCCAGGCTGTTGTGATCCCTACCTAAGCAATTCTCCCGAAAGGTTTGCTTCAGATGAGGATTTTTGTCTATCTTCATCCTAAAGAGCAACGTATTTGTTCTCCTTGTTATCATTTGCCTCGGAATGAAACCGGAGAGCCTCATTAGGAAGTGTAGGAGAAGGGAAAGGGGATGTGCTAAGTGGGGGAGGTAAAAAGAGAGGTCCGTGAGATTGTTTTCAGTGGATTGGGGATCTAAGCCAGATCACTTTACACCTGAGTTCTTTCTTTCAGAAGGTTCTTTCCAATCCTAAAAGTGAAAATCGTTTTCCCTATGCATCTGGCTTCCTGCAAGCATCGCACTGGAGAGCCCAGCCCAATAACGTTTGCCAGCCTACTCATACAAAAATCTGAGCAGACGTAGTCTTTAGTATCTCCCTGTAAGCTGGTGAGGAATTTTCTGGGAGTCCTCCCTCCCTTTCTTCGTTCCTCTTTCCCCCTCCCTCTTTTCCTTCCTTCCTTCTTTCCTCCCCCCTTCTCTCTTTTCCTTCCTTCTTGCCTTCCTTCTTCCTTCCCTCCTTTCTTTAATTCTTTCCTCTTTCCTTTTCTCCCTCCCTTCCTACCTTTCTCCCTTGAAAGTGCAGAGGGAAGATGGGCAGGAAGGTTAAAGTGGGAATGGATGTATGGGAATAGCGAAGGAAGATTAAAGGGATTTAGAATGCTCCTCTCAGGTCTGAAATGGAGCATTCTTGACAACACTTTATCAGGGAAAATGTTCTCATAGGAACTGGTGAGAGTTGGATGACAGGGAAGGAAATGGTCCTCGTCCTAGAGTAATGAATACTGGACATTGCTCAAAAGAAAAACTCCCACAGAAGTATGTTTTTAAAGAATTTAAGTCTCCCAAATGTCACAGGATCAGAACAATGATTCTCTTATCCAAAAGCAGTCACCCCAATTTCATTTCCCATCAATGAGACTATCCTTCCCAAGACCTTTGATAATCATACCTGCTTGTTTTCCTTGATTTTCTATTTCCTTGTTTCCCCCAAGCATACAAGTTCGCAATTTCTTCCCTCTCTGACAGTCAAAAAGTAGATTCTTGGCTAGTCAGTTTCCCCTGTAAAAGACTCCATGCTTTGCTTTTCTCCTTCCTTCCCCTCTGTGTGCTGAATATTGCAAATGGGAAAAAGGCCCACTTTCTAGTTTACCATGACGTTCCCACGTTGAAACCCTTCCTCCAAATGGTAAGTAAGACCTTTTCTGAAGAATCTCCTTTTCTTTTCATTTTTTTAAATCTACTTCCCCCTTTTCTCTCTTCCTGTTAATATGTGGCCAGATGGAGTTCCTGCCTTTTTTTTTTTGCTTGTTAAATAAAGAAGAAGAAGAAAAACTACCGTAAAGTTCCTCATTACTGAATTTCAGCCACACTCCACTTTAAAGACAAGCTAGTTCTGCCAACTTCACTAGCTCACCCAACTCTATACTATGCTTTTTTCACTTTGAGTCTCTTGGATTTAGCAAGGATTCATGCTATCCATATCAGGCAATGGGGAAATGGAGGTGAAACTTAGTTTATAATATCTTCTCGGAAAATATTCAAGGGGCCAACTTCTAAACATTTCTAAAGAGGAAACCCTGTAGGAAGAATGGATGCATGATTTAAAATCTGAATTCATCATAAAAAACCTGTTTAATGCAGAAGAAACACTAGACTGTTCCTCTTATTGCAAGGAATAATGCATGTTATTTTTCTTACATTGAACATTTCTCCTCTGAATTCCAAGGTCATTAGTTTTTCCAGTTGAAAAATAACTATCAAAATCTGTCACTAGATTCTTTAGTAACAAGAGGAGCAAAGGAAAGTTTTCTGCACTAAAAGTTTACTACTTGCGTAATGTCTACACTTAAATTGCCTTGTTATATATCAAGTTTTATCAGGAGAGATAAGAATGAATATTCTCCAAACCTCAAACTATAGTTGTCATTTGACCACTACTGTTCCAGTAACAACCATTATAATTTCAGTCACCTGTCTCTCTCCATAGTTGGCAATGCAGATTAAGTTACATATATTGATGGAAATCATAAATCTATCCAAGATTAAAGTATCAAAGTAGGCCAGATGGGAGATTATCTAATCTTCTTAGATAATCTAATCTAATGAAAACAAACATGGCACCGTAAGGCAATAGTGACATATACAGAAGGAAACAGAACTAAAGCAAAAAGAAAGGCAAAGATAGAGTAACTTTCCTAACAGTTCAAACAAAAATAATTCCCTTAAAGGAAAAAATAAATTTAAAGTAATTTGGACCTAAATTTGATTGCAAACTTCAAACCGATTTACTGTATAATTACTCAGCTCCCCACTCTGTATGTATAGGCTGATTCCAGACAGAATTATAGAATTTTAGAGTTGGAAGCAACCTCAGAAATCACTTTGCAGATGAGGACATTGAGGCTCAAAGAGGTTATGGCTTACCCAAAGTTACATAGCCAGTTAATGAATCTTTATTTTAGAAGATTTTTTAACTGCAGAATTTCAACTGCAGAAGAAAATATAGCTGGGACGTTTTAAAAAATTCAATGTTATTTCATTTTCAGTTTCTTTCCTATCCCCACCTCCTTTCCCACCCATTGAGAAGGCAAGAAATATAAAACCCATTACAAATATGAAATGTATTACAAAATATGCAAAACAAATTTCTGCATTAGCCATGCTTTGGGGTAGGGGTTAGGTTGGGGTGCAGGAGCAAAAAAATGAAAGAGAAAAAATGCTTCAATTTGCACACCTAGTGCATCAGTTCTCTATCTGGAGGCGTATAGTATTTTTCATCATGAGTCCCCTGGAACTCATGGTAGTTAATGTATTGATTAGAGTTACACATTTTTCGCAGTTGATTATCTTTACAATACGACTGGCACTATATAAATTCTTCTTCTGGTTCTGCTCACTTCACTTTACATCAGTTTGTATAAGTCTTCCCAGGTTTTTCTGAAACCATCCTCTTCATCATTTCTTATGACACTTTTTCCTTTTTCTTTTCTTTCTTTCTTTCTTTCTTTCTTTCTTTCTTTCTTTCTTTCTTTCTTTCTTTCTTTCTTTCTTTCTTTCTTTCTTTCTTTCTTTCTTCCTTCCTTCCTTCCTTTCTTTCTTTCTTTCTTTCTTTCTTTCTTTCTTTCTTTCTTTCTTTCTTTCTTTCTTTGGCAATTGGGATTAAGTAACTTGCCCAGGGTCACACAGCTAGTAAGTGACAAGTGTTTGGTCTGAGGCCATATTTTGAACTCAGGTCCTCCTGACTCCAGGGTTGATGCTCTATCCACTGCACCACCTATCTGCCCCTTCATCATTTCTTACAGCACAATAGTGTTTCATCACATTCATACACCGTAACTTGCTTAGATATTTCCCAATTGTTGGGCATCCTTTCAGCTGGGACTTTTTTTTTTTAACAGAATCTGGAAGAGACTTCGGAGGAGTCTAGTATAATATATGCTAGGAAAAAAAATTCTCTCTACTACTGCTAGAGATGTGCTGAAGCCAGCTAGAATCACCTTGAGATCCAATTGTTTAATTTTCATTGTGAGCATTTATACCTCAGAAATCAGCAAATGCTACAAATCAGGGCTTGATTTATTATTTTGTTGATGTCTAGAATTAAGAAAGTGATGGAAAAATGTTAATAATTCAGAGTAAACTTAAAAGTGTGTTACGCATTCAGTCTTTTTTTTTTTCAGAGAGGCAGTTATTAACATTTACCAGCACACTCCTGACCATACCCCCAAACAATGATTATCCAGATTGTGTTTGAAGAATCCCAATGATAGATATCCCACTCCCTTCTAAAACAGTCTGTTCTTCTTTTGGAGGACTGTCAATCGTTAGGGAATTTTTCCTTGAAATGGGCAATTTTCATTCAAAGTTCATAGTTTTGTCTTCCAGAACAAAACAGAATATTAGATTAGATTATCTAAGAAGATTAGATAATCTCCCATATGGCCTACTTTGATACTTTAATCTTGGATAGATTTATGATTTCCATCAATATATGCACTACTTCAATATGCACTACATCAGTGCCTTAATTATCAATATGACTCTTGTCAATGACCTCACATAAATTTACCAAGAGGGAATGTACTCCATATGTCTTTTTCTAGATATCTGAACATTGTCTGGGTGACAAGGGAACATGTTGGTTTTTCTTGCTCTCACAACAGACTGACACAATTTTGCAATACATTTCTCAGATGGGATCCTTTATGCTGTTTCTCCTACCAAATTCTCGATTTTAATGTGTGGCAGGCACCCCCAGTGTCTCTATTGCTTTCAAGTTATTGTAAGCATCAATTTTTTTTTGGGAAACTTTTATTCCATGACTAGCAGCAATATGCCAAAAGGTTCTTGATTTTTTTTTCAGGCAATTGAGGTTAAATGACTTGCCCAGGGTCACACAGCTAGTAAGTGTCAAGTGTTTGGTCTGAGGCCAGATTTGAACTCAGGTCCTCTTGACTCCAGGGCCAGTGCTCTATCCACTGTGCCACCTAGTTGCCCCAGTTCTTGATTTTTTAAAATAAATTAGTATTTGTTTCAAAGAGAAGGTTGAGATAACTAAATAACTGAATAATATCTTAAGATCAATTCTGCTCACTTTTTTCCTCCTGTTCAATTATGGACTCAGCTCACTGTCTATTTGCAGTGTTTATCCAATATATATGTACTGATAAATGATATGCAATGAATTGTTCCCCTAAGCATTTTTTAGTCTGGATGATTGCATTATTCATCCAGTTGGTTTTTCCTGTGTGGATTGTTAGGCTGACCACTTTTGGATGATTATGGTTCTCACTTAGGAGACTACATTGTTTTCAGGTATGATGCAATCAGCACAATACCACTGGTAAATGTGGGTATTGGGAGAACCTCACTTTCTATAGGAGTCACTCTTCTGTTATAATTGCAAACACTTTTTGTGTATATACAGTTCTGTTATATGCTTTGCTTAATGTTAATATTCTGAAATTTGTTAAAGTTATTTCTGTTGTTACATCTTTCAAGGAATCTAATATGATTTTAACATATTTGTGGGAGAAATATTGTTGAAGGGGAGTCAGTAAAGCAGAATTTTGCTAATCCAAATCAATTTTTTTCTTTCTAAATAAATAGTAAGCACAGTGAAATCTTGTATCCTCTATACCTTTCAATTTTATGCTTGTAAAATGTATCTGATATGAAAACCTGCTTAAATATCATTTTTATGCCTTAATCAAGGATGCCCATGATAAGTATATAGATCATTCATGTAAAAATTGTGTACAGATATGAAAGTAGCCATATGAGTTGTTAGTGTTATTAATATTCTCTCAATTACATTTTAAAATAATAAGATCCAAGGGCTTTTTCCCATGTCTTTGGTACCTTTCCCTACATCAGATGCCTTCAGAAGTGTTCCCTCAGTTATCTCTTGATATAAATCTCTTCTGTGTATCCTCAGTCTAGTCCAGCTATTCTTCTCATCTTTGTCTTCTTTGTCACCATTTTCACTTCCTCAGGTAGCTCCTTTAGAATATTAGAATCTAAATGTGGTGGTTCTACTATCCTTGAGGGCTAAAAGAGTTTGTTATGGAAATCTTCCAGGTGTGTCAAATAATATAAAGGTAGTTTTAAGAGATAAATTGCAAAGTGTTAACAACCATAAGCAAAATGTCTCTAAATAAGAGAAATGAAGGTAACTTTGAGGTTTTTACCTTATAATCAGCAAATTGGCAAGGATTATTACAAAACTTGGAAACAGACAATGAGGAGCTTTGGGATGACAAATACATTAATACATTTAGGAGATCTGTGAATTGATAAAAAAAAATTTAGAAAGCAATTCAGATTTGGACTAAAAATAAATGACTAAAATATCTTTGCTCTCTGATCCAGAAATCCTGCTATTAGGAATATATGCCAAGGAGATCAAGACAAAAAGAAAGGCCCCATTTATATATATAAATGTTTATTGCAGCACATTTTGTGGTAGCAAACAAAGCTGGAAACAAAGTAGGTACCATTTGGGGAGTGTCTAAACCAGTTGTGATAGCTGAGAGTAATATAGTATTACTATACTGTAAGAAATGACAACTATAAAGAATTCAGAGAAACATGGGGAAGATTTATAAGACTGATATAAAATCAACTAAGCAGAACCAAGTAAACAATATGCAGGATTACAATAATATAAATGGAAAGAACAAAAATTTAAAGCTGAACATTGTATTATTGCAATGACTATGCTTGACCCTGGAGAGAGTTGAGGAGATTCGCTTCATTCATTACAGAGGTGGTAAGCTATGGTTGTGATTTCATATGCTTCCTATATAGTTCATACACTATTTCAATAGACTCCAATCCATCTCCATTCAACTGCTAAAATGATTTTCCTTAAGCATAAGTATGTCTACTTCTTTGCCCAATTCAGTAAGCTCTTAATAGCTTCCCATTGCCCTTTAGGATCAAATTCAAATACCTCTGTTTGGCTTTCAGAGCCCTTCATAACCTGGCTCCCACTTACCTTTCCAATCTTGTTATAAATAATAATACTTATTATTATTAAATAGAAATTATTTAAAATTTTAATTGTTTAAATTATTAAAAATTATTATTAAATAGAAAAAATAATTTCTCTTCCTGAACCTTACAGTTCAGCCATACTGTTCTTTTTGCTCTTCCTTATATATGACACTCCATCTACCTTCTCTATGACTTTCTGCTGTCTGTTCCCCATATGCACTCCCTCCTCCTTTCTGCCTCATGCAATCCCAAATTTCCTTCAAAACTCAGCACAACTCTTTACTTTCTTTACAAAAGCCCTTTCTGATTGCCCCAACAACTAGTGCCCCTCAAGTTTACATATATTTTTACATACGTTATATTACATATGATGTTTATATAGATACAGATATATGTTATCTCCCTTGATAGAATATTAGCTCCTTGATGGCAGGAACAGTTTCTTTTTTTATCTTTGTACACCTCAAGCCTAACAGTGTCTGACACACAATGGGTATTTAATAAATGCTTATTGATTGATTTATTGATTGAGGGGGATTGCTAAACAAACTGAATTGTGTATTTCCTGGAACTTCTGGCTTTGGAGATCATATTGTATTGGGGAGGCCTAGATCTGGGAGAACCTGCAGGTACATAGCTGCTCAATAGATTGTCTATATTATTTATTTCTTTTATTTATTCTATCCAGAAAGAGTAAAACACTGTATGCAATTAGGCCTTTCTGTCCATATGGAAGATTGATTCCAACATGCCAAAACTAATGTGCCTGGGCTTATTGAAATATCACAGAAATTCAGGAAGCGAAGACTCAGGGTTAATTCTAATTGGGTAAATTCACACTAACAACATTCGTTAGTTACCCAGAGCATTGTAGAGCTAGAGAATAGATGGTCACTCACTACCCGACCATCTCAGAGGGCTTTGAATTTTCCCAATCTCCTCACTCCTCTTCAGTGATATAGTATATATAACTGACAAGGACTTCAAGGGCTAGGTCACCTTAGGTGAATAGGATCAATTTAGTAGCTAGCAATGTTAACCTGTGATTTATCTATGCCTTTATTGAAGACCTCGATAAAAATGTCAAATGGGGGCAGCTAGGTGGCACAGTGGATAGAGCACTGGCCCTGAAGTCAGGAGGACCTGAGTTCAAATATGACCTCAGACCAAACACTTGACACTTACTAGCTGTGTGACTTTGGGCAAGTCACTTAACCCCAACTGCCTAAAAAAAAATGTTAAACAGCAGAAGGCTAAATACAAATACCTAAGGCACTCCACTGGAGTCCTCCTTCCACATCAACATGAAACCATTAATGACTACTTTTTGGGTACAACCATTCATCCACCTAATATATTACTATCTAGCCCAGAATACTCTGGCATTAAAAATATGTGCATTTACAAACAGTGTAGGGTTCGTATTGGGAAAAAGTCCTAAAATACAGTAATAAGTGAAAAGCCATAAAAACTTAAACTCTGTGAAAAGTGGAAGCCTGAATATGTTGACCTGTTTACAATCATAACTTACATACTAAATTATATTTTAAGCACCAAGTCAAAACTTAAGATACCATGACCTATGAAAGCCAAAACAAGAATATTGTGACCTATATGTGACCAGGACATGATCGATACACAAACTTTGTTTGGGTATAACATTGGCTTAACTCCCAAGCTCATTACTAAGCAGAAAATCAAAAATATCCACTAATCAGCAGTGATTCACTCTCTAGCCCCTCCTGCCTTTGTCTGTTTTCTATAATTATCACAGGGATTTGGGGGGTTCTTTAGCAGGGATCCACAAAACTGGCCACCACTGCAGACTGAAGATTGCCCCTGTTTGTAAGTATTCGTAATGATTGAGCAAACCACTACCTATAATCAATCTAGGGCTCCATGGCCTCTTCCTTTGGTATCAAAAGAATATCCCACAGTTAGGGCAGGAGGTACAGTATCACCAGCTAGGGGAATTCTAGACCTTACAAATGGTAATGTCAAAAAAAATCCCTCATTAGACCTGTTCCCAATGCATGTTGTATCTTCGGTGACTATCTACCTTACCTTCATTTCAGCTCTGTTCTAAATTAACCTGTGTTCCAAAAAATGTCAAAAATTGAGGTAGGGATTGTTTTCCAATGCCTCCCTATTTTTCCTTAAGTTCTAGACATAGGTAACTTTCTTGACTCTGTCCTACCACTTTTTTCAGTCTATTAAGATATTTTAGAATCTTGTTTTATCATCCAATGTATTAACTTGCATTACAACTGAAATCTCTTCCATCTGTAGAACTACCCCTCCTAGCTTTATATCAAATTATATAAGCATGCTGCCAAAATTTTTACCCGTCTTTGATAAAAATACCAAGCAGGACATGGTCAAAGACAGAACATTTATTTCACTAATCAGCACTCTGTGTATATAGATCTGTAGTGTGGTAGAGTAAAAAAGCACTATGTTAAAAAAAGTTAAAGATCTTTATTATTAACCTGAACTCTGCCTCTTAGCGCCTGTGTGACCTTAGAGGTGAGTAATTTAAGCTCTTTGGGTTTCAGTTTCCTTTTCTTTAAAGCAAAACAATTGGACTAGGGGCTCCAGGGGTCCCTAGACCCTTTCAGGGGCTCTGAAAGGACAAAACTATTTTTATATTAATAAGATATTTTAGTTTAGAAGATAGCAAATATCAATAGACACGACCCATATAAACAAAAGCTCTTGTGGGGGTCCTCAGTTTTTAAGAGTGTAAAGCCCCAAAAGTTTGAGAATCACCAGACTAGATATCTAAAGTCCCTTCCAATTCTAAAGTCCATGGTCTTATGAATTCACATTGGCTTTACTCACTTTTAGTCCATACTTCATGTTTTCTACAAGCATATCTGAAAGAAAGGCAACATAGTAGGGTAAGAACTGGCCTTAGATTTGGAATGACCTAGGCTCAAGTTTTGCTTCTAAGACACATACTCAGGGAGAACAACTGTGGGCAAGTCATTTAACTGTCCAGTGCCCCTGGCAACTCTCTGACTAAAGATTGCAGAACTGTTGTCAATCTGCTCTATTAGAGGAAAGTCCTTCCCAGGAGCTTCCTTTGTTGTTGAATCATTTCAGTTGTGTCTCACTCTTTGTGACTCCATTTGGGGTTTTCCTGGCAAAGATACTGGAGTGGTTTGTCATTCCCTTCTCCAGCTCATTTTACAGATGAGGAATTGAGGCAAATGTATTGTGACTTGCCCAAATTCACACAGCTAGTGAGTGTCTGAGGCCAGATTTGAACTCAGGTCTTTCCTCCTGACTCCAGGACCAGGGGTCTATCCACTATGCCACCTAACACCAATAAAATCAAAAGGCCAAACCAAAATTGAACCACATTTCTCCATTCAAATGCCCTTGACATCATCTTCCATTCTCTTTTCCTTTTCTGTCTCTGACATGAGATGGCCATTTTCTTTGCCAAGGCCAAGGCTAATCCCTCTATGTATGCCCTTGATTCCTTCCCATTCTGTCTTCAAAAGCAGATAACAACCTCAATCAGGTCTCCTACCCCAATCTTCAACTGCTTCCTATCTACTGGTGCCTCCTCTATTACCTTCAAATATAACCAAGTCTCTCCCATCCTAAAAAACAACAAACTTTTCACTAGACTCTACCATATCCTCAACCTAACATCTTATATCCCTCCTCACTTTCTCGAACTCCTAGAAAAAAAATTGTCTATACTCATTGCCTCCAGTTCTCTTACTCCCTTACTAACCTTGTGCAGTGTTGTTTCTGACCTCAATACTTGACTTAAAAGACTTTCTCCAAAGTCATCAATGATCTCTTAATTGCCACTCATACTTTTTAATACTGTCTGCATACTTCTTAACCTACCTGCTGCATTTTACACAAGTGACTATCCTCTTCTCCAAAATTCTCTCTCTTCTCTAGACTTTCATGAAGCTTTCTCTTCCTGGTTCTCCTCATGCCTTTCTAACTGCTCCTTCTTAATCTCCTTTGCTAAATCATTATCTAGTTCCAGCACATGCATGTTCCCCAGGATTCTGTCCTAGGTCCCCTACCCTTTTCTTTCTGTACACAGTCTCTCAGTGACACTTTCACCTCTATCTTGATGATGCCCATATCTATCTATCTATCTATCTATCTATCTATCTATCTATCTATCTATCCTGCACCAGAATCTCTAGAACTACAATCTTGCATCACTAATTGCCTATTTCCCATTGGATGTCCTGGAGACATTTCAGATTCAACATATCCAAAACAGAATTCATTTTTTTTTCCTCCAAAACCTACTACTCTTCCAAACTTCCCTATTTCTGTTGAAGGCACCATCATTCTTCCAGTCTCTCATGTTCATAACCTTGGTGATCATCCTTGACTTCTCATACCACATATCTAATCATTTGCCAAATCTTGCCATTTCTACTTCTACTTCCACATCTTTCATATGCAACCCTTTCTCTACTTATACAGCAACCACTTCAGTTCAGACCTTCATCACCTCTTGCCTAAGTTATTGAGACAGCCTTCTAATCCTCAAGTATCTTTCATCATTCCAGTTCCTCCTACATGCTGCTGCCAAAGTAATTTTCCTTAAATGCAAATCTGACCATGACATTCCTCTATTCAATAAACTTTGGTGGCTTTCTAAAGTCTCTAGAATCAGATATAAACTCCTCTTTTTAGTTTTTAAAAACCCTTTGCAACCTTTTCCCAAACTGCAATGTCAGCCTCATTGTTCATTACTCCCTCTCCCACACTGTATGATTCACTGAAACTGGCTTTCTCTCTGTTCCTCACAAATAATATTCCTATATCTCCATGTGTTTGCACTGATATCCTATATGCCTGGAATGTCCTTCCTCCTTGCCTCCATCTCATTAAATCCCTTCTACATTAAATACCACCTTCTACAAGAAACCTTTCCTGATTCTCAAACTACTTTGTATTTAACTACTTTATATTTCTTCTGTATATATTTATATATCTTTGTAGTCTCCACTCCACATTGTAAGCTCCTTGTGAGTTGGGATTATGTCATTCTTTGTACTTGTATCCTCAGCATTTAACATAGTGCCTGGCATAAGTAAGTGCTTAATAAATACTTGTTGACTAATTGACCTTATTTGCAAGCATATCATGAAAGGCTTTGTCAGATACGTTGCTGAAATGTTGATAAAATATCTATAGAATTCCCCTGATCCACCTGTAAAGATGTGAGGTTGGGGGAGGGCAGCTGACCCTCTCTCCAATCCCGGCAGCCAGGAAGCCATGGGTAAATGTCATCTAAATTTCACATGCTGCCTCTGTAAGCATGATCTTGTATTTTGAGCCTTTTCCCTGTATTTTTTCCTCATCTTAGGTAAATGAACATCAGTCTTGAGATGGATTGTCCAGATTTTGAGATGAACTTCTGAGTTTGAGAAGTCTGGAGGTCCTAGGTCCATCTGATGGACCTGAATGATGACAAGAGGAAGAGTCCCCTATGTCCACTCCAGTCCTCTTGAAGCAGATGACCACCAACAAGAGGATGAGTTCAAACCTTCATCCATCTTGTCAGAAGATACCTACTATGAGGAGTACAGTGCAGAGCCAAGATGAAATGTGAGATAGATGCTTTTGAGTCCTGTTTTATATTTGATGTTTCTTTTATGTGTAGGAAATAAATGATTCATATTGTGCATTGAGTACTTTTACACTTTCTCCACCTTTTAGGAAAATCTTAGATGTGAACTAAAACCTAAGCTTTGCATAAATCATCCCCAGGGTGCCATAACAAACTAAAGCATGTGAAAAAAGGGAACCCTGACCATCTCACTAGAAGTCAGACTCCCCAAAGACTTCTGAACTCAGTCTGGATCAAATGCATGAATCCTGATCAGAGAGGTCTCTTAGAGGAAAGGGAGCTTGCCTCAACCCCATTAAGCCCTGTAGCAGTTATTAATGTCAGAAAAATAAGAAATCTAAGAGCCCAAGAAGTTACTTTATTGCCCAGGTTCACAGAGTAAGTTGGTGGCAGAGCTGGGAATTAGAACACAGTTCTTCTGATATCCTCTCTCCCTCTCTCTTTCCATTACCATACCTATTTCCATCATGTCACACACACACACACACACACACACACACACACACACACACACTCCCAATACACTCTGCTTTAGGAAAGTTTCTTTCCACATGTTAATTAGGCCCTTGACCAAAATTACCAGTTAATTTTACCAGGGCTACTTCCCAAATGGCAAAGATTTTTGGCTTCTACCAACATAGAAAAACCTAAAACAATGACTATTCAAAAAAGGTTCCCATGCTCTTCTCTCACCTTGTTGTTCATGTCCAATGCTTCATGACCTCATTTGGGGTTTTCTTGAAAGATATAGTGGAGTGGTTTGCCATTTCCTTCTCCAGCTCATTTTACAAGTGAGGAAACTGAAGCAAACAGGGTTAAACAACTTGCTCAAGGTCATGTGGGCCAGGCATGAATTCTGGAAGACAAGTTTTCCTGACTCCAGACCCGGCACTGTTTCCACTGTGTTACCTAACTGCCCTTTCTCACCTTGACCTCTGGAAAATTGGAAAAGTGCTCCTTATTCAGAAAAGACTTCACTTAATTTATGTCCATGACATATTGAAAATTAGAGAATGAAATGAAATCATCCTCCCTCCCTGCATCTCCCAAAGGCCTTGGTTGGCAAGAGAACATTCTGAGAAGAGATGAGAAACTGTTCAATAGTTTATTTTTAATTTGGTCTGCTGGTGGAATTGTTTTAGTCTCTTTCTGAAATGTTGTCTCCTTGTGAGCAGTTACCTTGAGGGATTCATGAGAAAGTAGGAAACAATTGCTATTCAAACATGAGCACATCATTTTGAATGGAAAGACTGGATGGGGTTTATTTTATTCTCAGTGTTTGGGCAGCTCACTCTTACTGTTCATTCCAAAGGAGACTGATGGGGGAGATGGCTGATAGTTATTGTTTTTATTGTGTTTAATAAAAATTTTAAAACCTTACAAAATACAACGAAGCTGGCTTTCAAACATAAGTCCTGCTGTTCTCCACCTCCTTCCTCCCCACCACCTCAAAAACACAAAAGTATTTGGAAAACCTTGTGCTAGATGGCTGGTCCAGCTTTATACTTGGGAGTGTTGAACTAGCTGCCATTTAGTGGACTGACTAGCTATTATTTCAACTGGGAAGGCCATAGAACAGGTACAGTTTGAGTTATGATCAGCATATCTGTGTGTGTCTGTGTCTGTGTGTCCATGTGTCTATGTGTCTGTGTTTCCCCATGAATGACTAGGTCATAGATTCTGGGGTTTGTCACTGGACAAAGGCCCAGGTTAAATAAAGCCTATTCTATATTCAATGGCTTATTAGCCTGAGTACTTACATGAGACCTGAGGGCTGGCTATCTTTTCTGTAGAGACCTAGACAATAGCCAAAGTCTAATTTTCCCAGGGGAAACCCTAGACAGGAACACAAATCAAAGGAAGTGATTTGTGAGAGATATTTCCCAGATTGAGCCTGGTCCATATAAATCCATATTGTTGGTTCTGGATCCTATGTTATACAAATATACTAAAAATGTTTCAATTTTTATTTATCTAATTAAGGGGGTGTGTGTGTGTGTGTGTGTGTGTGTGTATGGAGGGTATAGAGTAGGAGGAGTTGGGGAAGGCAGAAGGAAGAGAATATTGGAAAGATAACAAAGAGGATAGAAAAGAAATACCTGAGGGCAAATGTGGAAAAAACAACAACAACAACAACAAATATTCATGGAGAGAAAAAGAGGAGAGGGAGAGGAAGAAAAAGAGAAGCAGAAATACTGATACGAGGCGAGGCGAGAAAGGTACAGAGGAGAGAGGCTCACAGGGAGGGAGGCTGAGTAGGTTTTAAGATTTTATTTGGTGGTAACCCCCTGCGGTTCATTTGTCCCATGAGTTCCGAAATGTTATTACAGTACCTAGAATCTATTGCCCTTTGAAACACTGATTATATTGAATCTCATCATTCACAGTTCTAATCCTTAAATAGTTACCAATCTAACACTCAATTGCAACCAATTAAATAGTTAGAAGCCTTATTCTGAATAGAATAATCAGAGTAGTTCACTAGAGGTGGAAATTACTCATAAACTATGGCTTTATTGACATAAACACACCATCCCAAGGGCCAAATGAGATTAAGACATTCTCTATCTGAGATAAATGTTTGTCTCGGAGGTTCTTATGTTTTGTAGTGTTGTTGGAGCAGGGGGAGTGGGAGCCTCTCTGTTGTAAGTATCGCTGCTGCTTCTTCTTCCTGCTGGATAAAAGTGTTGCTCTTTGTAGTTTTGACCACTGGGTTTTCCAAAAGGTTTCCTTGATACAGACATAGAAACATAATGGAGGGGTGGGGAAACAAATGAGGTGTTTGCCTCAGGCAAAGGACAGTTAAAAAAGCTGAAGGTGTGTGTGTATCTTTGTATTCCTATGTCTATATCTGTATCTATATACAGCTGCAACATTCGTCTCCCATCTCAAGCATGTAGGGATGGAGGTTGGATGTCAACATTTTACATTCTTATTTCAGATGCAAAATTAGCTAATTATGGTGCCATGAAGAAGCAGGTCAGGAGCAGGCCTGGGTCACACTTAGAGAGCCATAGAGGGAATATGACACCAGCTTCCTACATCTAAGTTAATTTGTTTTTGCTACACTTGATGAAATATTAAGCCCTATTTTTCTCAGTGCTTAAACCACTTCCTGGAGTTAAATTTGTACCCAGGCTGTCACTCTTTCATACTATTAGAGTACAAACTTACCACCAGAGAATTAACTTTTGTTAATGTGAGTGTTCTCCAAAATTGCCCCCAAGCTTCCCTTTTTCCCTGTTTCCCTGAAAGTGACTCAAGTAGAATCTTTTGATGTACGGTACAGAGAACAGCTGGGTTAAATGGACAGTGCTCCTACATTTTCTATTCAGGATATGAAAATGGTAGAGGATGAATGAAAGGGCTCATAGATCTTTGGTATTTGGTATTTTCTATCTCATTGCTTGAAGCAATTCCTAATCACTTTAGCAATGCTTTATCTGGAATCAGGCAATTAAAAAAAGTGTTCATCCTTTTCAGATACAATTTTTGAGAAAGTGATAACAATTCAGCAGTTAGTAGAAATGGAGGAGTAAAGTAATATATCAAGTTCACACTGCATCTCTTTTGCTTTTCCATTTTCTGGAACGAAATAAAGGGCAACATATTAATATGGGAGACATGTCATTTTCTTTAACCCAAGAACTGCTTCAAAGAAATAATTCCTTTAATATAAACTTTAGATGCAGTAAATTGACCTATATAAGGGAAATTAATTCCCTATATATATTCCTTGTCATCTATATAAGCAACTGAGGTATATATAATCAGTAAGACTACATAAAACAAATATGACTAATTAAATACTTAATTTTAATATTAGGCTTTCAGATTTGGCTAAAGTTAAATCTTGGGAAAACAAAGTAAGTTTGCTGGACTGAATTGCATATTTTTAGCCAAATATTTTAAGGAATTTGGGGGACATTCCTTGAGATAATTGTAAAGACACTATGATATCATCATTATCATAATAGCCACCATTTATATAGCACTTTAAGGTTTACAAAGCACTTTGCAAATATTGTCTCATTTTATCCTCACAACAGTATTATCATCTACATCTTGTAGATGGGAAACTGAGGGAGACAGAGGTTACATGATTTGCCCAGGGTCACATAGCTAGTAAGTGTCAGATTTCAGATTTGAGCTCAAATATTCCGAGTTCCAAGTCCTGCTCTCTAGCCACTGCTCAACCTCTCCCCAAAAAACATAGTTTGGAGTCATTGTTTCAGGAGTTTGGGATTGAATTTCAGGTGATAAAGATAGCAACATAAAAAAGGGGCACTTAATAAAAATTGAGTCAAAATATTTACTAAGTGTTCATTAGCGTATAGAGGAGAAAATAAAACTTCCTTCCATCCTTGTCCATCTCTTCCATCTCTGTGGGTCCTTGGCTGCTTAATAAGTCATATGCAATGGAAATTTAGCCATTACTCAAAAGAAACAAAACCCTTTCCTAAGCAAAATCTCACTTATTGTGCTTTCTCCATGGTGTTGAAAACTCTCACAATGTTAGATTCAGAACCTTGCACATTTGGGTTTTTTTTTGCCAAATTTAGATATGTCCTAATTGCGTATTAAAGAGGTGATAATAAGGAGAGGATGGGAGAGAATTTTAATAAGTACAAGACAAGTTATGGGAAATTGACCATTAATCAACTGGAAGTTGAGGCCATCGCATTTAAGGTCTTGCAACAGTTAAAAGATCAATTCCCATAGGCCGTGCAACTTACACTATCACTTCCATAATCCAAATAGAAATGGTTCAGGGTACTTACAAAGTCTTCTAGTGTAGCCAGCGGAGCTTGTAACTTCTATGATACAAATTACTCTGGATAAGGGCCTTTAAGAGCTCAGCCAGCAGACAAGAAGGTTGTAACTCCTAGGATAGAAACAGCCACAGCTGAAAGGATTTCTAAAGTTCTTGTTAGCCATGTGATAACCAGACATGGTGGCTCTAACTCCCATGATAGAAACAGGTACCATTTATAAGAAAGGCTTACACATTTACCGCATCAATTTAGTATTACGAGAGCTAGAAGCATTTTGAAGCTTGTCAGGTGATTATATGTTCTTGGAATTCCTCCATTTTATTATCATAGGAGTGCAAGGACTATTTCAATGCACTTTTTAAAAAAACCACTTCCTTTGAAAACAGTAAGCCCAATGTCCACCATCTTTTAGTCTCTTGGCAGCCAGGTAGAGGTTTTTGTCTGTTTTCTAGACATCAATTGATATAACATGGGTTTGGTTCCTTTGTTGAATTGAATTTATTTCTGTAGAAAAATCAGACTTTATCCCATAACATCCTAAACAGCTGAGGGACTTTGGACAGCTTTTTCTGGGTATGGTCAAGTGAAGGCAAGAGCTATTTTGCTTCTTCTTTTCATATAACATGAGATAAGTACTTTTTCCAAAGGGAAATGCCTAACAGAATACCTACGTAGGGAAGTTTTAGGTGCCACCCACAATTTAGTGCATATTGAGTAACACACGCTGCAGCTTCCAGCTGATTACGATCTGTTATAAGGACACCCTTTTATTTAACAACAGCAACAACTACTCTGGAATCTGGAACCTTGTTTTCCTCTAATTTGCATGAAAAGAATTAGACAAGGAGACTACAGGATTAATAGCTTTCTTATACAATTAATACAGAAAGCCAATGTGATGTAGAGGAAAGAATCCTCTTCTAAATATCAAAAGACCAGAGTTTATGTCCAGATGTAGTTGAGTGATTATGGCCAGGTCATTTAATTTTTCTGAAACAATTCTTCATATACATAACATCTATACTATCCACCTCTGCAGGGCATTAAGAGGAAAGTATTTAAAACCTTTAAATGACCAAATAAATGTGAGTTATTATTAAGTAAAACAGCATTTATTAAGGCCCTATGTGCCACTCGGGGCAGCTAGGTGGCACAGCGCATAGAGTGCCGGGCCTGGAGTCAAGAAGACTCATCTTTCTGAGTTTAAATCCAGCCTCAGACACCTACTAGCTGCGTGACCCTGGGCAACTTACTTAACCTGGTTTGCCTCAGTTTCCTCATCTGTAAAATGAGATGGAGAAGGAAATGGCAAACCACTCTGTTATCTTTGCCAAGAAAATCCCAAATGGGGTTGTGTAGAATCAGATACCACTGAAAAACGACTGAACAGCAACAAAATGTGCTAAACACTGGGAATATTTTTGTTTGTCTGTAGGCAATTGGGGCTAAGTGACTTGCCCAGAGTCACATAGCTAAGTAAGTGTCTGGTCTGAGGCCAGAATTGAACTCAGGTCCTCCTGACCTCAGGGTCAGTGCTCTATCCACTTTGCCACCTAGCTGCCCTGGAATATTTTTTTTAATAGGTGAAACAAAAACTCAGCATCTGCTGACAAGGAGCTCACACTCTAATGAGAGAGACAGCATGATAACAATTGTGGACAAATAAGATATGTTGAAGATAAATTGGAGATAATCTTAGAGGGAAGGCACTACCATTAAAGGTGAATGGGGAAAAGGTTTATTAGAGTTGTGAATGATAATATTAAAATTCCAATTAGTACTATTGCTAGTGGGAGAGAATAAGCATTTGTTAAGTGCCTATCATGTGCCAGGCATTTTGCAAATATTATTTCATTTGATTCTCACAACAATCCTTTGCTATTATTATCCGTATTTTACTGAAGAGAAATCAGACAAAGAAAGGTTATGTGACTTGCCCAGGGTCACATAGCTGAAGTTCGTTTTTGAACTAAGGCCTTTCTCACTCCAAACCCAACGCTATATCCACTGTGACACCTAGTTGCCTATAGAGAAATTTAGTTAATGGACCTTGTTAAACAGTAAGAGTGGGCCTTTCCACAGAACTGATGTAGAAGTCTGAGATGATTATCTAGGCAATTTTATCTCTTTCACCTGACACACCAAGATGATTATGGAAAAAGTCCAGTTTTATCTTGAAAATTCAGATAGCCTAATTTCTTTGCACCATTTGGTATGTACAGACAAACTGAAAGACTAAAAACAGTATTTTACCTGTTTATCATCATTGCTTTTCAATTGTTTCTAGGGAAATAAACAAATTCATAAAATAAACATTTTAGCCTATTTCTTCTTACCTTTGATGCATGGAGGCTCTAATGACGTTCAGGAGAGCTAGGTTTGGGTCCTCTATGTCCCTTTCCTCTATGAAGTAAGCAGTGCAAGTACTGTTATCTGCACTTTACAGATGGAAAAACTAAAGTGCAGAGATGTCAAGTGACTGGCCTAAGGTCGAAGGGTAGGTGAATGGCCAATCCAGGATTCAAACTCAGGTCCTTTAACACCAAGTCCAGTGCTCTGCCCTCTATCTCACACTTTCTTGTCTGTGTCCTAGTTGTACAATAACCATGGAAATAGGCTAAAACAGGAGCAATGTTTTGTCCCTCTCTGTGATATTTTCTTTCCAGATACTTCCTCCACTAAAGATTGTATCTTATCTCACAGCTTCAATGATTAATTGTAGGATGTCTCCTAAATTTAACTTTCTAGTACCAACCTCCTCAACTTCCTGCTGGGTATTTTGTCATGGATATATTTCTGTTTTGTCATACTTAACCAGTTTGACCTAGAACACAACCTTTTCACTTCAAAACTAGTTTTTCCTCTTGATTTTCCCATTTTCACTAATGATAAGATTATTCTTTCAGTTGCTCAGGCTTGAAATGAATCAACTTAGACTTACCTATCTCCCTCATTCCATTTTCCATCTAATCAAGTTGTTTGCAGTCTTCCTCTCACATCTGTCCTTTCTTTTTAATTCCAATTGACAGAATTTAATTCAGGTCCTTACCACCTCATTTCTAGTATGCTCCAATAACCTTCTAACTGGTTCCCTTGCTCTGTTTTTTCTTCATCTCACCAATTCACCCTCCACAGTGCTACCAGTTCAATATATGTAAAACATTGTCTTAATTGTGCCACCTTTCTGCTCAAAAATCTTCCATCATATCATATTGCCTCAAACTCTTTAGCCTGACATTCAAGATCATATATAATTTGGCCCTAACCTTCCTTTTTTAGTATCTTCAAGGACTCCTTTACCTGAATCATTTAGATCTGTGCCAAACAAGCTTGCCTATTTGGTCTCCTCATGCTTTTGTTTCATATCCCCTATCTGGGAGACCCTTACTTCCAACGATTGAAGTCCTGCTGGTCCTTCCAGGCCCTGTGATGCTTTTCTTTACTATCCTTGCCCATAGTGGAATCTCCCTGCTTTGTACTCCAGTTCCACTTATCATCCATATCCTTCTTCACTTGTTACATACTATATACTGTCTTGCATTCATAGTTAAGGTGTGTTTTTGTCTTGTTTCTCCCAATTTGATGCAGAATGGAATGAACAGAACTAGAACAATTTATAACGTTTATTTCCCCACCCCACTGCACCCCTCTGGATTGCATCCAGGTCTCCCAGAACCTCATCATATTGCAAGATCACATCAACCCTGAAACTCACAATTCCTCAGTACTCTCTGCCTCTGGGGCCCCTCTCTCTCTCTGGTAGGAGAGAATGCAGGATGGACAATGGAGAGCTCCTCCCACATCCTCCATTTAAGGAAGACATCTCTGCATTTCCTATCCTACTGCACTCCTCTGGACTGCATCATGCCCCTGTACCACATACCTCTCCTCAACACACCCCATTTTACACCTTTTTATGTATTATCTTATGAGCCCCTTGAGGGCAGGGACTGTCTTTTACCCTTTTTTATATCCCCAGTGCTTAGTGCATTGCCTGGCACATAGTAGGTGCAAAAAAAATGCTTATTGACCATCAATAATAATTGACACATTATAAAAATTAACAATTTTGAAAGACAAGTATTTTGATTAAATAATCAACTGTGATTCCAGAGTAGTGATGAAAAAGAATGTTACCCACTTCATGAAGAGATGATGAACCAATATAAAAATATTTTGTTTGGATTATGCAGGAATTTTTTCCTTCCTTCTTTTCCTTCTTACTTTCTTTCTTTCCTGTAGGTGGGGGAGGTGGGAAGGAAAAAAGTAAATGCTTAATAACTGGAAAAAACTTTAAGAAAAAAATTGAGAGTGAGAGCTTAAAGCATGCAGTGCTGAGGGGGGGAAAGAGACTCTTAAAATTTTTGTTAATTGATTGTCTCATGGTTCAGTGACCAAATGGAAGGTTTGTAATTGGGCACATAGATGCCCTTTTTAGCCTGTGCCATCCTTAAATGCAATGGGCTCACCAGATTATAAGATGCCTTCTCTGATTCCTTTGTGTCTGTCCAATTCTTTCTCATCTCATTCTCATGCCCCTAGAAAAAAGAACATTTTGGGATCATCTTGTGGAAGCTGGCACAAAGCAGGAAAGTTATATTTCATTTACAATATTTTGGATAGGCTTGAAATGCTCAGTTCACCTGAGCATTTGGCTCCAGAGATATAAAAGCTGTAAGGAAAAAGGAACAAAATACTTTGGAAAATTATTTGCAAAGTAATACTACAGTGCAAAACAGGTATGTTTTGGTTTGGCAAACATACTGTTTTGAAAGTTTTCCTCTAAGCCTGGTCATGAGTTCCTTTCCTAAATTCTGCTTCATGACTTCTAGAATACCACCCACAAACTAAGCTAAGGAATTTCTCATCCTGACAGGAAAGTCATGAAAAGCTACTGCAAAATTTGCAATTCTCATGTCAATAAAGTTCAGGATATCAAAGGATATATAATCACCAAGGGAGGATAAGATCTATGGAAACTATAAATGCAAAACCGCCAAACTATAGGGGTTTACTATGTGTGTCTAATAAGATGCAACTATATCTGTAGAGGGAGGTACCATTTCTATAAAGGGATGATGCAGAAACTTACAGAATGGGAAGAATAAATGAAACCAGGAATAGGAAAATATGAAATGGATATTAGGGAGCTTTTTCCAGTAACAAACAACTATAAAGAACAAAATGATTTTTCAAAGTCATTTGGATGCTTTAATGTGTATGATATCTTAATCAAAATTTTGTCCACCCCAAAGAAAATAGAATGTAGAAAGCATTCTTGTATAAGAGAACTATAGTAATGGGACAGAGGAGAAGTCTGAATGATGCAGGGTCTTTTTTAAATTATGATTGCTACCATCCTGTGGTTCATAAGCTTGAATGAGTGGCCACTGTAACAGTAATAGCTGATATTCAGATAATTTATGTCACAAATTATGTCATTTCATTCCCATTAGAATGTGAGTACAGACCATCTTTTGTTTTTCTTTGTATCCCCAACACTTAGTATAGTGCCAGGCACGTAGTAGGCACTTAATAAATATTTATCAACTGACTGACTCACTCATCCACTCACAACAACCTTGTGAGGTAGGTAGTGGAGATATTGTTAATCTCATTTCACAGATTAAATAAAAATGAGGTTTAGCAAGGTTAAATGATTTTAGGTCACAAGTCACAGAGCTGGAAGGGATCTTAGGTGTCATCTAGTCCAAACTTTACATTTTATGGTGAGACTTAGAAGGGTTAAGCAACTTTCCCAAGGTTACATAGGATTCAAGTATAGATGTTGATACTTCAAATTTCCTCCATTCCAATTTCCTGTCCTCATGCTCTCCATTCCAATTTCCTGTCCTCATGCTAGGAGATTTCAACATATATGTTTCCTCAACTACCCTAATTTCAAGTTTCTTAATCTGTTTATCTTCCATGGACATACTCCTCTACTTTACCTCAGCCAAATATGTGGATGTTCATATCCTTGATCTTGCCAACATCCAAAGGTATTCCATGCTAAAAATTCTTTTACTCAACTATAATGTTTTCTCATCCTCTATCTCCCAATGCCTTACAACCCCTCACCATGTTCCACGTACTAATCATGACCTCCACTCTCTCTATCCCTCAGGATTTATTTTCCCATACACTTCTTACACTCTTCTCCTTTCCCACTCTTGATCCAAGGTTGGACAAGTTCAACTATATAATATCCTATCTCCTCTATTCTTCTCTAGAAGATTACCCCTACTATCATCCTCACTCCCTTTTTCATTTTCAATAACTCCCTATTTACTGGTTCTTCACTTGATGCCTACAAAAATACTCATATCCCTCACATCCTTAAAAAATGTTCACAAGTTCCTAACATCCCTACTATCATCCTATAGATCTCCTTTTCTTAGGTGAACCCCACTTCTCTTCTCACCCCACTTCTCTTCTCATTCCCTTTCAAAACTTATACAATTTGGTCTCTAGCCTCATCATTCTATTAAAATTTCTTTCTCTAAAGCTGTCAATGATCTCTTAATTGCCCAAACCCTCAAATCCCTTGCTTCTTTGCCCTATGATTGATCACACATTACTAAACTCCAATCCTAGATTTTCCCCACCACCCACCTCCTTTACTCCTTCTCACATGTTGATTAACACGTTTGGAAAAAGTCACAAAAATGTGATGTCCAGTGTCCACTACAAACTAATGTTAACTAATCTCAGTTGGGACCACACTGTAACAAAGAAATAATTCTATTCTCTAATTAATTCATTATCCCACTCACTACAGTGGCTGTTCCAAAATCTCTTTTCTCCTCAACACTGCCATGGTATCCTTCCCCACTCCCTCATCCAACTAAATTAATTAATACTTTACTGAAAAAGAAAATTGAGGCCATACATTTACAATGCCCTCCATTTTCCTTCTCCTCATCTTATCTTCCTCTGACATCATTCTCCACCATCACTTCTTTCCCTCCACTCTCTGATGAGGAAGTTGCTCTTCTCCTTTTCAAGGCAAATCCTTCTATCTGTACCTTTGATCACTTCCTCTAGTCTTCTCCAGAAGACTGCACCAGCTATCATCTCCAGTCCCTTTTTCCTTTTCAATGATCCCGTTTCTCTTCTTATTCCCTTCTAAAACAATTTGGCCTCTAGCATCATTATTCATTTGAAATCGCTTCCTCTAAAGCTGTCAATGATCTCTTAATTGCCAACTCTAATGTCATCTTCTCCACCCTTATTATCCTTGACCCCTCCACAGTATTTGACACTGCGGATCACCCATCTCTGGGCATTCTAACTGGCTGTCTCTCCCCCTCCACCTCAACCCCTTCCTCCGCCCTCCCCAGCCCCCAGGTCTGGAACACTCTCCCATCTCAATTCCAACTTAGAATCCCAAGCTTACTCCAAGACTCAGCTCAAATCCCACTGTCTGGAGAAGTCTTTCTCAGCCTCATCAGCTACTGGAGCTTTCTTATCTAATATTATTTCCATCTATTCTGTGGTATCATATATGGGTGATGTCCATGTTGTTCAAATGCCAAATATATGCTGGTCAAAAAGACTATTTTATAGTGAACTCACACAGGTCAAGCATGGTGGTCAGAAAAAGCGATACAAGGACACTCTCAAGGTCTCTCTTAAGAACTTTGGAATTGATTATGTGACATGGGAGACACCAGCATAGGACCACCTAGCATGGCATGCCCTCATCAGGGAAGGTGCTGTGCTCTATGAACAAGAAGAATTAAAGGAGCTCAAAGGAAACACGAGATGCACAAATCTAGAGAATCTACCCCAAATGTTCACATGGACTATTTGTGCCCAACCTGTGGTAGAGCATTCTGAGCTCTTATTGGTCTGATCAGCCATACTGTAACTTGACTTTAACATAGTGATGTCATTTTGGTCCTCTTTTAGAATGAAGGACAACAACCACCAGTATCATATAGCTACCTACTTATATACATGTTGTCTCCCTCATTAGAATGTAATCTCCTTGAGGGCAGGCATTATTTATACTTTTTCTTTGTGTCCTCAGCACTTGTCACAGAGTCTAGCATGTAGTAAGCTCTTAATAAATGCTTATTAATCAATTGATTGCCCCTTACCATTATATCATGTGCCCCTTCCCTCAATTTGCTACCACACAATGGTTGCCATAAGTTTAGTTGAATGGTAAAATTGTTTTCTCTGATGTTTCTTCATGACTTCTAGGGGGATCATGTTTGTTGTCTTTCTAGGGGAGTACAGCTCTAGTCCCATTCATTGTTAAATTCTTTCTTTCCTGCTGCCTGTTGCATCTCACTGAAAATATCTTGTGTACTAAGCCATCTTTTTGCCCCCAGTGAAATACTAAAATAAATATTCAATCAATCCACAAGATATATTGAGCATCCATACTCTGTGGAAAATTACACTAGTTACTACTATTCAAATAAAAGAGAAGTTCCCTATACTCAAAGGGCTGCAGAACTGTGCATACCCTTTGACCCAGCAAAACTGCTTCTAGGTCTGTATCCCAAAGAGATAACAAAATTGGGAAAAGGACCCACATCTACAAAATATTTATAACAGCTCTTTTTGAGGTGGTAAAGAATTGGAAATTGAGGGGATGCTCATCAATTGGGGAATGGGTGAACAAGTTGTGGTATATTAATGTAATGGAATACTATTATGCTGTAAGAAATGATGAGCAGGTGGACTTCAGAAAAACCTTGGAAAGACTTATATGAACTGCTGAGTGAAGTGACCAGAGCATTGTTCACAGAAACAGCCACATTGTGCAATGACTAACTTTGATGGACTTGGTTCTTCTGAGCAATGCAAGGATCTAAGAGAACTCCAAAAGACTCATGATGGAAAATGCTATCCAGAGAAAGAACTTTGGAGTCTGAATGCAGATGGAAGCACACTATTTGCTCTCTTTTGTTGTTGTTGTTTGGTTTCATTTCTTCTTTCTCATGGTTCCTCCCATTGGTTCTAATTCTTCTTTACACCATGACTAACGTGAAAACGTTTAATAAAAAAAAGAAAGAAAGAAAGAAAGAAAGAAAGAAAGAAAGAAAGAAGAAAGAAAGAAAGAAAGAAAGAAAGAAAGTTCCCACAGAAGCTCAGAATTTTGTTGAGGAGACAGAATACACACAGCTACTTCCTTATTATATTCTCTGGAATTTGTCTCAAACTTATTCCTCTCTTTCAACCCCTCTTTTCTCCCTCCTCTTCTCTATTAGCAGATAATGTTGCACCCTACTTTATTGAGGAGATCTGATGTCTCCTCCTCCATCTTTGCTTCTTCACATAGCAAAACTTCTCATCTCTTCACTCAACCCCTTCTCCTTCCTTCTGGTCTCAGAAGATGAGGCAGCCCTTCTACTTTCCATAGTTAAACCCTTTACTCGTATCCTTGATACCATGGTCTCCTATCTCTGGGAACTTGCTGCATAGATTACCTCCACTCACATCTTAAGGCTCTTCCTTTTGCCTACAGATAGGTCTCCCCTACCATGGAAAAAAAAATCCAACCTTCCTTTGACTTGAGTAATCTCTCAAATTATAAACTAGAGCTCTCTTCTTCTTTACTGCCAAACTTAAAGAAAGAATAGTCATATAATGTATGTATAGACTCTTATATATGTATGTATATATTCTTTCACACCACTCACTTCTTGATTCCTTGAAATCTGGCTTCCATCTTCAGTATTCTACAAAACTGTTCTCATAATCATCTCATAATTGATTATTGCAATGACTTTTCATAAGTCTTTATCTTTGACATTACCAAAGCATTCCTTCCTTTGTGTGTATACGTGTATGTGTGTGTATGTATGTATATATATATATATATGTATGTATGTATGTATGTATATGTATGTATTTGTTAACTTAATACTGTGTGGCTGCTGCACACACTACAGCTTCTTGGAGCCACAGGTAAGAGTTGGGTACCAGGTAGATGAGAAGCCCTGAAAAGGGCCCAGCAAGCCCTTACACCAGAGGTGCAAGTCCTCTTGAATACCCCATAGACCTTTTAAACCATCTTGGCAGATGGGCTAAATCAGGTTGAGAGTAGCTAAGGGGCCCCAAACCCACTGGCAAATTAGGGGATGTCTACTGTAAGCAAGTGAAGGCTTTCCCTGGCAGAACGGCCGATAAGAACAATTTGTTTCAATGGCCATGAAGGTGGCTGAAGCAGGTGCTATGGAGAGTTTAGAGCATCTACTGCATCCCAGGCTATCAACAGCCATCTTGACTTTTGTCTTGCCGCTGGACTTTGACTTGGTGCAACTATGCCTCATTTAAATCCCATTCAAGCACAAGTCAAGACATCACTCACCCCAGGCTGTCATTTGTCCTTTTTGAAAATGAAAGACAAATAACAACTTATACTGTGTGTGTGTATGTGTGCGCACACGCGCATTTATTTATTTATTTATATGCACACATATGCACATATATACAGATATATAGACACATTTGTGTGTGTGTATGTATGTACTTGTCTCCTCCATTAAAATGCAATTTTGTTTCAAGTAGGTATCGTTTCATTCTTTGTACTTATATCCCCAGCACCTATTACAGTGCTTGACACAACGCCAATAGTATCAGAAGTGGGACTTGTAGTCAAGAAGACCTGAGTTCAAGTCCTACCTCTGAGTCCCATTAGCTGTGTGACCCTGATCAAAAGACTGAAGTCATTTAATCTTTCAATGCCCTGGGGCAATCCTCTAAGCAAATAAGGCTCAGATAATGGGAGACAGAATACACACAGATATTTCCTGGAATTTGTTTCAAATGTAATCCTCAAACCTATATTCATCTGCATTGGTAGAGGAAGTTACTCATCTGGAAGCCCCTCTAAAGATGAAATCATAAGTCTAATAATAATAATGATAAAAAGATACACACACACACACATACATATATATATATATATATATATATATATAAATACTTCAGCAATGCCAAGTGCTCTATAAACCTTAAAACTTTGTGTAAATATAAGCTGCCATTTGTGTGTGTGTGTGTGTGTGTGTGTGTGTGTGTGTGTGTGTGTGTGCAGGTGCGCGCATGCGCACATCTCAAACAAAGGACCAGTGCTTAAGAAGCCTGTCCTACCTATACTTTTCTCCTATCCTACATCACATGTTTTATAATGTGTTTCCAGGGGTCAGGAGGCTCTCAGCCATACTGGCCCATCCACTTTTCCATTGAATTGCTGTGGACTCAGGCTCTTGTGCTCCTGTCTAGTTTTTATTCCCTCTGCCAAGCGCAAGTGGCCTCTGGTAGATAGAAACAGTACCTTCAAACAGGTGGATTGGAAGATTCACCTCACATCTGCCTTTCCTTTTTCTTTTCCTGTTCTCTCGTAATGTTTCATTCAGCCTGAACTAGAAGGTGAAGGCTATTCTCTGAAGAATAAACTGCTTTCCTCAATTCCTTTGACTTTAATTATTTGTGCTTTACTTAAATTTTGCAAGTGAATGAGACTGTTTACATTAATTCAATATGTATTTATTGAGTGCCCACCATGTGCTTTGCTTTGTTAGGGTTCCTGCTTTCAAGAAGCCTATAATCAGTGTAGCTAGATGGTGCGGTAGGTAGAGTACCAGCACAGAGTCGGGTTCAAATTCAGCCTCAGACATTTGACACTAGTTATGTGATCCTGGGCAAGTACTAAAGTCCATTGCCTCAAAAAACCAAACCAAGAAGCTTATAATCTTTTGAGGGGATGATAAGACATAAGTGCATGGAAAAAAAATCAGAGTACATGGGCCTGGTGAGGTAGAAAGAGTAACTCTGACTCTGTGTTCATATCCCTGTTTTGTTAATTAATATGAGGCAGTTAGGTGGCACAAGGAACAGTGTGCCGGCTCTGGAATCAGGAGGACCTGTGTTCAAATCTGTGACCCTGAGTAAGTCACTTAACCCTGTTTGCCTCAGTTTCCTCATCTGTCAAACGAGCTAGAGAAGGAAATGGCAAACCATTCCAGTATCTTTGTTAATAAAACCCCAAATGGGGTCATGAAGAATCAGACATGACTAATCAACTAAACGTAACAATAATATGACCTTGGTAAAAATCCATTAACCTTTTTGTGTTTGTGTCATTCTCTGTAAAATGAAGTTTCTGGATTATATAATCGATAAGAACTCTACCAGATCTAACTGTATGATCTTATTATAAAGAGTGAGAATTAATAAAAGAGTATTGTAATGTAGGGGATAGACTTGTGCGATAGGTGGTCAAAAGGAGAGAGAAATATGCTTCAGTTTCCTTTGGAAATGGATTTTGATGTCTCAGAGCTGAAGTATTGTGAAGCTCAAATGAGTTAGTGGATTTAAGCATTTTACAAACCTTGAAGCACTATATAAATGCTATGAATGAAAGTTAACATCAGTAGCAGCAGCAGCAGCAGCATCCTCATCCTCATCCTCATCATCATTATCATCAGCCTCTTATCACCAGACCTCCAGTCTGATGATGACTTCATTTCCTTGAGCCTTCTACTGTACTCCAGCAAATTTTATAGAGTAATAAATGAGTATGCTGGAAAACGTTTAACAAGGTGGGGGTAGGGAACATGTATGCACTAATATTTTAAAATTTAATCTGTATTATTAACATTTTCTCAAGTCTAGACAATCAACAAGCCTTATTTTACAGTGATTGCCCATTTCTAAAGTGTAACTGCTCACACTGAAAATTTAACAATGGGCTCTGGCAAGCTGGTAAAATCTGACTAAAGCTGGCTCCTGCACATCTCTGCTTATAGCCCTTTAGTTCATTAGGTTTTCTAGAGCCTAAAAATATCACAGTGCTTTATAGTTTACAAAATGTTTCATTGACACTAACTCATTTGAATCTCAGAAGGATCTCATGAAGTAGATGGCATCAATATTTTATCCCATTTTCCTGGTGAAGAAGGAAATTCAAGTAGTTTAGAGACTTTCCTAAAATCACACAGCTAGTAATATAGTAGAAGGATTTGAACCCAAAACTCTCCTAACTCCAGGTCCAGTATTCCACACTGCCCCTCATGGAAGAATGAATGTGATCAAAAGAAGAATCAATCTTCCCTTACTGAGCTTTTAATTTACAAAGCATAAGAGTAAACAACATAAACATTTTTTCTTCCTTTTTTTTTGGGAGGGAGAGGCAATCAGGGTTAAGTGACTTGCCCAGGATCACACAGCCAATAAGTTTCAAGAGTCTGAGGTCAGATTTGAACTCAGGTCCTCCTGACTCCAGGGCCCATGCTCTATCCACTGCACTACCTAGCTGCCCCTTTTCTTCCATATTTCAAAAGATACATGATTTTGTCAGAGTAGATGTGTTCTGCATTGACATATTTTGTTTTGCATGATTGCACATATATAACCTATATCAAATTGCTTGCTGTCTCAGGGAGGAGAGATAGGAAAGAGGGGAGGGAGAGAATTTTAAAATTTTTAAAATTTTAAAATATTTAATTTAAAATATTTAAAATAAAAAATTTTAAAAATTCAAAAATTTAAAAAAAGTTAAAAATTGTTTTTTCATGTAATTGGAGAAAATACCATACAGATACATTGACATATCTCATGATCTTCTAGCTAGACATGATCTCTTTCTCCTGGAATTCTCATGCCTCTCCTATCTATTTTTTTCATATTTTAATTTGCATAATCACTATTTGTGTGTATTTCATCCCTCTTACTGGATCATAAGCTCCCTGAGAGCAGAGACTGTGGCATTTAAAAAAAATTTCTGTTATTTCCAATATTTGGTACAAGTCGCTTGCTCTTAATAGATTAAATTAAGTTACAACAAAGTTTGTTAGCACATGAAATTCCTTATGAATGATGTTATAAAATGTCAAACAAGAACAAATTAATAGGGTATAAACTGAGGACTTGAGTACTGAGAAGACATGGAATCAAACCATAACCAAAAATAGATGGAGCTAGTTAGGGAGTTTCTTAGATGAAGTGAATTATAAATTAAGTTTTTTAAGGAGATGAGGATCAAAACTGTTGGAGAGAAAGGAAAAAAACATACCTCTTCTGAGGAGGACTTTGGTGACCAGTGAAGTGATTGCTGGCTTGGTGTGCTGACTTGTACCAAATATTGGTGGTAACAGAATTTTTTTTTAAATGCCACAGTCCCTGCCCTCAAGAAGCTTATGATCCAGTAAGAGAAATTAAATATACACAAATAGCAATTATACAAATTAAAATATGGAAAAAAAATAGAAGGAGAGGTAAAGTTGATTGGCATGAGAATTTCAGGAGAAAGAGATCATGTTTAGCTGGAAGATTATAAGATATGTCAATATATCTTCTAGAACTTCCAGCATGGAAAGGAAAGGTGACTTCACCAATCTGGGAACTTCTATTCATTGGAACATCAAATACCGAAGCAGAAGCTTAAATACTTTGGCCACATAATGAGAAGATGGAACTCACTGGAAAAGACTCTGATTGAAGGCAAAAGGAAAAGGGGATGGCAGAGGATGAGATGGATAGATAGTGTCATAAAAGCAATGAACATGAACTTAGACTTTGAGAGATAGTAGAGGACAGAAAGGTCTGGTGTACTATAGTCCATGGGTTTATGAAAAGCCAGACAAGACTAAACAACAACAACATATAATACTAATATTTCCCATTTATATGTTACTATATTAATATTTGCTGTGTATTATATATATATGTGTGTGTGTGTGTGTGTGTGTGTGTGTGTGTACATGTGTGCATGTATATGTGTATATACAATTATAGAGTAGAGGATGTCTAAATTCTGTACAGAGAGTGGCAGATTAAGAACCAATATTTTGGAATAGAGCCAATTTCTACATTTTTTTTTTGGCCAAAATTTGTGTGTCAATATGTGAGGGACCTGTGATTTCCTTCATGTATGTGTAAACTCTCATTGCAGGAATTGCCTCCCTTGGTGCAGATGGTAACCCATCTATAATTTAATGATCTTTGAGAGTTGCCAGAGGCACAAAGAATTTAAGTGTTGTGTCAACAGTCACACATCTCATTAGGTGTCAGAGGCAGGATCTGAAACTGTGTCTTCTAGACTTCAAGTTCAGGGCTTTCCCCCTTCCTTTTGAATCTCATTTTAGACTCCATGTGTTTGAAAGAGTTATAAAGAAAAGGCTGAGGATATATAGGTTGCTGTTTTAAAATATAACTTGGTAGAATGAAAAAACCATTGGATTTGAGTCAAAAAACCTTAACTTGACCCTAGACTCTGCCACTGTCATTTTGTCATATCTCCTCATCTGTAAAATGAGAGAGCTGGTTTAGGTGACTTCCATTATTCCTTCCATACTGAAGTCTATGATCCTAAGACCATTTTAATATGATTTATTTGTCCTTTTGTACACAATTTTATTTTCTACCCTATCCTATTAGGTTTTGTTAGTAATGTGCAGAAATACTAATGATTGGTGTGGATTCATTTGATATCCTGTGATTTTGCTGAATTTGTTGTTTCAATTAATTCTCAGTTAACTCTTTAGGGTTTTCTAAGTAAATCATGTGATCTGCAAAAAGTGATTATTTCATTTCCTCTTTGCCTATGTCTATTCCCTTGATTTTTCTTTCTTCTTCTTTCTTTTATCTTCTTCATAATCTTCATTAGATAATGTAAAAATTAGATTGGACAAGGTACATTGGCTATTTCATGGTAGAGAAACAACATAAATACCAAATGAAGTAATAATGATTTAAATAATAATGCCATCATTCCCAAGTATGCAAAGGAATAAGGGCCACCAAAAAAAAAAAGGAGGGAGGGAAATCTCTTCCATATCCTTCATCCTCCACCGTCTGTATTTATGGCATTAAGGAAAGGAAGGGTGTATCAATTCTAATAAATTTCCAGTGTGTATTTCTAGGAACCTGATCTGTACAATAAAATTCAACTTATCAAATAACCTCTTCACCAGCCAGTTCGTGGTAACGGTTGCCATGACCATTTCTGATATCTTGTTCAGGAGAAAAGCCTGAATTGAAAATCTTCCAGTTTAAAAAGGAAACATAGCAACAATTTTGTTTCAGTTTGAAGGTCATATATAGTACAGGGCAGAAATGAGTAGAACAGTCATTCTTTAGAGAGGTTGTTCTATCTATGTAATCTTGGCTGGTCACCATAGTAACAGAGACCTAATTGTAGCACTGTACACCTGCATAACTCCCCTCTAACAATCCTCTCTCCAGGGCTTAGACACAGCAGCACCATCTAGTGATTAACTCCCAATTCCAAACTTTTCCCGGCACTTAATTTTTCTCATTTCCCCCTTCAATCCATTTCACGCTTAGCAACTTGGTTTTGAGTACACAAAGTTATGTGGAGAATTCAAGAGTTTAAGACAAAGAATGTAGGGAAATTCTACCTTAAAAGTCATGACCATTGTTTAAAAACAAACAAACAAACAAACACTAAGAACTGGGAATTAGAAAGGTTTAGTCAACAAACTGCATCAAACCCAAATAATCCTTTCAGATTTGCTTTCTCCTACCTACTTCTTTGAAATTCCTAGTATGTTTTCTTTCCAAATTGAAGAAAACCATCACTCTACTCCACAGGGCTAACAAAAATTCTACCAACCACAAACACGTCTTTCTAAATAAATAAAGGCTGATACCTATAGGAACCCAATAATCTTCACTGTTTCCCCGTCTCAGAAGACTCCACTTACTTTCTTACATTTTATCCTTCACATCCCACAGCCAGATATGCTCAGCTATTGATAAAAACACTCAAGTCAATGGCACTTAACTCCCTTAGATGGACTCTAGCAAGTAATTTACCTCATTCAATCTTTGGACTTAGTAACTAGAAAAAGGAAATGGATGTAAAAAGCGACAAAGCAAAGTCTAAAGCACAAATCCTTCATATTGCCACATTTACTGAAAGAATATCTGCTACACAGATGAAAAAGATAAATAGGATCCCCAACAAAAAGTGGTTTGTAACAAAAACACATCTTTGGCACCCAGAGAGTGAAGTGGTGCACTGAAAACATTCCCATGAGGCCGTGCTACCAGTCAGTTTTCAGGGACGGAATAGCATGGCTATGTTCTCCCTTTCTCCTCTAGCAGTATAAAAAGTATAGATTATCTTGCACAAGTTTGGAAAACATTTGACTGCAGTGCAGAAATAAGCTTCCTCTAAGTTTGTCTGGCAACAAAATATCCACATGAAAAAGGAAAAGTTAAACTAATCAAGGGTAGGTATTTGCCTCTATTATTATTCAGTTGTTTCAGTTGTGTCCGAATCTTCATGACACCTTGGGAGTTTTCTTTGCAAAGATACTAGAGTGGCTGGGATTCTTGGAATTAATCGATGTGCAGATGCAGAGTTCTTGTGGATTTTAGCTACAAAGGTCACAGATTTTGTCTGACTATAACTAACCTTAACCTAAAACTTGTATACCTAACACATGATACAAATGGCATGTGATCCATGAAGATATATCCTATTGTAAATATCTTCTAAATACATATAATAATTTGTAGTAGTTGCCTCCAAATTTTCATTATTTCCTCTCCAGAAGCAGGTAGGTAGCACAGTAAATAGAACCCTGGGCCTGGAGTCAAGGAGACCTGAGTTCAAATCTAGACTCAGATACTTACTAGCTGTGTGACCCTGGCCAAGTTATTTAACTGCTGTCTGCCTGAGTTTCCTCAATTAAAAAATGGGGATCATAATAGCCTCTGCTTCACAGAGTTGTCATGAGGAACAAATGAAAAAATATTTGTAAAATGCCTGGCACATTGTTGTTCAGTCGCGTGTGACTTTTTGTGACCCTGTGATTCATACTGATCATGGGTTTTATTGGCAAAGATACTAGCATGGTTTCCCATTTCCTTCTCCAGTGGATTAAGGCAAGCAGAAGTTAAATGACTTGCCCAGGGTCACACAATTAGTAGTGAATGAGGCTAGGTTGAACTCAGGTCTTTCTGACTTCAGGACTAGCGCTCTATCCACTGAGCCACCTAACTATCTGCCTGACATATAAAAGACACTTAATAAATGTTCATTACCTTATTCCTTCCTCTAAAGGCTGTCTTCTTTGATATGAATTTGAAGTGTTCCAGGGCCAACCAGACAAATCTATTCCCTCTTTCATGTGCCAGTTGTTTGTAGATTTTAGAAACAGGAGTTTTACATCTTCTACTGTGTTTGTTTGTACCTACTATTTATCGAGATGGCATAAAACAGTATAAATATAAAAGCCAAATCATACCTCATTAAGAATGGGCAATATCCCATGGACTATGTTGCTCATTTGAAAGCTAATCCTGATATCATTTTTTTAAAAATTGGGGGTGGCAGGAATTTCCTGAACAATGACAACTGCAGAATGACATTTCAGTGTATAGCTTTAGCCACATCCACACTACTTAAGAGAAATAAAATGTTGAACAATGATCTGATGCATTTAATCCATTTCACCATCCAGTCTCTACAACTGACTTAATTACTTATGTCATTCCACATAGAGAAATACATCGTGATCACTATTCTGAAATTTCTCCAACTGTAAACAACCAGAAGCTAGTCATTATATTAGGTTGGAGATTCCTGCTGGCCAATTTAAAATCCCTTCTTTTATTTCAACATTTGCTGTTCCTCCAAGAAGACATTCCTCTGCCCCTGCGGTTTTTCATTGGCTGTCCTCCCTGCCTTGGAATGTTCTTCCTCCTCATCTAGATTTCCTGACTTCTCTTGGCTTCCTTCAAGTCCCAGATAAAAGCCTTACCTGATCCCCCTTCATGCTAGTGCGTTCTCTCTGATACCACTCCCAAGGTACACATCTTGTTTGTACATGTACAATACAAGTTTGCATGCTGTGTCTCCATTAGAATGTGAGAGAAGAAACTTTTTGTCTATTTTTGTATCCCTAGCACTTAGTCCAGTACATGGTACACAATAAGTATTTAATAAACGCTTGTTGACATTCAAAATCAGGAACTTAAAAGACTATGTAAAGAACAAAAGGATGATACATTTGCTAATTAAATGTTTTCTAGTTTTTAACTGCTTTAGGCATCAACTTGTATGTAATATTTAAGGTCCTAGAAAGACATGTACGCTATGACATACCTTTTAGATAAAACGACAGTCACTTGAATCAGATATTTCTTGTTTCTAGAGAAGAAAGATGTTTAATGGGATATCTACAAATCAAAAGAAAAAATGGTTTTAGAGGGGCGGAGCCAAGATGGCAGAGTGAAAGCAGTGACTTGCTTAAGCTCTCCTCCAAACCCCTCCAAATACTCAAAAAAATGGCTCTAAACAAATTCTGACGCAGCAGAACCCACAAAAAGACAGAGTGAAACAAATTTCCAGCCCAAGACAACCTGGATGATTGATCAGAAAGGTATATCGGGCCCGGCTGGCAGCGCGGTGCAGCGCGGCATGGGCACGCAGGCCGCAGCGAACCTGGAGCAGGCCTCAGAGGACTGAACCGTGGGCAGCTGTGGAGGTTTCCAGACTCCTCAATCCATGAATGCCAAAGACAACTTAGAAGGTCAGTGGGAAAAGTCTGTTTCTGTTGGTGCTGAGACAGGAAGGTAGGGTTTCAGCTCCATTCCCCAAGAGCGTGGCCCTGGGCGGGGCAGCTGCTTCCCGAGCTTCCAGCCCATAGACTGAGGGGAATCCAGTGGCTGATCAGAGAGGGACTGCAGGGATCTCTTTGCCAGTGCTGAGGCAGGAATCTCTTGCTTTGCCCCTGTTTGGATCTGGATCATAGTTCTGGGTGGCGGTGCTGGAGTGAGGAGGAACGCTAGCGTGGTAGAGCTTGGAGTGGCTGTGGAAAGGAACCCTTCCTCACAGTTACAGGACAGAATAGTTGTGGTCACAGGCCAGGAAAGGAGTAAATACCTCGCCTCTTATCATATCACCTTGGAAGAACTGAAAATTTACAGGTCCCTAGAAGTATCTGTGAAAACAGCTGTACAAACCCCTGAAGCTTGGGACAGTACATTCTCCACATTGGAAGCAGACTCTTACCTTAACAAAGAGTTTAAAACTCAAGTAATTGGCGGATCATGAGCAAGCAGCGCAAAAAGAGTCAGACTAAATCTTACTTTGGTGAAAAAGAAGATCAAAATATAACCAGAAGAAGACAACAAAGTCAAAGCTCCTACATCCAAAGCCTCCAAGAAAAATATGAATCAGTCCCAGGCCTTGGAAGAGCTCAAAAGGGATTTTGAGAAGCAAGTAAGGGAAGTAGAGGAAAAACTGAGAGTGATGCAAGAAAATCACGAAAAACAAGTCAACAGCTTGCTAAAGGAGACCCAAAAAATACTGAAGAAAATAACACCTTAAAAAATAGCCTAACCCAAATGGCAAAAGAGGTCCAAAAAGCCAATGAGGAGAAGAATGCCCTAAAAAGCAAAATTGGCCAAATGGAAAAGGAAGTCCAAAAGATTACTGAAGAAAATACTTCCTTAAAAATTAGAATAGAGCAATTGGAAGATAGTGACTTTATGAGAAATCAGACACAGTAGAACAAATCCAAAAGAATGAAAAATTAGAAAACAATGTGAAATATCTCATTGGAAAAACAACCGACCTGGAAGATAGATCCAGGAGAGAGAATTTAAAAATTATTGGACTATCTGAAAGCCATGATCAAAAAAAGAGCCTAGACATCATCTTTCAAGAAATTATCAAGGAAAACTGCCCTGATATATTAGAACCAGAGGGCAAAATAGAAATTGAAAGAATCCACAGATCTCCTCCTGAAAGAGATCCCCAAAGGAAAACTCCTAGGAATATTAAGCCAAATTCCAGAGTTCCCAGGTCAAGGAGAAAATATTACAAGCTGCCAGAAGGAAACATTCAAGTACTGTGGAAACACAATCAGGATAACACAAGATTTAGCAGCTTCTACATTAAAGGACCACAGGGCATGGAATATAATATTCCGGAGGGCAAAGGAGATAGGATTACAACCAAGAATCACCTACCCAGCAAAACTGAGTATAATCCTTCAGGGGAAAAAATGGTCATTCAGTGAAATAGAGGACTTTCAAGCATTTTGATGAAAAGACCAGAGCTGAATAGAAAATTTGACTTTCAAATACAGGACTCAAGTGGAACATGAAGAGGTAAACAGGAAAGAGAAATCATAAGAGACTTATTAAGATTGAACTGTTTACATTCCTGCATGGAAAGATGATATTTAACTCATGAGACCTTTGTCAGTATTAGGGTAGTTGGAGGAAAAAATTATATGTATGTATATGTAGATAGATAGATAGAGGGCACAGGGTGAGTTGAAGATTAAGGGGTCATATCTGGAGAATAAAATTAAGGGATGAGAGAGGATTATACTCGGAGAAGAAGAAAGGGAGAGGTAGAATGGGGTAAATTATCTCACAAAAAAAAAACAGAAAAGTCTCTTACAGTGGAGGGGAAAGGGGAAGGTGAGAGAATGAGTGAATCTTATTCTCATAGGATTTGGCTTAAGGAGGGAATAACATACACATTCAATTGGGTATGGAAATCTGTCTTACCCTACAGGAAAATAGGGGGAGAAGGGGACAAGAGAGCAGGGGGATGATAGAGAGGAGGGCAGATTGGGAAAGGGGTAATCAGAAGTAAATACTTCTGAGGAGGGACAGGGTCAAAAGAAAGAATAGAATAAATGGGAGGGCAGGATAGGATTAAGGGAAATAGAGTTAGTTTTTCACAACATGTCTACTATGGACATGTTTTGCATAACTGCACATGTACAACCTATATTGAGTTGCTTGCCTTTTCAATGAGGGTGGGTGGGGAGGGAGGAAGAGAGAAAATTTGAAACCTAAAGTTTTAAAAACATATGTTTAAAAAAATGTTTTCACATGCTACTGGGAAATAAGAAATACAGGAAATGGGGTACAGAAGTCTATCCTGCCCTACAGGAAAATAGAAGGGGAAGGGGATAAGAGAAGGGGAGAGAGATAGAAGAGAGGACAGACTAGGGGAAGGGATATTCAGAATGCATGCCATCTTGGGGTGGGAGGAGGGGGGAAATGGGGTATAAATTTGGAATTCAAAAACTTGTGGGAGTGAATGTTGAAAGCTAAAAACCAACCAACCAACCAACCAACCAACAAATAAATAAATGAATGAATAAAAAAGAAAAAATGGTTTTAGAGTTAATTCAGTCAAATGATGAGTTGATTCAGTAAAATAGTAGATTGATTGATCCAAAAGATACCCCATAGATATTCTTTGTGTATATGTTCACATTCTGAAATTATTTTTTTCTGATTATGTTTGTGTTGTTGATTCCCAGGTTCACTTATGAGGTGTTTGGGGGTAGTAATAATTATGGGAATTTAGCTAAAGTCCTTTTCCAGTGGACTTTATGCCAAGAGATTAGGAACCACAAATCACAAATTAGTGATATTTGAATGAGGGCAGAGTGGCAAAATAAATAATGAATAAACTTCCTGTTCCTTCTACTTCTTCTCCCCCTGCCCCAACACACCAAGGAATACAGTCTCCCAAGTTTATGGTGAGATAAGGGAACATTCCCTCCAGAACTCACACTCCTAACTTTTTTTTCTCAATGGAGTATTTGTCAAGGCTTTGTCTTGGAGCAAATTCAACTCCTCCCAAGCCGTCTCTCCACAGAGGGGCTGCTGTCATCTGTCCTTGGGCTTCTTCTTCTCCACTAAGCTGATCGTGTTACCTGTTGCTGAAATTCATCCCTTTTTTTAAATTGTTGCTTAAAAAAAAATCAACACCATCATTTCCTGATATTATTCACTACTACCACGTCCACCGTCACTGAATGCTAATTTTGACAAAGAAAAATGGTTAAGCAAAAATTGCCCTCTGAAACAAACATATCTGACAGTTTGTGTAATATCTATCTCTACACTGAGGAAATGAATGTGTTGGGTATTTTTGCTCCTTCATTTCTACAAAATCTTTATGAGAATACTTGATCTAGATATAGAGAATATCCTTTATGAGAATATAAAGAAGCAGGTTTCAATAAGTGATCTACCTCTTTATGTCCAATCAGCTGATTGAAAGGTGTAGATATCACTCTATTTACTTGTTTAATGACTTGGCAAAGCAGAATTTAGCCTTAAAGGCTTTCCTTAAACAAGTTAATCTATAGATCAAAATTATACAAAATTCCATGAAACTACTTGACTATGGAGATTATTTTGTTCAATGATCCACTGAGAGTTTACATCAAGAAAGGGGTTATATAGGGAAATATATATGTTTGTCAAATATGTTCTCCACTATTTGAGGCAGCTAAGTAGTGCAGTAGATAGAGTACTGGGCCTGGAGTCATAAAGAACCTGAGTTCAAATCCAGCCTCAGACATTTATTAGCTGTGTCACTTAACCTCTGTCTGCTTCAGTTTCCTCAAATGGAGATAATAATAGCATCTACCTTGCAGTGTTATTGTGAGGATCAAATGAGATATTTTTGAAGTGCTTAGCATAGTGTCTGGAACATGTTTGTTTCCTTCTCTCTTTCCCTTTCTCCCTCCCTCCCACCCCTTTCCATCTTCAACAGGAAGATAGCCTGCGTAAGATCCAATTAAAAGAAGGATTTCCTATTGATGCTGAGGTTTCCTAAATGCTCCTGGTTGTAGTTCACCACCAAATACTCCACAGACTCCTCAGTGAAATCCACAGCAATCCAAAGAGCACATCAAAGAAATCTACCATGTGCATCTTAGAAAATGCTACAGATGAATAATGAGTTAGGCCCTAAATTAAGTAGTCAGAAGAAGCCAAAATGGATGACCTCGGAAAACTATGAAGCATTTCTAATAATCCTAAATGTCTTGTTGCTACTAATGGCCATTTCTTCAACTCCAGTATCTTTTCTAGTATGCTCTATGGCTGTAAATAAAGGAACATCACGATCTCAGAGGAATTTCTCAAAGGACCATAGAAAGATATATGGTGGATTTAAGCAAACTACAACATATCACCAACAACAATTTGTATGTTAAAAAGTAGATTAAAAAAATATATATATATATGACTGGGAAAGGTGGCTATTCCTCTAATAAGAATGAGAAATAACAACTATATTAAGTAGTATATTAGTACCCTCAGGGTGCAAAAGAAGAAGACCCCCAAGATTTTGAGGAGTCCCTTCTAGAGGATTTATGGGTAAAACATGGATTACAAGGAATAAGAAAGTATGGAAGGGTTACAATTATGTTCAGTGGAGGGAATATTCATCCCAATGAAATCATGGATCCTTCAAAGTATTAAAATAATATAAAGGAACAACTAAATTGGATCAGCCATTTGGTAATCTGACATGCTACTCAGGGCTCTGTTAGTCTGACAAAGAACTGATCTGACCATGAGATTATAAAATCAGTGTATCGTATAGATATGGGTACAACTAATATTACAATGCTTTTAAAATTGACTTTAAAAAATGTAATTCCATGCTGTGATTGTAAGATGGAATAAATAACACCACAAAATTTGCCCGCAGTACTAGAACATTAATGCCTTATGAGATTGTATGATAGCTGGACAAAGCATGACCTTAATCAGAAATCCCATTTACTACATAACTGTTTGAAAGGCTAGACATCTTGTTCAAAGATTTTATCCACAAATAAAGGAAAAAAGGAGTTAACAGTTAACTTCCTGTTCACAAAGAGATTGCTCCCCCAAAATCTTAACCTATTTGATATCACAGAATCTCAGAGCTTGAAGGGACCTAAGTTTGTTTGTTTTTTTCTCAAACCTATATCTGAACAAACTTCTCTAGACCACACCTGTCAAGTGATCATTCATGCTTTGCTGTGTTATCAAATGAGATAACATGTAAGACCTCTTTGAAAATCTTAAAGCGCTATGTAGATGCTTTTATTATTCATTATTATTATTACTATTTACTTGAAGACTTCCAGGGAGAAGAAGCCCTCCATTTCCCAAGACTTTTGGACAACACTAATTGTTTATAAGTTTTTCTTGACAACAAGCCTTCCTGCTCTCCTCCTAATAGATCTTCCTGCTGGGGCCAAGCAGAATAATTCTACTACCTTTTCCATGTATCATTCCTCCATATGTTTAAAGATAGCTATCACGCCCCCTCTTAGTCTTCTCTTTTCCAAAACAAAGATCTTCAGTGTCTTCAAACAATTTCCAACATGCATGAACTCAAGACCTTTCATTATCCTTGTTGCCCTCTTTTGGGGTACTTTCTAGCTTATCAATGTCCTTCCTATAATGCAGTGCTCAGGATTAAATGTAGTATTTCAGACAGGGACTGAATAGGGCAAAATACAATAGGATCATCATTTCCCTAATCCTGGAATGTTAACTTTCTTAATATAACCTAAGACTACATTAGTTTTCTTTGCTTGCCATATCAAACTGTTGATTCATATTGAGTATGCAATCCACTAAAACATCAATATCTTTCTCACACAAACTCATGTCTCATCCACTTACACTTATTAAGTTAATATTTTGAACTCAATTTATGACTTTATATTTATCTCTATTAAATTTCATTTTATTTGGTTCAACCTAATGTTTTATCAAGGTATTTTTTGATTTCTTCACCATAATGGCTATACCTCTTGGCTTTGTGTGATCTGAAAAATTGAAAAGTATGCCATTTCTGCCTTAAAAAAAGTTTTATTGATGCCTTTTGTTTTTTATGCCATGGATATTTCCTGACAACTATTTCTCTCCCGCTACTGCCATGGAACCTTTCCTTGTCTCAGAGTGAAAAAGTTAAGTAGAACCAACTGACATAGCAGACTCCCCTACCTCTCTTTCAAGAGGTGTCCTCTGGAACCAATATTGGTCATTGCAATTAATCTGAATTTGGTTGATTTGTAGTGTTGAGTTCATTTGTATTCATAGTGTTGGAGTATTATAGGATAAATGAATGAAAAAGCATTTGTTGAGTGCTTACTCTGTGCTAAGCGCCACGATAGGTCACAGCTAAGGGAATGGAAGGGTTGTAGGAAGCAAATGACTGGAGTATAACCAGAAGTATGGCTGGGGCTAGTTATACTCAGAAGGCAATGTGAAACATTCATCAGCCAGGACAGCATAGGCCAGAGGATGACAGTTTCAGAGCAGAAAAACTATACATTTAGAGTGGGGAGGGACTTTGGGATAATTTAGTCCAACACATTGTTTTGCAGTGAGAAGACTGAAGCCTATAGAAATTAAACGCTTTGCCCAAGGTTGCATGTTACTAAGTTATCATGGTCATTGTGGACATTGTTCTCTTGGTCTGTGTTTGTTTGTATAAGTCTTCCTATGTTTCTAAAATTACTAATTGTTATTTCTTACAATGCAACAATGTTCCATTACATTAACATATCATTTATTTGTTGAGCCATTCCCCATGAGAACTCACTTTGCTTCCGCATATTTCCACATATGAATAATAGCACAAGAAAGTGCTATTATTAATATTTTGGTAAATATGGTATCTTGTTTTCTGATTTCACCTCCTTTGGGTATATGCTCAGTAATAGGACCACTGTGTCAAAGGGTATGATCAATTTAGTTATTTTTCTTACATAATTGCAAATTGTTTTCTATGAGAGTTGGACCAATTCATAGCTCTAATAATAATGAATTATTGTGCCTGTCTTCCCACAGACCCTGTAATACTATTTCCGTCTTATCATGTTTGCTAGTTTGATGAGTATGAGATTAAATCTGTTATTTTCATTTTCTTTTCTTTTTAGTGATTGGGGGTATTTTTCATATAGTTGCTGATGGTTTGCAATTCTTTAGAAAATTGTTCATATTCTCAGACCACTTATATATTGTAGCTCTTAATCTTATAAATAAATGCATGCACATATATATATATATATATATATATATATATATATATATATATATATATATATATATGTATGTATTCACACACATATGTATATCAAGTGGCAGGGTAGTATAGTGATTAGAGTTGGCCTTGAAACAAGAAGAACATGGGCTCAAGTCTCACCTCTGACACATACTGGATATATGACTCTGAGCAAGTCATTTAACATCTTAATACTAGGCAACTTCCTAAGACTATAGGTTACAAAGAAGGAGCATTGGAAGAGAGGATTTCCTTACTCAGTTATCCCCTGTATTAATAAAATAATAAATCCATTCTCTCTCTCTTTCTCTCTCTCTCTCTCTCTCTCTCTCTCTCTCTCTCTCTCACCTTTGTCCTCTCTTTCCCCTCTCTCCCTCTACACATACATATTCAAATACATATATACATAAATATATACATATGTGCATATGTTTATAAATTTCCTATATAGCTTGAATGTCAGACTTTTACCCAAGACACTTATTGCAGTCTTTTTCTCACTTGATAGTTTCTCCTCCTATTCTAGTTGCATTGATTTTGTTTGTTCAAAAGCCTTATAATTTTATTATCGAAATTTATATATTTTGTCTTTTGTGATAATTGCTTGTCCATTGTTTAACTAATAATTCTAACCCTACCCATAGAGCTGGAAGTTACTTCTTTCCATTCTCCTCTAATTATTTTTATAATGTGACCTTTTATATTCAGATTATTTGTGCATTTGGAGCTTACTGAGGCAGATGATATAAGATATGTGATCTAAACCTATTTTCCACCAAATTGCTTTCCCATTTTTTCAGTAATTATTTCTGAGTAGAGAGTCAATCCTCCATTAGTTTGCATTCTTATTTAAGAGTACAGAATTTGCTTGCATCTAGGTCTTGCTTATTTATTCTGTTCCGCTTATGCACTTTTCTATTTTTAACTAGTATTATATAATTTTGATGACTATTGCTTTGTAATATCATTTGAAATCTGGCAATGCTAGGCCTCCTTAATTCTTGTTTTTTTTAAACCATTATTTCCCTTGAAATTCTTGACCTTTTGTTTGTCCAAATGAATTTTTAAAATGTTTTGACTGGTTCTATAAAATAACTTCTTTGCAGTTTGAGGATAGCCTAAGTTTGTAAATTAATTTAGATGGTATCACCTAAAAACATCATTTCAAAACATCAAGAAATTAAACAAATAAAGCAAAGCAAAAATAACAACAAAAAGGGGAAAGAAATCCTAATAAAGAAAGTCTTTTAGAAAAATAAGCAGAGACAGACAAAAGAAATGAGCAGATGAAAGCAACTCCAATGCAAAGAATAAATACAATGATATAAAAGAAAGAAAAATGGATATTCCAGAAGAAAGGAATAATGCTTCAATAACAACAAAAAGGCACTCAAAAATGAGGTTCAATATGATATCATAATACCAAAAGTGGTTGAAAATCTTAAAAGAAATAAAGAAAAACTTCAGGCAGGAAGTTAGAGATCTAAAATAATAATTCAAAAAAAACAAGCAAAAAATAGTTTAAGAAATATTGAAGGGGTCATGAGTGGAAAAAGTTTAAGAAACCCTGATTTAGAGTACATTAACAATCATTATAAAACAATTGGTACTGAAAAAAATGAATGGCAGAGAAAAAACACAAAAAATACAGAAATGTAACAATAAAATAAGGCTAAGAACAATAACAACAACAAAACCCAGGAAAATTATAAGGATCCTTGAGGTCTCTACAAAGCAAAATAAATAACTTTGAAGATAGAGGTAATCAAGACAAGAATCATTGACTTGCCAAGAAAACGTAATGAAACAAAAAGTCTAAGTGCTATATTTCAGGAAGTCATATAATTCAATAATTTAACAAAAATTTATTAAGTGCCTACTATGTGTTAGACACTGTGCTAAATGCTGGGGATACAAATTAGAAAAAGAAAGTCCCTGCCTTTGAGGAGATTACAATCCAATGGGGGAAAACAACACACAAAAGGAAGCTGATAAGGGAGAACACCATGGACTACCTGGGGCAGGGTCATCTTGTTCTGTGGGGTTCAAACCAAGTATAGTTGAAATTGGAAAGTGAAGAATGAGCTAGAAGGTCCAGATTCTGCCTTTATAAAGGAAGTCTTTGGGAGGAGTTTAGTGCTTCAGCCTTCAACCCACCCATCAAAGGGGAGAGAAGATTGGGGAAGTTGGAAAGGTGTTGAGCATCCAAAAAGCTCAATTAAATGGCATGATGATGAGATTTTGGATGATCAGTTTATCCTGGGTGGTCTATCTTGTTCCTGTGGAGTTCAAACCAAGTAGAGCTGCACATAAAAAATAGAAAGAATATAAGAAAGTTGCCCAAAATTATTTTAAATACAAGGTAAAATAAGTTCAGTAGATTTTACAGCATATTATTAGAAAGGAAGTCCTAAGTTTGTCTCCCTGTTCCAGAGCTTTGATTTTAAAAAAAAGTCACAATCAGTCAGGAGGACGTATGTCAACATCAAGGAAAGCCAGTTTGAATCTTGCAGGACTAATTGTTGATAATAAGAAATTAAAGAAAAGTCTAGAATATGATATACTGAAAAGCAAAGGAGAATAGCTTTGATCTCGTGGTAATGTATGTAAAAAAAATTACCATACATGAAAAGAGGAAGTCCTTCAGTAGGATCATAAATTTTCAATCATTCTTTCAAAGAAAACCAGAGATGGACAAGTCTTTTGAAATACAAAATCAGCAAACAATTGGTATAAAAGCTACATATGAGGAAAAATCTAAGTGACAACCCAACATTAACATACTTCAAGGAAAAGAGAACATTATTGTTCCTTTGAAGTCCAGCATTATCTGAGGGTCACTGAGGAAACTCAGAAAAAAATAGCAATGTTTTGTTCCCATGACAGATAATCAGACAGAAGGATCCACTAGGAAGGAAAGAAAAGAAAGAGGGACATTCATTTGTCTTCAACCACATGGGGACAGATGCTTAGTGTCAAAATGTCTGAGTCAAAATACATAGACATTTTAATTAATGCTTGTTTTTTTATAAAGCTAATAAAAGAATATTTGATGGAGGGAAAATAAATTTAACAATTGCAACTTTAAATATTAATGGAAAGCTGCCCTTTCAGGTGTTGGTAGCCCAAGTGGAGGAGCAGAAATGGCACCTCGCAAGGGGAAGGAAAAGAAGGAAGAGCAGGTCATCAGCCTTGGACCTCAAGTTGCAGAGGGGGAGAATGTGTTTAATGTCTGCCATATCTTTGCTTCCTTCAATGACACCTTTGTCCATGTGACTGATCTCTCTGGCAAAGAAACCATCTGCCGAGTGACTGGTGGGATGAAGGTCGAGGTTGACAGAGACAAATCTTCTCCCTATGCCGCTATGTTGGCCGCTCAGGATGTCGCCCAGAGATGTAAAGAACTAGGCATCACTGCTCTTCACATCAAACTTTGGGCCACAGGGGGAAATAGGACTAAGACCCCTGGCCCTGGCGCACAGTCTGCCCTGAGAGCCCTGGCACGTTGTGGAATGAAGATCAGGCGGATTGAGGATGTCACTCCAATCCCCTCTGACAGTACTTGAAGAAAGGGTGGTCACCGTGGTCGCCGTCTGTGAATATTGTCTGCTGGATTATTTTTGTCAATAAAAGTGTTACGATGGTCAAAAAAAAATATTAATGGAAAGTCATCCATAAAATGGAAGAAAATTACAGAATGAATTAGAAATGAGAATCTAAAAATTTCACATATACAAGAAAACATAAACTACAAATACACATACAGAATTATTGTTGGAAAAATTATTATGCTTTAGGCAAATCTAAAATAACAGGATTCGCAATCATGATTTCAGGAAGAAAATAATAAAGTAAATGGTCAAGAGAGACAAAAAGAGAACAATATCATGCTTAAGTGTACAGTAGATGAAACAATAGCATCTAGCTATTTAAAGGAAAAGCTAACTATAATGCAAAAAGATTTAGACAAAAAAATAATAATTGTAGATGAACTTAACATGTCCTCTCAGACCTTGAAAAATCTAACAAAAGGATAAACAAGGAGGAAACTACGGAACTGAACAGAATGTTTAAAAAAAAACCCGCTTCTACTTCTAGTGAACACCAAATGGCAGATGAGGCTGGTGCTGCAGGAGGAGCGGGAGGCCCCAGGGGCTCCGGAGTCAGAGGCTGAGGCGGCTTCCACGGTGGCTTGGGCAGGGGGGGCCAAGGTCAAGGCCATGGTTGGGGCCATGGTCTCGGCCTCAGGGCGTAGTGAAGAAAGGCCGAAGGCAAGGAGTGGGGTCCTGTCACTAAGCTGGACCGGATAGTCAAGGACATGAAGATCAAGTCTTTGGAAGAGATCTATCTTTTCTCCCTTCCTGTCAAGGAGTCTGAGATCATAGATTTCTTCCTGGGATCTTCATTGAAAGATGAGGTTCTGAAGGTAATGCATGTTCAGAAACAACCTAGAGCTGGATAACGTACCAGGTTCAAGGCTTTTGTGGCCATAGGTGACTACAATGGACATGTTGGCCTGGGTGTCAAGTGCTCCAAGGAAGTGGCCACAGCTATTTGTGGTGCTATCATTCTGGCCAAGCTGTCCATCGTTCCTGTGAGACGTGGCTACTAGGGGAACAAGATTGGCAAGCCTCATACAGTGCCCTGCAAGGTCACTGGGAGATGTGGATCGGTTTTGGTGCACCTGATTCCTGCCCCTAGAGGTACTGGCATCGTCTCAGCTCCCGTGCCTAAGAAGCTCCTGATGATGGCTGGAATTAATGACTGCTACATATCTGCAAGAGGCTGTACTGCCACTCTGGGCAACTTTGCTAAAGCTACCTTTGATGCCATCTCCAAAACATGCAGCTATCTAACCCCAGACCTGTAGAAGGAGACTGTGTTCACTAGGTCTCCCTATCAGGAATTCACTGACCATCTTGTGAAGACTCACACTCGAGTGTCTGTCCAGAGGACCCAGGCAGCTGCTGTGGCAACAACATAGATGTTTTTTATAAACAAATAAGTTGAACTATGCCTGCTAAAAAAAATGAAATAAAATAAAAATAAAAAAACTCCTACTCATTTAACCTTTCTTGGTTAACCTCCTCTAATTTTCTCATATGTAAAAGGTGATTGGGCGATATGATTTGCGAAGTCCATTTCATCTCTAGAGAAATGATATGAGAGAGCTATGATGATCACTAAATGGTACTCTTAAAGAGTATACCTATTTTATTTTTTAGGCAATTGGGGTTAAGTGACTTATCCAGGGTCACACAGCTAGTAAGTGTCAAGTGTTTGGTCTGAGGCCAGATTTGAACTCAGGTCCTCCTGACTTCAGGGCCAGTGCTCTATCTACTGTGCCACTTAGCTGCCCCCTAGAGTAAACCTATTTTTTAGCATCACATATCATCTTTATAGAATCCAATCAGGTGAATAAAGAACTCAAAAATAATAAAAAGGCAGAAATAGGTAAAATTCTTTTACAGAACATAGCATAATAAAAATTATAATCACAAGAAGAAATAAGAAAAGACGCAGATCTCAGTGGAGATTAAATAATTATAACACAAATCACTTAATCGGACAAACTCAGAAGCAATAAATAATAATATTAAAGAAAATAATAACAGTAAAATAACATGCCAAATTTTAAGGTATGCAGATAAATTAATCTGAGGAAAATGTATAGCCCTGAATACTTATATTAACATATGAGAAAAAAGAGGCCTAATGAATTGAGGTTGAAATTAAAAACTAGAAAACTATCAAATTAGTAACCTCAAAAACGAGAACAAGAGACTTTGAAACAAAAGGAGGTGAATAAAACTTCTTAAAAAAAGATTCAAATAGATCAAATAACACAAATGATAAACTACTAGCTAATTTGTTCAAAAATAAGAGGACAAAACCTGAGAACTAATGAAATGGGAACTTATAACTAATAGACAGCAAATAAAGAAAAATCATCATAAACTACTCTGCCAGCTAAACTAAAACCCTAAATTAAGTGCATGAAGATATATCAAGATATAAAATTAAGAAAAGATGAAATAGGAATCTAAATAATTTAATATCAGAAAGAGAAACTGAAGAAATGATGAACTCCCAAAGAAAAAAGCTCTTGTTCCAGACAGATTTTCTAGTGAATTCCATAGAACATTTAAAGAACAAATAATCCCTAAGTAATATAAATTAATCCCAAAAGTAGTTTGGCATTACAACAAACTTCTGTGGTTCTGATGTCCAACGCAGAGATAAAGTATAGATTGTTCTCACTAACTAATACTGATACAAAGATATTAACACTGGGGATGGAAGGAATTTAAAAATCATTGCAATGATCCTGGTAATTCAATGATAATAATTCACATTTACATGATAATTTCATTTTTAATAAATAACTTTTTCCTCATATTAACTCAGTAAACTCAGTTGCATATTATTGCCCCCATTTTACATATGAGGAAACTAAGATTCATAATGACTTACCTAGGGTGACCCAGCTTATATGTGTAGGAATCAAAACAAAAACTCATGTCATCAAACTCAAAGAATAGTAAATTTACTAGTATATCACATTCCCTTTTGCTATATATCTCAGCTCCTTTAATATGTTAGACATTTTTCTTATTATAAAATTAACATTATAAAGTTTTTCTTGCCTATTCCTAAAACATTTTTAGAGGGTAGGAAGATTAGTAAGGGGCATCCCAGTATAGTGGAAGGAGTGCTAGGCTTGAAGTTTGACGACCTAGGTTCTGGGGGGGCAAAAGGAAAGTTATTTGTGTCAAGGTTTCTTAACCCCAGTCTTGGATGATTGATTTATATATGTATCAAAGAATGTATTAATATGGACACTATACCATAGGCAAAGTGACATGCCATAAAATATTGCTTCATCAGAAGATTTATGGAGAAGCAGATTATGTGGACAGACAATTCATGAGCAAAAAGTTTCAAAAGAACTGGTTATATAGAAAGAAAGACAAGAAACATTGTTTAGACAAATCAAGACCCTTTATGAAACAAAATCCAACAACCCTCTCCTGGTCTCTAATCATCCTTTTGTCCATTTGACACCCAGTCTGCCTTATTCATATATAGGAAAGCCTAGCATAGATGCTTTCTACTAATCAGATCATAGACATAAACTTTACAGGAAACTTGAGGATCATCTCATTTAATATACTCATTTGACAGATAAGAAAACCGAGGACAAGTTATTGTTTCTGTTTTCATCTAACATTACACTTTAATTTTTTACATGGTCATTTATGCTTCTCTCTAGACACCTAGGCACGGTAATATTCTTACAATAAACACAATGACTTTGGCTCTTGTACCCAGTTGCTACCTTACCAATGAGATAGCAATACACCATTACTGAGGATAATAGCTAAAGGATATAGGGTAACACTCACTGGCTTGCATTTCTAGCATGTTCTCTTCTTTTCTAGAAATGTGTAGGGCTTCCTTCCTCCTCAAAAAGTTCTTTGAGGACAGGGACAGTTTTTAATCTTTAGTATATAGCACAGTGTCTTCCATAGAGTAGGTGCTTAATATGTGCTCGCTAGATTATATTTCATTGAAATACTCAATCAATAATCTTGAGTGCTTGCTATTTGACCACCATAATGGAACACTTAAAAATGCTCTGGGACTCACTATCTCCCCAGCTCCAACTCAACTGTTAAATTCCCCCCACTTAACTCCAACTCCACTAGCAAGTTGTTTCCTCAGAGAAATGTAGCTCCTTCTAGAATTCTGAGAGTTGCTTTGAGGGGTTGGGTTATCATAATATTATTGGTTCAAGCCTCCATGTGGTGTGTTTCCTCCAATATCATCACAGTATTTACCCCAATATAATTCAACCTATTGATATCTCCTTAATATCATTGATAACCATTTTACATCAATCAGCTTCTACAAAGGGTTATTTATTGAAATAAATACTAGAGCATCTAGGTGGATAGAGTGCCAGCCCTGGAGTAAGCAGGACCTGAGTTCAAAGTTGGTTTCAGACATAGTAGCTGTGTGACCTTGGGCAAGTCACTTTACCCTGTTTGCCTCAGTTTCTTCATCTGTAAAATTAGCTGGAGAAAGAAATGGCAAACTACTCCCATATCTGTGCCAAGAAAACCTCAAATGTGGTCAGGAATAGTTCAGACTTGACTAACTGACAAAAAAGGAGAGGCAATTAGGTGGTACAATTGATAGAATGCCAGGCCTGGAATCAGGAAGACTCATCTTCCTGAGTTCAAAGCTGGCCTCAGATACTTACTAGCCATGTGAGCTTCGGCAAGTCATTTAACCCTGCTTGCCTCAGTTTCCTCATGTGTAAAATGAGCTGGAGAAGGAAAAGGCAAACCACTCTAGCATCTCTGCTAAGAAAATCCCAAATGAGGACATGAAGAGAGACATGGCTAAAAATGACTGAACAACAACATTTACCAAAAAGATATAGCAAGAACTAAAGTACAACCATCTCCAACATCCACTCAGTCCCTGGGAAGAGTAGACTCAAACTTAAAGTGCTTGCTACTAAACATTTGCCCCACCACATCCACTTCCAAATGTGGCATAGCCCCATAGTTTGCAGGACATAGCTTCTCAGCTGTTTATGGTCAATCTAATGCTGGGCTAGGTCAAGTAGGTTGATACTCAAGCTTGGCTTTTCCCCAGGGTTGGTCACTAAACCTCTTCCAACCTTTTGAAGGTTGGTGACTCTTCCAACTTTTTGAAGCTCACAAGTTTGTAGCATGGCATTTCTGAAACTCATTCACCTAAAAGCATGAAAGAAGGAACACAAGAAGAACAAAAGAAACATCAGTGCCATACACTCAAGGCAATATATCAGTCTGAATAGGGAAAATAGGCCACTGGCTCTAAATTACTATTCACCTGGAGGCTTAGTGCTATTCTTGTCTCATTCACCACCAAGGAAAAGAGAATGCATTTTTGCCAGTTTGTGACTTTCAGATGCACACTCTATTCTGACTCAGTAGCCAATTAAAAGGCTCCTCTTCATCATGAAGTGGACAGGAAACAGTTACAGAGCCTTTGCATTCTCTGAATCAAGGTCAGGTTCCTTCCATCAGGCATCATCACGCAGTTCTGTAAAATAGGGATAATAAAAGTACCTACCTCCCAGGGTTGTGAAGAGCAAATAAAATAATAATTCTATAGCACTTAGCAGAGTGCCTGGCACAGAGTAAACACTATGTAAATGGTAGTTATTGTTGCTGTTGATATTCTAGAAAGAGGTTCATGTGGATTGGCAGCAGTAAAGCCCCCTGTGCATACTCTGAAGACTGTACCCTCATTTACTAGTTCCTCATTTACAGTAAGTCAAAATTTTAGAGTTGAGACCTTAGGGTTTACCTAACCCAACCTCTCCATTTTACAATTTAGGAAACTAAGGTCCAGAAGTGTTGAGTGACTCTTTCAAGGTCACAAAGGCAATTAGTGGCAGATCCAGCATCCAAACCCAGTCCAATGTACAATAAGTGATGAGAGAATGGATATATAAGTCTGTATATCATCTGCATAAAGATGATAGGATGTAATTTAATGTATAATTTGCTAGAGCCTCCTCTAATCTCTGGCAGTGAATGCTTTGGAGAAAACCACGTGTGTTATAGAAGTCTTGAGGCATTTCCTGGGCTTTCCTTATAATTAGCATGACTGAAATTCATGCCACAGAGCACGAAGTATAAGAATATGTATCATATCCCACATATCGTATACCACAACTGTCTGCATATAACACATGGCAAAGAGGAAAATGTTTAAGGATCCTGAACTCTCACCATCCCATATGAAAATATGGACCATTTGCTGAACTACACTGTGATGATTCACGTGCTCTTGAATACATAGGAAGTTCAGGGCCCCAGTGGAAGAAAATGAGGCCACAATGGCAGAAAACATGGAAAGTTGTCTCTTCATATATTGCATCTCCATTCAGAAGAAGTGTGGTAATGGGACTGTTTGTTTGCCATAAATTTGTTGACTCCATCTCTGTGTTCAAAGTTGCCACCTCTACCTACACATCTATTAGAATCCATTTTAGGGGAGGGTTTGTTTTGTTTTGTTTTGTTTTTGTATGGAGGTAGGGGCATTCTAAATGCTTATTTAAGGAGAAAGAATTCAGGATAGTAACAATAAAGATAATAACAACGGGTATACATTTTTTTAAAAAAATTGTGCTTTAGGATAATGTGGAAGAGAGTGAGGAAGGAAACATTCACTGATCTCTGACAGAGACAAAGCAAGTCCTCAGGACTGGTCAGTTAAGCCAGCAGGAATATTTCTAGAGATGGTATTGCCCAGTCTCTGTTATCTTCTCACCTGATACAGCTTCTGACTTGAAGTCTTAGATTTACAATTGAGACTTCAAATAGGTGGGGAGGAAAATTAAGAGATTATCAGACATTTGATGAAAGGCCACTTAGATTTAGGCTTGAACATTATAGAGGCCTCATTTTTAAGCATCAAAACGTTAGTTTACATGAGGTTTGAAATATAATTTGCAAAGATGACCTGAATCTTATGAGGGTAGATAGACTGTCCAACACACTTACATTTCCCTAAACAGCCTTTTTTCTCTTCCCCAGGAGGAATTAGAATAGATATGCTAAAAGGTTGTACCTCTTTCAGTGCTGATTCTCCCTGCAAGAAAGTGCTAAACTGCCGCTGGTGATAGAAATGACTGATAAGCCTGTAGAGTCTGTGCTACTGCCTGCTTCCATGTGTGGCTGCTCTTTTAATGTGTCTGAATACTGGGTGAGGGGCTGTCTATCAGTAACCAGACCTGCCCCTGAAGAAGTTCCATGGCCAGAGAGGTTGGTAATATAATGAATAGCCTTATCATTTCCAGGATCTTTACAACAGCTCAGATGACTTTTTAATTGTAGCTTAATGCATTTAATTATGGCAACTCTTCCCCATTTTCCAGTATGATGTATTAATATTAGAGATCATTAACATGACTAAATTGGCATAATGATATAGTGTATTTAATGCCCCAGTTACGTTAAGACCTGCTTTATAATTTGGCTCTTTTGTTATTTGACTTATAGCAGAAGCATGCATGATGCTCGACTCAAAGCAGAAACTGCATGCAACTACTTGTACTCTTCTCCTTATTAAATTATTGATACAGAAAAATACAAAATGTTAAGGCTTATACATCTTGAGATGACATGTAAGCCAACATAGCTTTTTTATAACATCTACTTCATTGGTATAAAAGTTAGAAAGCTTTGACTCTCAAACACGGTTTTATAATTAGAGAAGACTGTATTTTTCATCTGCAAAATACTCATGCTTAGGGAAAAATGAGAAATGCGATATGTTCCATTCTGTTTGCAATGGTTATACCATTTTAATCTCTTAAGTTCAATATATATCCTCTAGCAGACTATACTTCTAGGATTTCATTTTTAGATCCTTAAGGCTGCATATATCTGTCAAGCCAACATAATGAATTTAAAGTGCTAATGCCTAGAAGACCAGAAAAACATTGAAATATATCCCTGGTTGATTAAATTACCACCTCCAGCTACTTTACATCCTTATGTCCAAACAGACTTCCTTTTTACTTACCAAGTACCAGATCTGGAAGATGGCAAGATGTAATTTCATGGCAAAAAAAAAGTGTGCATGTCTTTAGATGAGCATTTTATTTAAGCACCTTTTAAGGATGTACAGTAGGTTCTGTGATAGGACTCACAATTGATTACAGGGCCTTTCAATTATACCCAACCCGCAGGTTCACCTTAGGACCTAACAAGTTGTTCTCATATGCTATTCTTTGAATTGACTTTGTGTTAAAAATCTGGAGTGTTGGATGTAACTTTTTATGATAACGCCACATTGAGGGAAAAAAAGTCTATACCCCTTGCCCAAGGAGAATAGGCAAAAGAGAATAAGCAGGTATTTATACAGTGTTTAGTGCTGCTCCCCTAGTTCTGCTCCCATTTGAAAGGCTGACAGTGCAAGGTGGCAAAAGCAACTCTTAGACTCGATCCTAAACCAGGGACTTTAGTCATCTTACCAGTGCTGGACTCTGTGTACTGTCATCTAATCCTCAAATCATCAGTGCAAAAAATAAAACCTCTATTTGAAGAAGTGACCAACAAAATTATCCTGGAAACAAAATCATCAATATTCAGTATAAACTGCCTTAGGGAGTGGTCAATGAGGTCGAAAAGCATTGTTTTCATCTTTTTAAATACCACTTTTGCATAAGCTATAATGAGGTTTGAAAAGAAATCTATCTATGCTTTCATCCTTACCTGTATTCACAGATTGCCTTGCTCACCTTTCCGCAGCCTCCTATGCAGGACTATTATATTGAGTCCATACATTCACATCAACTAAAACATACTATTTTTGACAAACACAACTGCACAACATTAGATCAATTAGTAAATAGGAGAAATAGGAGCTAGATTTGGGGGCCAGGTCTCTAGTAGAAGATGTCTCCTAAGTGTCTCAATGTGTCCAAGTCAGTAAGCATTGAATGGGGAACAATTTAGGATTCTTCATATTTCTTTCACCATTCACACAAGTACAAACCCCATGAGGAGGTTTCAAAAAAAAAGTATTACATTTGCAAAAGAAAGTTGCCAGAACCCCCAGTCCACGCAATAAAATAAACCCAGTGAACTCAATGGTTAGACTTCAGAGTGCTTGGATGTTTGGGGCTAAAACTAAAGAATGCAGTGAATGTGAAATGAAATAACAAGTATCCGAGGAAGCAAAAGCAGGGACGAGAGGAAAGAGGGCAGATTTGTAGTGCTTTGAAATGAAACGTTATAATCCCTCCAACAATCCTGTTGACTATGAGCTATAGCACCAAGAGTACAACACAGAAAAAAAAAGATACATTGTGGGATAAACAGCTTCTTAGAGGTAAAAATGAATGGCCCAAATAGATGAATAAGTTGACACAATGGAGAGAAAAAAGAAATGAGTCAGTGGCAATATAAGAAAAAAGGTAAAAGTGAACAGAGGACAGAAAGGGAGAAAAGAAAAAAAATGTAAATGAGTGAGACAAAAAAGCCCAAAGAAGAAAAAGAAAAAAGAGAACAAGAGGGGGAAAGAAGTAATATTTTCCTTGATAAAAATGCACAAAAGGGAAGATGAACTTTGTTCTTTTTCTCTTTCTACTCTCCTCTCTCTTTCTGCTTTTCGCCTCGCAGCACGCCAGCCTAAGCTGAGAGCTGTAATGTCATTAAATTGCAAATGCTTTTTCATTTCCGACACACACTGTTTACTTATCTGGCAAAAACATATGTTGGAAGGAATCCGTTAAATTCTGCCCATTGCCTTGGGTAAAAGTGCAATGGAAACGGACCCACTGAGCTCCTTCTTTCTTCTTCTTTTAGCACTTCCCTTATCTACAAGACTGCTTCGCAGAAAACTGGCTAGTTCAATGAAAAATGAAGATACAGCAGGAGATTAGAGAAGAACACTGAGCAAAAAATTCCTGGAGAGAGGGTCACTCCATTGCAAATGATTTCACTCCTCTAGATCTGCATAAATTACTATTTTTAAGGCATCTCCAAAGTCTGTATATTTTTCTCACTCTGTCAAACATTTAATTTCACGCCCCGTGTTCTGAATATGCTAAAATGCATATCTCTGATGCACCTTTAAGCCAGAAAAACGAATGCAAAATTGAAGATAAAATGATGTGATTTGCACTACAAGCCTATTACTTGAGGTATTTACATATAGTTTACCTCTGCAGTTCTGAGAATGATTTATTAAAAAAAAACTGGATTAAGCTCATATAAATATGTATAAATCTTTGTTTAGAAAATAGATTTTGCAGCTGTTGTGTCAAAAAGTTCTTTAAGATTCTGTGAAGAATTTTCCTTTTAGCATGCTTTAAGAAAAAAAAAGGGGGACAGAATTTGACATTCTGCTTGGCATGGAAAAAAGCCCATTCCGCCATCCAGTATTTATAAAGATTCCTTTTATTGCCCGTCTTTGCCCAAAGCAGCTTGGCCCCTCCTCACTCTTTTATTATACTTATTTAATTTTCATTCATTCATTCATTCATTCATTTTTTTTTCTTATTTGCTTGGACCCAAATAATAGTGTCCTGGATTAGCTAAACTCAAATTAAATATCATTGTGTAATGACTGAAACAATTGTGGGAATCTTGGACCTGCCCCCAGTCCCATCATCCCCTCCTCTTTCCCAAACACACTCTATATCTGGATTCTACATTCAGGTTTCTCACCGAAATCAGTGATTTGAGCTAGGGAGGGAGAAAACTTGACCTGACTATTTTTTAAATGATCATTAATATGGTAAATAATTTTTGAAAACAGATACTTTATTCCCTGGAAAATAAATTAAAAAACACCAGAGGTGGTTCCTTTAAAATTTCATTTATATATATGGAGATATATATACACATACACACATGTATACATATATACATGTATGTATATGTAAACATTTACACACATACATACATATGTGGGTACATATATTTTGTTTCTTCCACCTTTTTTTTAAAAAATCCTTAGTTTTACCCTTTTGTCTGAAAAAAAAATACTTCACTTAATGCTGGTCTCTTGCTTTCTTGAACTTATACCCTTGCTTCTCTGTAATCACTTGGGGGCAGAGAGAGGGATGTGTGTGGCTCTATACTATTTTTTTTTTTCACAACCCACATCACTCTGGTTTTTGGAGAATTTAGATGAACAAACTGACTAATTCTAAACTGAACACATATTAGATTCTGCAATTACTCCAAATTCTATCCGATAAAAGAAGGGCCAGGCTTCCAGGATGCACCTGCAATGATGCTAGGGGCACAAGTAGTCCCTAGAAGCAGAGAGTGGGAAGAACTATTACTTCAAAGCTAACATTAATCCTTTTGCAATTAAAACAAGAAAGGGATGTTTATAGCCTTTCGATGGCTTTAGGTGGAGACAGGAGTTTGCTTACAAAGATCGAGTTATAGTTCCAGTATGCTGCACCTGCTTAAAGTTGTGTAATGACAACTTAAAATAATAAAACTTAGAGTCATTTTCAAGAGTGAAGTCATTCTTCTTGCACAAAATGGCTTAATGATCCCCCCTAGTGGTCCTTTTTTTACAATTCCTCAGGAAGTGTTCAGGTGAACACTCCAGTTTCAAATCACTGCTAAAACACTGTGTTTGCTAGTTCACAGATTCACATTAAGCGGAGTATGCAATTAAAGCTAATGCCAGATTACCAACTTTCTCCAGTTTCTTGTGTCTTTAGAGATGAACCCACCAGCTTTGCATAGCCCTATTGTTGTCTTATTTAATTAAGTCAGGGTAAAACTGAATAACTTCCAGAACTGGGTATGGTATAGCTGGGCTCTTTAGTACTTCTGTTTGTGTGTGGGAGTGGGGAGGAGGGGGACATGGGGATTGAAAAAGGACAGAGACAGCAAAGCAGAAATGCTGTATGTCTTTCAAGAAGGTTCATGCCCATCTTAGTGGCTTTGGATAGACTGTCATGTTTAGAACAACCTTGGTATCTGGAATTAGAGGACCTGGGTTAAATTAATTAATCTACAAGCATTTATTAAATGCTCCCTACGAGTCAGGAACTGTTCAAAGTGCTGGGGACACACACACAAAAGAAAGGCAAGAACACAGTCCTTGCACTCCAGGGCCTAGCATTTTAATGGAGACAACGTGTAAACAATCAAGTAGTTAAAGGATTAATACTTAAGAGTAGATGAAAGGCAATTTGGAGCAGGAGGCATTAGCAAATGGGAAGACTGGGAAAAAACCTCCTGGAGGAGGTGGAAGTTAAATCTTGAAGGAAGTCAGAGAAACTAAAAGGCACCAGGAGTGAGTGGTAGAGCATTAAGGGAGTGAAGTAAGGGAGTACAATGCCACAGAGTACCAAGATAGAGTATCCTATCTGAAGAATTACAAGTAGGCTAGTGTCACCGGAACATGGATGTATGGATGAGAGTGAAGTGTAAGAAGACTGGAAAGGTAAGAAGGAGCCAGTTTATAAAAAGCTTTAAATGCCAAACAAAGGCGTTTATATTTGATCCTGAAAGTAATTGAGAGCCACTGGAATTCAGAGCAGAGGAATGACATGGTCAGACCATACTTTAGAAAAAAAATCACCTTGGTAGCCGAGTGGAGGATGGATTGGACTGGGGGGAGGCTTGAATCGGGGAGACCTGTTAACAGGCTATTGAAATAGTCCAGGTGAAAGGTAAAAAAGTCTGAACTAGGGCTGTGGGTGTGAGTGGAGAGAAGGGAATGTACACAAGAGAAGTTGTGAAGGTATGCACATTAGGAAACAGTCCCACTTTCATCCTCCCACTTAGCCTATCAGATAGGGACATCACAGAAGCTCTTTATGCCCCTTCCTAAGAGCTTTCTTTATATGGAAAGCAAGTAGTGATAGGGATTTATTAAGTGCTCCCACAAACACAGGACCAGCTTCTATTCTCCAGGAACCGAAAATGTTAACTAAACATACTCCATCTATTGCCATGTAGAGAAGTCGTCTTGGTCTTACTATATTGAAGAGTCTATCAATATGTTCAAAAATTGCAACCATCATTTCATCTTCATTTTTTGGTGCTGGTTTGTCTTCAGGATGTGTACAAGGATGGATGATTCCATTCATATCCAAATATAGATTATCAAACTCCACTTCATTTGGATTAGGTTTACTGGTATCAACTGGGATCTTGACGCCATTGCATTCTTTGGGCTTTTCCTCCACGCAGTTCACGCTGATGGACGGATACTTGCGGCTCAGCCAGCGAAAGAAAGCCGGGACTCCCATGGTGTCGGTCGGGCGCTTTTTGAGTCGGCAACATCATCCTTCTGGTTCCTCCGTGACAAAACCTTAGTTATTTCTAAATCCTCTTGGATTTTTGTTGTTGTTGTTGTTGTTGCCCCAAACGTCCAGAATATCACTAAAGCTTGTGAAATCTACCTCTGTCTTTATTGGATTCATCTCTTGCTTGTGCTCTCTAAGCCTACACCTTAGCCCAAACCATCATCACCTCTTGCCAGTATTATTGTATCTATTGTATAGAGGGACCCAAACCCTCTCTCTTCTAAGTTGTCCTCCCTGCCTCTACACTTTTATTTATTCTTTTCATTTGTTGTTGTTCTGTTTTTTTTTTTTTAGTCATGTCCAACTCTTTTTGACCCCATTTGGGGTTTCTTTGGCAAAGATACTGGAGTGGTTTGCCATTTCCTTCTCCAGCTCATTTTACAATTATGAAGAAACAGAGACAAACATGGGTAAGTGACTTGCCCAGGGTCACACAGCCAGTAAGTGTCTGAGGCCAGATTTGAACTCATTAAGATGAGTCTTCCTAACCTCAAGCCCAATGCTCAAGCCCCTGTGCCACCCAGCTGCCAAAAAAAAAAAGCCCAAACAGCTGAACAATGAAACTTTTTTGTTGTGTCCTACTCTTTGTGACCCCATTTGGAGTTTTCTTGGCAAAGATACTGGAGTGGTTTGCTCTTTCCTTCTCCAGTTCATTTTACAGATGAGGAAACTCAGGCAAACAGGGTTTAGTGACTTTTCATATGTGATACATTTAGTGACCACATGGGTTGTTTAAATATATATGGACATGTCTTGAGGGTAGTTTAAAGAGAAAAGGATCTGAGGCCTGGGATGCCTCTGCATAGAGGAAGAGAGCTATGACTTGAAGGTAAGGAGAAAGTTAGGTCTGGATAAACAGATCTGAATCACTGCATAGAGAAGATAATTGAATTCATGAGAGCAGATGAGATCACTAGGTGAAATGTATGGTTATGGAAAGGGTGTGTGTGTGTGTGTGTGTGTGTGTGTGTGTGTGTGTGTGTGTGTGTTTATGTTCATAATTTTCAAAGAGACAAAATTTTTGGTAAAAGAATTTTGATCACTGGTACAAACATACTAGAGAACAATTTGGAACTATGCCCAGAGGGCTACAAAATGGTGTATATCCATTGACCCAACAATACCACTACTAGATCTGTATCTCAAAGAGATCAAAGAAAAAGGAAAAGGACCCATATGTACAAAAATATTTACAGCAGCTCTTTTTGTGGCGGCAAAGAATTAGAAACCAAGGGGATGCTCATCATCTGGGGAATGACTGAATGTTTTGTGGCATATGATTGTGATGGAGTACTATTGTGCTGTAAGAAATGACAAGGGTGGGGTGGTTTCCAAAAAATAGAGCAAAAACTATATGAACTAATGCAAAGTAAAGTGAGAAGAACTGGGAGGTCTTTGTGCACAGTAACAACAATGTTTTAATGATGATCAACTGTGAAAAACTTGGCTACTCTGATCAGTACAATGATCCAATTCAATTCCAAAGGACTCATGATGAAAAAATGCTATCCGTCTCCAGAGAGAGAACTAATGAATTCTGAGTGCAAATTGAAGTATGATTTTCTCTCTTTATTTTTCTTGCTTTTTTAAAAATATGGCTAATATGGAAATATTTTGCCTGACTTCACATATATAAATGATATCATATTGCTTGCCTTGTTAGTGGATCTGGGAGGGATACAGGAAGAGAATTTGGAATTCAAAAATTTAAAAATAAAATAATATTAAAATACATAAATTGAAATATTTTTAATAAAAATTTGAATCAAGTCCGTAGACATGATGAGGCCAGCTTTTCATGCATGCCTGCCGTTCATATCTTCTTTCTTTCTTGCCTTCCTGGAGTAAATTCCATTTCTCTGCCTCTCTCCCAAAAAGACTCTGGAACAAACACAGTAAGTCCTTTGGCATAGGGGTGCAGTGTTGAACTCCAAATTCTCTCCATCAGTCATGAGTCCTATACCTCCCTCCATATTCAGCACAGGACTGCCTTTCCCTCACCCCACTTGGGTGGGAACTGGGTTACTCATATTACACATGGTAGCAAATAAAACTTACCTAAAATGTCATTTGGATTGAGTCACTCTTCAGCTCAGACATATGTTTTGGTCTTTATCAAATTTAATTAGGCAATGTACCTCAAAGGGCTCTAATGATTGGCTTCTTCCATATAGCTATGCAACAATTCTGCCCTTATCGCCCACTCCATCTTTATTTAGAATTTCGGCTCATCATCATTTTGCTCTGTCTTGTACCTCAACTGGGAGTGCTCCAAGATCTCTTCTGCACCCTTCTCTGCAAACCCAATCCCTCTCTCTCTAAACTAAAGCTCATATTTTTTTCTCCACAAGAAGTCTTCCTTGACTAGATTAAGACACACCTGGATTTATACTAACTCCAGAACTGTCTTATGAAATATGTATGTAGTTCCATAATTCTGGAGAGGTGCACAGTTAATACTTCTATATGAATTCAGACATCTTTTTTCATTGGTCTTGCCTTTCCTATTAGATAATAAGCAACTCAAGGACATTAACGATGTCCATAGCCCATCACTGTGCTTAGCACATTTTTCTCCATTATGGAAAATTCATTTAATACTCTCAACTTAATGGCCAAAAATACAAAGGAATATTTTATCCAAAATCAACATACAGAAAATTACTTTTATCCAAATCCAATCAAAGGGAAAGGGAAAGACTAACATTCTAACTCATTTTGCTTTTTAAAATATGGAGCTCTTCAAATATTTGAAGAGCTATCTGGGAAAGGAAGATTCGATTTGTTCTGCTTGGTCTCGAAGAGTTGAACTAAGAACAATGGGAAGAAGCTGAATGGAGGAGGTTTACACTTGACGTAAGGAGAAATTTCCCAACAATTATCCTTCAACATGATTTGTTCAGTTGCATCCAACTTTTTGTGATACCATAGACTTGTCCATGAGTTTTCTTGGCAAAGATATTGGAGTAGTTTGCCTTTCCCTTCTCCAGTGTGTCCCCATTTTACAGATGGGGAACTGAGGCAAATAGAGGTTGAATGACTTGCCTAGGCTCACACAGCTATTAAGTGTCTGAGGCCAGATTTGAACTTAGGTCTTCCTGAATCCAGGCCTGGTAGTCTATCCACTGTACCACCTAGCTGCCCATCAACACAATAGATGTCTTCAACTATTTAATGGACTGGCATACCGAAGAGGGATTGGACTTGTTCTGTGCTGACCTACATAGCAGAAGAAGGAGCACTAGGAGTTGGGGAAGGCTTCCTGTAGAAGTTGGGAGTCTAGTTGGGACATAAAAGAAGCCAGGGAAATCAGTAGGTAGAGGTGAGGATGAAGAGCATCCCAGGCATGAGGACAACCAGAGAAAATGCCCTGGGCCAAGAGATGGAATGTCTCACATGTAGGACAACAAGGAGGCCAGTGTCACTGGATCAAAGAGTCTGCAGCAATAAAAAAGACTGGAAAGGTAGGAAGGGGCTAGGTTATGAATGTCTTTCTATGCCAAATGGAGGATTTTGTATTTGATTCTGGAGGTGATAGGAAGCCTCTGGAGTTTATTGAATAGGGGAGTGACATGGTCTGACCTGTACTTCAGGAAAATCACTTTGGTAACTGAACGGAGGATAGAATGAAATTGGGAGAGATTTGAGGCAGGCAGACCCACTAGAAGGCTATGGGCAATAGTTCAGGTTTGAGGTGTTGAGGGCCTGCCTTAGGGTTGTGGTAGTGTCAGAGGAGAACCTTGGCAATAGATTGGATATTGATAGAAATGGTTATTTCTCTCTGATAAGGGCCTCATTTCTAAAATATATATAAATTAAGTCAAATTTATAAGAATACAAGTCATTCCCCAATTGATAAATGGTCAAAGGATATGAACAGAAAGTTCTCAAATGAAGAAATTAAAGCCATCTATGGTCATATGAAAAAATGCTCTAAATCACTATTGATTACAGAAATGCAAATCAAAACAACTCTGAGGTGCCACATCATACCTATCAGATTGGTCAACATGACAAAATAGGGAAATTATAAATGTTGGAGAAGATGTGGGAAAATTGGAACACTACTGCATTGTTGGTGGAGTTGTGAAATGATCCAACCATTTTGGACAGCAATTTGGAACTATGCGCAAAGGGCTATAAAAATGTGCATACCCTTTCACCTAGCAATAGAGAGACCATACAAATAGGGAAAGGACCCACATGTACAAAAATAGCAGGTCTTTTTGTGGTGGCAAAGAATTGGAAATTGAGAGGATGCCCATCAATTGGGGAATGGCTGAACAAGTTGTGTATATGAATGTAATGGAATACTATTGTGCTATCAAGAAATGATGAACAGGCTGACTTCAGAAAAACCTGGAAAGACTTGTATAGTCTGATGCTGAGTGAAGTGAGAAGAACCAGGAGATGGTTGTACACAATAACAGCTATGTTGTGCGATGACTAATATTGATAAACTTAACCCTTCTCAACAATAGAAGGATCTAAGAAATCTCCATATGCCTCATGATGGCAAATGCTATCCACAAAGAAGAAAGAACTATGGAGTTTGAAAGCAGATCGAAGTATACTATTTGCTATTTTTTTTTCTTCTGTTGTGCTTTGTTTCCTCTTTCTGGTGGTTCCTCCTATTGGTTCTAATTCTTACTTGCAACATCACTAATGTGAAATATGTTTGATAGTAATGTATGTGTATAGCCTATATCAGATTGCACGCCATCATGGGGAGGTGGGGAGGGAGGGGGAGAAAAATTTTAAACTCAAAAGCTTATGGAAGTGATTGTTGATCATTCAAAATAAATTAATAAAAAAGAAAAAATAAATTATTTCTCTTATAATTAATAACTTATTATCAAATTAGGACCAAGGTTTTCCCCCTTTGCCTTATCCAGAAATCAACAGTGTTGAAAATCTTGGGCAAAAACTTACCCAACCAGGTTGAGAAAATTGGTGAATTCCTGTTCATTGTGTTTGCTCAGACAGGTCTGGGGTAGAAGTGGATTCCCTCTTTGATGTGTATATTGATAAGTCTCTTTGACCAAGACTTTGGTGACCCAAGTCATATGCCTCCAAGACCCTCATTGGAATATAGCCCAGGTCCTCATTGGAATAGTCATTCTCTCATTAGTTGTTAAACAATCAGAGTTGACTGCCACCCTCAGAAATACCTACTCTTCCAAGGGCATATAAACTGTGAGCCCACTACCATGAGGGGTCTTTGGCATTTGAAAGTGCCCCTGACCTTTTATTCATTTAAAAAATTTTTATTTATTTATTTACATTAATTTAATTATTTATTATAGACATTCTGGCATTATTAATAAGATGATTAAATTACCCAGAAATCATGTCTTGAACTTTTTAAACTCCACAATACGGGGGTGAGATAAAGTGAGGAACTGAGGATGACTCCTAGGTTGTGAGCTTGAGGGAATAGGAATATGATGTTGCCATCTATAGTAATAGGGAAAGTAAGAAGGTGGGGACAGTTTAGGAGGAAAGATAATTAATTTAGTTTTGGGCTTGCTTGGTTTAAGTTTTCTCCTGAACATCCAGTTTAAGATGTCTAAAAGGCAGTTGGAGATGTGCGATTGGAGGTCAGCAGATATGTTGGAGCAGGACAGGTAAATTTGAGAGTCATCAGCATAGAAATGGTAATGAAATCCATGGGAGCTGATGAGATCAAGTGAAATAGTATAAGGAGAGATGAAAAGATGACTCAGGACAGAGCTCTGAGAAACACTTACTGTTAGGGGGCATGATTTAAGTGAGTATCTTGCAAAGGTAACAGGAGGGATGGTGGATAAGTAAGAGGAGAATCAGTACAGAGTGGTATTCCAAAACCCTGGAGAGAAGAGAGTATCAAGGAGAGAGTGGTCAACAGTGTCAAAGGCTACAGAGAAGTCAAGGACAATTGGGTCTAACAAAAAGCCATTGGATTTGGCGACTAAGAGATCACTGTTAACTTTGGAGAGAGCAGTTTCAGCAGAATGATATAGTCAGAAGCTGGATTAAGGGGAGTGGGAGGGATTAAGAAGAGAGAGAGGAGAGAAAGTGCAGGCATCTATTGTAGATAGCCTTTTTGAGGAGTTTAGGTACAAAAGACAGAAGAGATAGAGGATAATAGTGAGAATGGGAGGATCATGGAGTTTTGTTTTTCAGGATGGTAGAGACAAACATGTTTGTAGGTGTAAGGAATGAGCTAGTTGACAGAGATATTACAAATAAGTGAAAGAATGGGGATGACAGAGAGGCCAATCTGTTGAAGGAGATGGGATGGAATTGGCTCATTTGAGCAGGTAGAGGGGTTAGGAGTACCAACTACCCGTTATTGTACCTTAATGTGAGACAGGGTTGAAGGAGGAGGTAGTGGCGGAAGACCACTGGGTAACAGGAAATGAGGATGAAGAGAAGAGTGAGCTCACACTAAATGGCCTCAAATTTTTCTATAAAATATGAGGCAAGGTTCTCAGCTGAAAGCATAAGGGAAAAGGAGTCATGGGAAGTTTAAGGAAGGATGAACAGGTTTGGAAGAAGTGCTGTAGAGAGTGGGACAACGAATTGACAAACTACAGAAGGATTGCTTAGTAGCAGTAGGCACCTAGTTGAGGCTATGTAACAAATTTGTAGTGGACTCCATCAAAACGGTTGCATTATTTTCTCCATCTTTATTCAGCAATGCAATGGAAGTAAATAACAGGAGTGATCCAAGGCTAAGGCTTGGCAAGGTACAATCAGAAAAATGAGTAATAGGAGAGGAAATAATTTAGAATGAAAAGAAGCTTGTAGACTATGGAACAGGCATTGTCGGAGGCACAGTGGAAAGATTGAGTGATGTTTGGTTGAAATTTTGGGTTGGGAGGGTTGAGAGAGATAGAAATAAAGAATCAGGTGGTGAGGGATAGGAAAGGAGATGTGGATGATGACCTGTAGGGGTTCAGAATCACTGGGATGTGGAGGGTATGACCAAGCATGAGAATGTTCATCATTGAGTAGAGGGCATCACTCTTCTCCCCAAAGGAAGTTGGAGATCCAGCTGGAGGCAAGTGCAGGAGGAGATGGAAGGCATAAGGCAGGCCATCAGAGGAACATTTGGCTCCTCTTCTCATCTGCTAAGCTAACGGATTCAAATAAAAGTCCTCTGGAACTAAATCTAGCATTCTTCCCACTGTACCATATCCTCTCTTAAAGGTGCTAAATCCAAATTATTAAGGCCTTGGAGCATTAATATGATGTTAGGTAGGGATGTGGACATTGCATATTAAATTGGGGATAAAAGTAGGCACTTGGGCCAATTATTTATAACCCTTCTACTCCTTATCTCTAATCTTATAGTGTTGGGTTTTTTTTAATTGCTCAATAAACACTAACCTCTGATAAAGCTTTCCTCTAATGCATCACTGTAACTTAAAGGACTCTCAGAGATTATACCAGGGGAACACAAATTCTAGCAGGTCCTACCAATCTAGAAAAACTGCTAGTCTAATAATGGTAGCTTATTATCAGAAAGCTGGCCACAAGATGAGGATTTTTAAAAAAAATATATTAACTGAACTGCCACAATGGAGGTTTTGCAACCTGCTTTGACAAAGGGAGTACTTCCATTGTTGAAACTGTGGGTCTTAGAAGTACTAAATTAATATAGATAATCACCATTTGGTTATTTGTAACCCAACCATAATTTGGTTTGTAAATGTAAATGACCAAGTAGTGGTTATTTATATTAATTCAGTAGCTCAAGGATGCCCAATTTCATCTCAGTCTTCTGCAGAAAGAGGAGGATTTCCCACTTACAGTGGTAAATGACCACTATTTGACTAACCCCTGAGTTCTCTGACGCTGTCGTAAAGCTGAGGTTTTGAGAAGTAGTATCAGGTCTGTTTTCCCATCAGTCAAATACGTTTAAGAAGAAGCACAGCAGAGTGGAGAGAGATCTGGCCTCAGAGTCAGGAAGATATGACTTCAAATCCTATCCCTGACACATACTCCTGTGTGACAACGGGGAGGTCACTGCACCTCACAGTGTCTCTTAAGATTATAAATTGCAAAGCAGGTGACAGTATGCTGCGAATAGAGGGGTTTTCCTCAACCAGAGTCCCCTACATTGAAAAATCACAGGTCCAAATCTCCATTCCCAATAGTAACAAAAATGGGGATAGAAGTTACTGTACTATCTCACAAGGCTGACAGTATCAAATGAGATGAGGAATAGGAAGCACAGCATAAAGTGAAAAGTACTAGAAAAATACCTTCCATTGTTTAGAGTAACATAGTAGCAGACTTTCAACATATTTTTTTTAAAAAAAGAAATGGAAAAAAAGAAATTTTTGTTTCCCTGTAATTCACCAAAACTCTCTTACCTTTTATTTCCATCAAACAAGAGTACTCTGTATCATCCTCTTAATTTTTGACGAGACAAACTTTAATATTTACTAGCGCTGATCCTATTAAGCGGTCCATATTACTTAGAGGTTATCACTATCGAAAGGTCATACATCCAATAGCTAAATCTAAGAAAACAGTATTTTAGAGAAAATTATTCAAATTGTAGCATGCCTCTCCTAGTAGTAAAGTTATCTTCTAGTTCTGCCAAGTTTAGAACATTGCTCTTTAAGCCTGTCAGAATACTAAGTTTTCAATAAGAAGTGCTCACCATTAATATAAAGCTGTTCACGATTAGTAATATTAACAACTAGTATATTTCTAGGTGTTGCATTGGGTAAAGCATTAGGCCTGGAGTCAGAAAGACCTGAATTCAAATCCAGACACTAACCAACTGTGTGACCTTTGGCAAGTCACTTAATCTCTGCCTTATTTTCCTTATCTTTAAAACGTTACTAGCACCTACCTCCTAGGGTTGTTGTGAGGTTAAAATGCAATAATATTTATAAAGAACTTTGCAAACTTTAAAGTGCTTTATAAACATTAGCTAACATAACTTCAGTAGGGGATCTGAAAGACCAAACAGAACATAAATTCTGATGTTAACCAGCAATATCCTATCTTTTGAATATTCAAATGTTTGAAGAAATAAGCAAAGGAATCTTCTCTATGTATATTTTACAATTATAAGAAATTCCAGACCAATAATATAATTAACCCATAAGCCTTTCTTTTAAGGTGGCATCAATAATAGAATGATAGAATCTCAGCATTAGATTGAATCATTCAGGACATCTAGTCTCACCTCTACCCGAATTATAAATCCTCTCTACACTATCCCTGATTGCTAGTTATTCAGCATCTTCTTGATCCAATAATCAGTATTCTGTGGGTCCAGTTATTCAATCAGTTCGGAAACTACCAAACTATATTTTCATCCAGTGCCTATCTCTTTATCCTATCCTCAAGGATAGAGTGAGACTTTTATCAAATGCCTTGTTAAAATCCAGGTATGCTCCATCTAAGAGCTGCTTTATGAGAAAGCTGGTAGTTGGCCTCCTAATTATGTCATGGATTTATATTTCATGAATTTATCTAAGTTCCTCTTGAGTCTATTTTTTTATTTTAATCTTACACAACCCTCTTAGGGCAATGAGATCTAATGTTTATTGGAAATCTGTCTTTGAATATGTTTAATTTAGATTGTCAGTTTTGATCATGTCTAATTCCATGTCAGCAAGTAAATACTGTAGTGGCCATCAAGAAATCCTAAATAATCATGTGATTTTTTACATGGATACTTCAATGGATCTGAGATTTCAAGGTAGAAACTCTTGGGTGATGTAGATCTCAACCTATCCATGCCCATTTGACCTGCGAGATCCTATTCATGTCCCCTGATAAATCATCCACAGGGGTCTGTCCGATATGCTGGTGGTACTATTCTAGCTCTCTTGGCATTCTGTGGATACCAAGGGAGCGTGAAAGATGCCCATCAGTCTAATTTTGTGGCTGACCTGGGACATACGTCTCTCCAATGCCATGTTTCTTTTGAACAGTTCTTTGTCAGTAACATGCACCAGCCTATTTATGCCCATCTTGCACCTCTTCAATGTCCTTTGGATGACCTGACACTTCATTCTTCACAAAGCATGGCTTTTCTTGACATTGCCCAGATATGAGTGGAACACTTGAGCTTTCTTGATGAGCATGGTTGGGATCAAAATTGCTATAATAGTTTTCTAGACCATGATAATAATAATGATGATATTTGTTTAACCTTTATTTTGACTATTAATGGTTTTCTTGAATTGGTGTTCATACAATCTAAGTAATAACACTCCACAAATTATCAAGCAATTCAAAAAACCATTAATAGTTAAAATAAAGGTTAAAATGATAATAGACATTTTGATCACAATCATTCTTACCAAGATCAGTTGTGATGGAAAAAGAAAAATAGCCCTCCAAAATGATGGTGTGTTACTAGGACACCAATATCTGCAAATCTTTAGTTGTCTATGTCTCTAATATAGTACAAATGTAAATTCCAGAGCCATGAGGGAAGGGAAGGAAACTTACTCCTAGAGGTACAATTCGATAGATCACTAGGCCTGAAGTCAGAAAGGCCTGAGTTCAAATCCAGCCTCAGACACTAATTAGCTGTGTATTTTAAATTTTTTTTTACAATTTTAGGTAAATTTAAATTTTTTTCCTTAAAAAACTAATGATCTTGGATGTTACAGAATCTAATGGTAAAGTACATATTTTACAAGAAATGCTACTTAAATTCTGTATTCTTAAGACATGTATGAATTGATGAAGAGTGAAATGAGAACTAAGGGAACAATTTATACAACAGCAACAACACTGTAAAAATGAACAATTAAAAAAGATTCAATTTCTCTGATCAAGGTAATGATCAACTCTGATTCCTTAGGACCAATGGTGAAGAATGCTACCCACCTCTTGAAAGAAAGATGATGGACTAAATATGCAGAATGAAACACGCATTACTGAACATGGTCAATGTGGTTATTTGTTTCACTTAATTATGCATATTTGTTACAAAGTGTTGTTTTATCCCATCACTACCCCACTAGGGTGGTGAGGAGAAAAAAGAACTTGATAAGTTTAAAAAATTTAATTCATTTTTTAAAAATTCTATGTTTCTTAAAATGAACAAAAGGCATATATTAAACCACCTAATTATGATATAGCACATGAAGATCAAATGAAATCATGTATGTCAAGGGCTTTGCATCCTTAAAGCACTATATAAATGTTATGTCTTATTATTATCTGGTGCACATATAGATGAACTAAACCACTCTACATTATCTTTGAAAAGCTCCACATACACATCAGACACTCTTCAAAGCAAAGAATTGTTTAAATGAAAAAAAAAAACAAACCCAGAAGCAATAAAATCCTTTTATGGACTAATCTCTTGCCAAATTTTGTTTTTTAATCAAATCTATTTTGAGCTAAACAAAGTATGAAAATGCAAATGAAGGGTCTGATGTTCTCCATCTTGTGAACATGTAAGGGCTGATACACTTCAAAGATGTTGCTTTTTTTGACTCCTAAATGAAAGCACTCATACAACATACATTCGCACAAATACATACTTGTAAACCATTTTTTCTTGCAGTTGGTGCCATTTCAGCCTGGTGAAAATATAGAAGACACCATTAAAAAAAGAAAAATCTTGGAAATGGATGTTTACAAGGTAAATATTGAACCACACTAAATTCTAACACATGCTTTATACTCTTGAATTATAATGCAGAATTCAATTGTTTTACTCTACTTCTGTTGAATGCATAAACCCCAATCAAACAAACCTGTGGATGGCTTCATGAAACTGCCTGTTTGTATAGAATTCCCTGGTGAAGCTTTTCCATTTCAGATTAAATATTCATTAGTAGGCCTAAGCAAACTCTTCAGAACATTTTATCTGTAAGTGAGAAAACATTGTTCTAAGCAGGCTGCTAATGAAGCCATCCGCCATCTTTTTTGATGTGGTTCAGTGGAGAAGCTAAAGTATCCTCTAAAAGGCACCAATCACCTCCAGCTGTGGCTCAAGGCAACAATTAGGGTTGGCAACTGTTTTAACCTCTGTGGGACAATAGTTTAACGGCACTAGACTCTCTTCCCATTAAATGATGATGCCCTGCCCTTCTTCCCCTAGTAAAAACTGTCCATGGATGCCAGCTTACAGTATCACATAAACTTTATTTTATTGTATGAACTACAAACTATGGGACCATGTAATAATGTATCATTAGAGAAAATGATGTCCCTCTTAGAATTCATGTATGAAAGAATTTTAATTATAAGACCTGTCCTAAAGCAAATCTTTGAGAAGCAACAAATGAATGTGTATACTATGGATGAAATAAACACAAATAAGTAGCTTGTGTATGCATCTTTCATCTGAAGAATTCAAAGCACTTATAGACAAATACTATTCTATGGGAAAGACTGTGATCTTACCCAGAGGTATCGGTGTATGAGAAAATGCAGGCTAACTGTAAACTAATAAAGTTTGGATGTAGAAAATAGAATGTTTAGATTAATGCTATGATGGTTTGAGCTTTTAAGTTTCTCCTTATTGTTTACATGGCTACATTTTGCACCATCCTAGTGCAAAAGAGAATTCAGAAGATTATATCATAATTAGGATGCAAGAACTGTCAGAGAACCTGGTTTCCTTCATTTCCCATCTGGCTGCACTCCTTTGGATTTTTCCATCATGCCAAGCCAGTTACCTTTTCATCTTTCTTTTTTATTTTGTCTTCCCCCATTAGATTGTAAGCTCCTTGAGGGTAGGAACTGTCTTTCTTTTTCCTACTTGTATTCCCAGCACTTAGCATAGTGTCTAACACATAGCAGATACCTAATAAATATTTATTGACTGGCTGATTACTATAGAGAAAGGTAGAAAATATAATATTATGTCCCTCCAAACCAGAGGTATGCTGGAGTCAGCTCTTATGGGCTTATGACAGCAATCGTTAAATTTTTAGTATGAGCATTTACACTTAAAAAAAATAAACAAATGATAAAAATCAGGACTTAATTTATCCTTTTGTTGATTGTCTAGACTTAAGAAAGTAATGGAGAAAATTTTTTAAAAATTATTTTTATTTAACAACAATTTTTTTTAAAATTTTGAGTTCCAAATTCCCTCCCTCCCACCCTCCTTTCCCCCTTCCTTGAGTAGGCAAGCAATTTGATTTCAATTATACATACTACATCATGTAAAACATATTTCTATACAGCCATGTTGCAAAAGAAATACAAACAAATAAAAGAATATCTATAAAGAAATTTTTTTAAAGTATGCTTCAATCTGCATTCAGATTTCATCAGTTCTCTCTCTGGAGGTGGATAACATTTTTCAGCATGGATCCTTTGCATTGTGATCATTGTCTTGATCACAGTAGCTAAGTCTTTCACAGTTGATCATCCTTACAATCTTACTATTACTATATACTATGCTCTCATGGTTCTGCTCTATTCACTTTGCATGAGTTCATAATAAGTCTTCCCAGGTTTTTCTGAAACCATCTTGCTTGTCATTTCTTATAGCACAATAGTATTCTGTCACAATCACATGCCACAACTTGTTTAGCCATTCCCCAATTGATGGGCATCCCCTCAATTTTCAATTCTTTGCCACGGCAAAAAGAGCTGCTATAAATATTTTTGTACATAATGGGTCCTTTTCCCTTTTCTTTGATCTCTTTGGGATACAGAGCTAGTAGTGGTACTGCTGGATCAAAGGGAATGCACAATTATAACTCTTTGGGAGTAGTTCTAAATTGTTTTCCAGAATGGTTGGATCAGTTCACAACTCTACCTATAGTGCATTGGTGGGAGAAAATGTTAATAATAAAAATTAAATTCAAAATGTCCTGTGTTTTTGGAGAGTTAGTTGTTAAACATTTGCTGTCACATCCTTACTCCAAACTCATCAAATATCATTTATTGAACTTTTGCAGGAATACAGTAGGGTGCTGTGCCCTAAGCAAAGATAAACAGGATGCAGAGCTTCTGATCACAATGGATAATGTAGCCAAAAGCTAGTACCTAAAAGCATGCAAAAGTACATGGGACCATAACAAATGAAGATAACGCAATATAGGACCTAAGTAATGAGGAACAATACATGTTTATACACAGGGTCAGAGCTTTATGCAAAGTGCAAGGCTAAGGAAAATACCCACCCCATTTCTATTAAGTATGTACATAAGAGTAAAGACACGGTTGGTCAGAGAAATAATAATAATAGCAATACCAACAATAATAATAACAACTAGTATTTCTATGTTACTTTATGGTTTGCAAAGTATTTAGTAAAGAGTATTTCATTTTATCCTCACAACAACCCTGGGAGGTACTATCATTACCCTATTTTACAGGAGGCAGCTGGTAGTACAATAGATAGAGCACTGAGCCTGAAGTAAAGAAAACCTGAGCTCAAATCCAGCCTCAGACACTTACTTAGCTGCGTGCCCCTTGCCAAGTCACTTAACCTTTGTTTCAATTTCTTCAGTGGTAAAATGGGGATAATAACCTACCTCTCAGGATTATTTTGAGGGTCAAATGAAATAGTATTTGTATAAGGTGCTTAGCATAGCGCCTGGAACATAATAGGTACTATATAAATGTTCATTCCCTTCCCTTTTACAGATGAGGAAGCTGAGGTAAAGAGAGGTTAAGTGAGTTGTCCAGGCTCATATAGCTAATAAGAGACTAAGGCGGGATCTGAATTAAAGTTTTCCTGACTCAAGGTCCAATGCACTATCTGCTGTGACCAAGAAAGGACCTTAAGAGAAATACTGCCAAAGGGATCCTTCTTAAAGAAAGGATTCTAAGATTTTAGGAAAGAATTTCTCTACATATAAAAATAGTGTTAATAAGTCTAAAAAGCTATCTGAAGTTCATGAGATTCTTGAAGGACCATAATGAGGGCTTCTTAAGCTTTGTAGGGGTATGCAGGTCAGAAGTTAGGAATGGAACAATGATCTCAATAGGCTGGAATCTGGGGGCAAATTTAATAAGCTGAGATCCAGTGAGGATGAACATGAAAATCCTACCCTGAAGTTGTTATTGTTTTTTTTTTAATGTCAACAACACAAATTGCTAGATAGCAATTCCTACGAAAAAGATTTGGAGGGGTTTAACAAAGTGCAAGCTCAACCTCAGTTAAGGGTGTGATGTGGCAGCCAAAAAACATTGAATGAATTAATAAAACACAGTTCAGATGGTTAAATGGTCCCACTGTACTCTATGTAGGGCAAGCTACATCTAAAATACTAGGTTTAGTAATAGGTGTCCAATGTCAATAAAAATTTGTTAACAATAAGAGCTGTCCCAGTGCGTGATATCCTTAGGAAGTTGTGATTTTCCCATTGCTGGAGGCCTTCAAGCAGAGACTGGACAATTATTTGTATGGTATTTTGTGGAGGAGATTTATTCTTCGGGTAGAGATTGGACTAGATAAATTCTGAGATCCCTTCCAATTCTAAGAATCTGGGATCTTAAGATCCATAATGCCTACTATGCACTGATTCTGATAAAACTCAGACTGTAATTACATCTGTTTCAAAAACTCTTCCTACATAGGGGCTACAGAAACTTTACTGACCTTTTAAGAGCATAGAAGCCAGGAGTTAACATTAGTCACTGTCATTATAGGAAGAGCTTTTCCCTATAGTGTCAGGGAGAGTAAGTGTTTTTATCTTTGATCTATAAGGATATATGTTAAATTATAGAGGAGACAGAGAAAAAGAAGATGAGGAGAAACTTTCTTGTGAGAATAGTCAACTATTATTTTATAAAGATAATTTTATGAGGAATGAATATGGAGAAAAACTGAGTGGATTCTTTTCTCTATATTATAATCAAAATGAAGCAGAAGAGATAGAAAAAGAAATTCCATTCAAAATAACTGTAGAAAAAAATTTTTTAAAGAAAATAAAAAAAAACAAAGTGTAGAATACATAAAATACGTAGGAGTTCACCTACCAACACACACATAGGAACTATATAAATACAATTACAAAACATTCTTTATAGAAATAAACAGAGCTAAATAATTGGAAAGATTTTAATTGCTTATGGTTGGGACATATTAATATAGTAAAAATGGCTACACTAATTTATTTATTCAGTGCCATTTCAATCAAACTGCCAAAGACTTACTTTACAGAGCTAGAAAAAGAAATAACAACAAAGTTCATTTGGAGGAACAAAAGGCCAAGAATCTCAAGGGAAATGGGTAGTCTAGAAGTACTATATCTCAAACTATACTACAAAGTAATAAGCATAAAAACTATTTGGTACAGATTTAAAAAGTGGAATAGGTACCTGTGATTTCACCAGTATAAGGAACTCTTTGGTAAGGAAACTCCCTCTATCAATGCAAGTCAGCCCCTTTTCATAAATTTATTGTCTTAGACAGTTGCCTAGAGCACTCAGAGGTTAAGGGACTTTCCCAGGGTTAGTATGGATAGTATGTGTCAGAGGTAAACTTGAACCCAAGTTGATGTGGGTTAAATATTTTAAAGCATTTTAAAACCTCTTATATTTTGTGCGTGCTAACCACTGGGGATACAAAAAAAGGCAAAACCAAAGTCCCTAACCTCACCTACCACAAATTCTATCTGGGGAGACATCACGCAAAAAATTGTACACAGAAGATAGATCAGATAGAGATATAAGTATAGATACAGATGTCATGTAAATAGAAAGTAATCTCAGAGGTACTTCCATTAGCAATGGGGGAAACTGAGAAATGCCTTAGGCAGAAGATGAGATTTGAACTGGATCAAGGAAGCCAGAAGTTGGAGGTGACTAGTAGCAGCATTCCAAGAACAGGAGATAGGCAGTGAAAAGGTATGGAGTCAAGAAATCAAAAGTAATGTGGGAGGAATAGTAAGAATGTCAGTATTACTGGAGGAGAGTAAAGTGTAAAAAGACTCGAAAGGGACCAGGTTATAGAGAGCTCTAAAAGCTAAACAGAGGAGTATCTATTTTATCCTGGAGGTAATAAGGAACCATTGGAGTTGATTGAATAGGTGGTGACCTGGTTAAAACTGCACTTTAGAAAGATTCCTTTGGCAAATGAATGAAGGATGGACTGGAATAAGGAAAGGCTTGTGTCAGGGAGACCAAACTGAAGGCTGTTGGCATAGTCCATACATGAGGTGATGAAGACCTACATTATGGCAGCAGTCACGTGAATTGAGAGAAGGGGAGGTATACGAGAGATGCTGTGAAGGTAGAAAAGACAAGACTTGGCAACAGACTACATACGTTGGGTGAATATGAGCGATGATTTGAAGATGACACAAAAATTAGGAGCCTGGGTGACTGGGAATATGGTGGTGCCCTTCTATAGGAAAAGTCTGGGAAAGTGGAGGGTTAGCCAGAGGGCGGTAAGATAATTAGTTCTGTTTTGGATATCCTGAGTTTGAGACATCTATGGGTTGATGAAAATGAAGATGACTCAAGAACCACTGTAGACAACAGGGAACCATTGGAGGTTGTTGAGCAGAGGAGTGATATGGTCAAAACTGTGCACTATGAAAATAATTTTGCCAGCTATGTAAAGGAAGCTCCAGAAAAGAGGAGAGACTTGAGGTGAGGAAACCTATTAGGAAATTACTGCAATAATCTGGCTAAAAAGTGATGAAGGCCTTAACTACAAAGGGTGGTTTTTAAAATGGACATAGTTGTATTGCTCTAAAAGTAGTCTGACTGTGGGCTACAGAAATATCTTGTCCATAGTTTTTCTGTGGCTGGTAGGAAAGAAAAAGTTATTCTTGAAGACAAATAGAAAGTAAGATGTCAGGCAATTCTTAGAAGATGATAATGTGATAAGGACTCAATAAAAGAGATGCCTCCTGAATTAGGAGTTATAAGTTGTAAGATTCAAAATAATAGGATACAGAGCTTGAAGGGAACTTAGAGGTAATGATTCTGCAAATGAGAAAATAGACCCAGAATTATTAAATGATTTGTCCAAGGTCACACTGGCATTAAGTAGAAGAGTGGAGATCATGCAAAGTCTAACAATTACAGGATCAGTATCATGGAACTCAAAAGGATCACAAGAGACCATTTCATCTGGTCCCCTGCTTCCAGGAAAAATAATGATACTATTTTTAAAGGTCCCCTTTCCTTTTATGTTAGCATTACTATATTATTATTTAATCACTTTATGTTTAACTGAGATCTCTTTTTGCTGAGATTCAGACTAATTTCCTAGAATTCTGCTGTTTATGGAGACAGATGGACATAGCTCTTTCCTTATTACATTATTCTAGTTTACAACAAAATATTATAATGATATTAAAATTGTCCCCTAAACTTCTCTTGAAATTTCAAAGCAAAACTTCTTTTCTCATGGGTCCTACTTTGTATTTCTCGTTTATTTTTCTGACCATGTTTCCATTTTTCTCTTAAAACCTTGAACGATAACTTGAACATGATGTGACCCCACTCTCTGAGAGCCAGGTCTCACAGCTTACCACCTTTTCCCCAAAGTTTCTCTGGTACCTTGAGGGGGTTGGGCAGTCTCATTTCTCTGCCCTACTAAGCATCTTCCCCCAATTTAGGGGGCCCAGTGGCTAGCACCCGAATTCCCTTAACATCAGGTCAGCCTTTTTTTTTTTTGCAAAAGGATATTTACTTCAAAGACATGCCAAGAACAAACATACAAACATTTTTCCACCCAGCACCTTGAAGGCATAATCCCCTCCTACATCACCTCGGTATCCAGAAAAGGAAGGGAGAGGGGATTAGGCTAGAGTCTTTGGGACCATGCTCCACAATGTATCACTGCTGAGCTGGATGCAACATTTAGCTTGGATTCCTCCATGCCCTTGAGCCAGATCATAGACTCTGTTTCTTGCACCTAAAAAGGAAAAGAAAAGACAAAAAGGACACAGATTCAGGCCCATTTCTTGGGGGCCACATGTTATAAGGTGGAAGCGGGAGGACATGAGTGAAGTAATCTTTCACCCTCAAAATAGAATGACAGAAAAAAAGCCCTCTGAGTTGCTGAATCAAGCAGGTTTTAAGATGCTGAAAGTTCTGGCTACAAAGCCAATGGTAGAAAATGCAGAATGTCCACATATTCTCTGGTCTTCTAGTTTCTTGAAATCAGTCCCCTAGTCTCTTCTACATGGGTGATAGGAGGTCTAGGCATACACCAAACCCCTATTACATTAATATTTCAATCAAGACTTAAGTAATGCTGACAAGAAACATTAATTCTTAGCACTTGCCAATAATATTCCTACTTAATATCTCCCAAAGTTAGCTTTATATAACAATAACAGCAGTACAGATTTATGTTAAAAAAAAAAAAGGGAAACATCCTTTTTTTCCCTACTAATTTGGGCTGGGCCCATCATTCCTAGTGATATAGTAGTTCAATTCAATAATTATTTATTAAATGCAAAGCATAGTGCCTAGTACAGGGATTACAAAACAAAAACAACACTATCCCTGTCCTCAAGGAGCTCACAATCTTATAATCTGGAGAAAACAAATATTACTATAATACAAATTTAAATGAGCTAAGTACATAGGAGAATTTAAATAGAGATGTACAAGAAACTTGGAGAGGGAGAGTCAGAGAAGGGCTGTCAGAGAAGGAATTAGAACCTGAACTATGCCCTGAAGTGGGGGGGGGGATTTCAAAAGATAGTGATTGGAGAGATTCCATTCCACAAATGGGGAATAGCATATGAAAACACACAAATAGGAGAGGGTAGGAAGAGAGAAGGTGGAAAGAATGAAATAAGAAGGAGGAAGACTGGAGGTCTCCAAGGTCCTCTGAAATCAAAGTAAAGAATTTGTACATTGCTCTGTGAGCTATAGGGAACCACCAACAGTCTCTTAGGCAAAGAGTGATATGATTACAGAATTATAGCAACAGAATTTCAGTGTTGGAAGGAACCTCAGAAGCTATGTAATTAACGCAAGAATTCCCTTCTATGATATCCCTGAGAAGCAGTCATCTGAATTCCATTTAAAGACTTCAAAAGGAAATATACTATCTCCCAAGTCCATTCTATCTTGGATAGTATTAATTGTTAGAAAGTCTTTTCCAAGCTAAATATCCCATTCAACTGATCTAGTGATGTGTCCTCTTCCTCTAAATACTCTTTAGCTTAGCAATATCCTTCTAAAAACTTGTTGTCCACCTTGGGCAAGTAACTTAACCCCATTGCCTAGCAAAAAACAAAACAAAAAAAAGAAAAAACCTTGTTGTCCAGAACTGAACACCCTAAGATCACTCACTTTTTTTTTTTACAACTGTTTGGCAATATTGACTCATGATAAACTTGTCCCACTAAAATCCCCAGTTCCTTTTCAGAAGCATTCTAGACTAAGTCACTTTTCTCTCATCATATATTTATGAAATTGAGTTTTTAAAACTTAATAAAGAGTCTTATATATCTTCTTCAATTGGACTTCATGTTGGCCAACCAATATATAAAAAAAAAATATCCATAGCAGCTCTTTGCATGGTGGCAACAAATGGAAAACTAAATAATTTGCCCTTCCATTGGGGAATAACTGAACAAATTATGGTATATACATGTAATGGAATACAATTGTGTTGTAAGAATCAATGGAGGGAACAGATTTAGAGAAACCATGGAAGACCTGTATGAACTGACTGCAGGGTTAAGTGAGAAGAAACAAGAAAACAATTTATACTTTAATAAAAAGACGATAAAAGCAAATAACTTTGAAAGACGTAAGAACCATGATCAATGCAATAGCCAACCATGATTCTAGAGGACTGATAATAAATACTACCAATTTATGGTATGTGATGGACTAAATATACAGACTGAGATACACATTTTTTAATATGTGGAAATTTGTTTTGCTTGCCTTGTTACAAGAGTTTAGGGTCACCTCCTCCAGTGGAGAAGGAAGAAATTAAAGAGAAAAAATGCTTCTTAATTGAAAAAAAAAAAGTGGCTCAATGTTTTAGTCTATCGGGGTCTTTTTGGATCTTGATTCTGTCATCCAAAGTATTAGGTACCCTTCTGAGCTTTGTGTTAACTGCAAACTTGATAAGAATAATATATTTGGGGCAGCTAGGTGGCGTAGTGGATTAAGTACTGGCCCTGGAGTCAGGAGGACCTGAGTTCAAATGTGACCTCAGACACATAATACTCACTAGCTGTGTGACTCTGGACAAGTTGTTCAACCCCAATTGCCTCACCAAAAAACAAACAAAAAGAATAGTATATTTGATAAGAATAATATGCATCCAAGTCACTGATAAAAATGTTAAATAGCATAGAACCAAGGGCTTTGGGGTTCTGTAATAGAGACTTCTTTGAAGTTGACACTGTGCCATTAATAACTGGTCTTTTGGCCTAGTCACTCACACCATTCTGAATCTCCTCATTTTAGTAAAATTTAGCCCCTGTCTCTTCACTGGAGATTCTGAAAGCAATGTGAAATGTTTCAGAGAGGGGAGAAATTGGAAGCAGAGAGACCAGTTTGATAGTTATTTCAATTGTCCAAGCTTTGGGTAATAAGGGGAGAGGCAAGGAGAGTAAGAGTAAGGCATGAGGAAGAGATAGATACAGGAAATAGAATGAAGATTGTATTTTGTATATTGTATAGTGTAACCTGGCAAATGTGGGAGAAGTCAAAGTGATTGTGAGGTTTTAAGTGCCTCTGAATGAGTGGTAGTAACATCCAGAGAAATAGGAAAGTTAGCAAGATGGACAGATTTGGAAGAAAGGAAGGGAATGACAATAATAAAACTACTTTTTAATATTTTGTGGGTATTATAGTTATTTTGACCTGCATGGTCCCTAAGTATAATGATAGCTTTTATATACTATTTGATACTATCTTTGATAAGAACTCACATTCTATTAAGCAAGTAACAATTTTAAGGCAGTTCCTTCTGGTCACTATAACCAGAACCAACCCAAACCCTCCTTACCCCAAGGGCAGGTGCACTGCCTAGTCTTTATAAAATAATTAATGTTCTTGTAGACTATGTTGACATTTGCAGGCAAAAGAATTCTAGGATGTGGTTGAATAGAACAAAGCCTGTACTTAAGTATTTGAATTTTGTAGGAAAATTTAAAAAATAAGAGGAAAAGTAAAGGGAAAAAAAAGGATGAGCTAAATTCTAACCCAACATACTATCTGGAGGCTAAAATATTTTCAGTTCATAGTAATGCCACACCTATTTTTCAGGCTTCCAGATAATTCCCTTTTATGGAATGCACAGTGAAAGATAAGTTTCTGAGAGCGTTTGCAAAGGCAAAAGTAGATAATTATGAGAAAAAGGGAGCTGATTTTTTTTAAGTTACCTATTTAAAACACGGATAAAATTTTATTCCTTTCAACTCATTTCAAAGAAAGTACATTTAATACAATGAATATTTGTTTTATGATGAGAAGACTATAATGCCAAAGACTTACAGCATATGAAGAAGCCACATGCCATTTATATCATAGTTTCTTCAAGAAAAGAGTTGGATGATGCTGGACATAGGACCAAATAACATCATAAAAAATTAAACTGATTATATCCTAACTGTCAGGAAATAAGTGATAATTGCAAGGGAGTCATTTTTCAATCAGCTGTGTACAGGCGATCAACTTGTTAGAGCAAAGATTAAAGTCTATGCCAAATTAGAAGAATGAAAATGAAACTAATAAGACATGGCACCCAATAGAGGAAACTTAAATCTGATCTATTTAATCAACTTGTTAATGCTAAAAGAGTATTAAATACAAAATGGATAAAAAAATAGATATTGACATTGACTTACCATTTCCTAAGGAAGGTTAACTGGTGTAAATTCATTGCCAAAGCAAGGAGAATTTAACCTGATCCAGCCAGGAAAAAAAATGAAAAATACCAATTGACCACACTAAAATATATAATTGGGTGGATAAATGGTAGAACTCATCCATCAATATGTAGAGAGTCTAGAGACCACCTTAGCCAGCAAACAATCTTCTTGCCAACCAGAGAAATATAACATTCAAGGGCAACCCTGGTTTAAAATAAAAATTCATTTGTAAAATCTGTAGGAGGAAGGTAGTAAAATACTATGAGCTATCATTACTTCAAAAACAGCAAGAATTTGTGAAGAGAAACGAACAGTTTAAGAAAGTTTGGTGTGAAAACGAACTAGGAAGGGGCAGCTAGGTGGCACAGTGGATAGAGCACCAGCCCTGAAGTCAGGAGGACGTGAGTTCAAATCCAGCCTCAAACCAAACACCTGATACTTACTAGCTGTGTGACCCTGGGCAAGTCACTTAACCCCAATTGCCTAAAAAAAAAGAAAAGAAAAGAAATAAAATGAACTAGGAAAAATCATTCCAAGAATATTTAAGGACAAATGGGAAGAACAACAAACAGATGAAAGATGGAAAAAAATCTGGAAAGATTTTCATAGCAAACTTTTCATCATCAAGGACAGCAAAGCTATCACATTTGGACTTTAACATCAAGGTCCTAGACACAGATGAGAAAAGCAACTATCCCAGACAAAATTTATACAGAGGACACCCATGCTGGAGGTGACAGACTTTGGAAGGCATTAAGGAATTGATTCCCAAGCTGTTTGTAGGAGGGGAAGATACCAAAGCATGGGGGGTAGGGTCAGGGAATTGCAATTTTTTATTGAAAAAAAGGTAATGAAAAGAAAATAAACAACTACTAATCCATATGTCTACTTTCCAATCTATATAAAATTTTTATAAGAATAATCCACATAGGCATAAAAGGCATCCTTATTGAGGATATCAGAAAGGAGCAGGCAGGCTTCTGAAAGTGATAAACCACAGAAGATTCACATCTTTGCCATCATATCGTTGCCTGAAGGAGGCAGAGAATACAAGAGTCTGCAGTGCATCTTGTTTGTTGACTAAATAAAAGCTTATATCATAGAGTAAAATGCTACCTTCAAGGCTAAAAGATCCAGCAGTGTCCAAGCTGAAGATAGATCCTTCATAGATGGTTATGTCCTCCAGAAACTCCTATTTGCAGATGGTGTTGTTGTTTACTGGTTTTCAGATGTATCCAACTCTTTGTAATGCCCTTAGGGGTTTTCTTGGCAAAGATACTGGAGTGGTTTGCCATTTCCTTCTTTAGTTTGTTTTACAGGTGAGGAAACTGAAGCAAATGATTAAGTGACTTGTCTAGGGTCACACAGATAGTAAGTGTCTGAAGCTAGATTTGAACTCAGGAAGATGAGTTTTCCTGACATCAGGCTTGGTACTCTAATCACTGCACCACTCAGCTGCCCATTTGCATGATATTGTGCTAATGGCGTCAATCCCTAGAACTCTGCAGAGCTTGTAAGATTTTGGCTAATCATGCATGCCAAGAGAAACCAAATGAATGATAATGTTTATTGTCCAGATTATGATATGTAGTTGGGTGGGTAACTTGGAGAATTCACTTAGTGGTGCGTGTGATGTGTGTGTGTATGTGTGTGTGTGTATGTGTGTGTCTGTATACACACGTAGATGTCCTCCATTGGAGAGTACACTTATATTGATGAGATCACACATTCATTGTAGTATTGATTTGGTAGAGCAAGCTGTCATCTTAAAGGATTCTCTGCATAAAGTGTTTGCCATGAATATCTTAAAATCATACAAGATCACTTGAAAGCTATAACAACAGAAACAAATATATATAGTATGTACTGTATACACACATATGTGTGTATGTCTATGTGTACACATATATATCCACATCTGTGTGATATATAATGAAAATTGATAACCCATTGAGCAGGAGAAAAACAGGCTAGACTGCTTTTTGGAAATAGCACAATTCTTTTAATGACTCCAAATTCCTCCTGGGAAACAAAGGCTCATCTTTTGAATACCAAAATACCAGTGAAATGGTGTGGCTGCCAAGCCAAAGAATATTTATATAGTCTTTGAAGAACTGAAGTCAAGGTTTACCCAAAAGGCAATGGAGAACTGAATGGTGGATATGAAGGGGCTATAACACATTGCAAATAAGGAATTATAAAGGAAAAGAAGCATAAAGGATGTTATCAAAGAAACTATGACTGAAAAAGATGGGTCAGTCATGCAGGAAGAGTAAGGGATAACTAGTGGGAAATCCTACAAGCCCTCTCACAAATCATTTAATCTCTCTGGGCCTCAGTTCCTCATCTCTAAAATGGGCTGGACTAGATGGTCTCTGAGGTCACTTTGAGCTCTAAATCCACCCTCCTACGATTCTGTGACAGGGACCAGTCATGCAAGATGGGTTATGCTCCGCATCCCAGGAAGCAAGACTTATATTGATGAGATCACAGATCCACCATACATTGCACTCTTAATATTGTCAGGTATTTACTTGATTTGGGTAGAGCAAATTGTCATCTTAAAGGCTTCTGCAACATGGGTGTTTGCTATGTATATGATCATATCATAAGATCCCTTGAAAGATGTAGTAACAGAAACATATTTATTCGGCAGTCCTTGAACAAGACATAGAGTGATGAGACACAGGCTTGCCAAAGATGTTTTCTACTGTTGTAGAGAATGCCCAGAAGAGTGTTAAATGGAAAAAGGGGATCCCTGTAAATAGTAAGATCCTTCAGATGATCCTGTCTGTGGATGACAGAGTGCTGACTGTATTCTGCCCAGGGACATTTTAGGGCCCCCTGAATGAGATCTATAGTGGCTCAAATGATCATCCTTAAAGAATACATATTATATTATACAGGAGGCCCACAGCACATCTACCTCCAAAGCAACACTTCCTTTCAAGATTTCACAAAGGCAAATGAATTACACAATTACAAAGTGAACTGAACGTCAAAGAAAAGGATACGTTAATAGCTCTTTCTACATTTAATTTTAATTAGCTAATAATCATATCTCAAAACACTACTGAACGTAAGGTATAAGTATCTTTTTTTTTTTAATGTGGAAACAAGCTGAGAAATTGAATAAGAATCCCAGGTTGTTATTCCAAAGCAGAGTGGCATGCTGTATGATAAAAACAGATAGTTAATTATGTAGCATTTGAAGGTCTGCAAAATTTATGTTACGAATGTTGTCTTATTTAGTCCTCACAGAAATCCTGTAAGGAAATAGGTGCTATTATCATCCACGTTTTACAGATGGTGAAACAAGCTAACAGGTTAAGTGCCCAGGATTTGATTTCAGTTCTTTTTAACTTCAAGTCCAATTGTGTCCATGGTGTCATTAGGCTAGAAAATTGGTCTCAGAATGAGGAGGCAGTTTATAAATTACCTTCTACAGGGAGACTTTCCTGATTTCCCCCAACTGCTATCGTTCTCCCTCCTCCCTTACTTCCCTGTATTTGTTCTCTTTAATTCTTTATTTTCTTATATGTGTACTTATTATTACCTCCATAAGAATACAAGCTCCTTATGAATAGTGATTATTTCATTCTTTCTATTTGTATCCCTAGCACCTAGTATAGAGTACCTGGCACATAGATGTTTAATAAATGCTTGTTTATTGACTTTTTTAACAATATTTTATATTTAGATAGATCTATGAACTTATAAGGATACCCTTCCCTCTTTACTCTTCGCTCTCTTGTATCTTTCTTAGCCAGTCAGTTACTAAACACTGCCAATACCTTCACACTCTCATATCTGTCCTCTGCTATCACCAGAGTACAGGTCACCTGTCACCTGGACAATTGCAACAGACTCCGAATAGGTTTTCCCATCACTACCCTCTCTCTCTATTCCAATCCATCCTCATCTGGTCATATCACTCTTTTTCTAAAAAATCTTTAGTGACTGTTGTCTTCTGAGCAAAGAAGAACTACATGTTTGTTGAATTGATTAAACTTTGATAAGACAGGGCATTTGAATAATATTTGTTGTTGTTTAGTCATTTTTCAGTTGTGTCCAACTCTTCATGACCCCTTTTAGCGTTTTCTTGGCAAAGATCCTGGAGTGGTTTGCCATTTCCTTCTCCAGCTCATTTTACAGATGTCTGAGGCTGGATTTGAACTCAGGTCTTCCACACTCCAGGGCCAGCACTCCATCCTCTGTGGCACCTAGCTATCCCTAATATTTGTTAGTTGATTGCCAAAACATAATCTATATTATTTTATAGACTTACCTCATATATATACATATATATACATATATATGTGTGTGTATATATATATATATATATATATATATAAAATGAACACATATAACATAGTGAAAGTATCCAATATATGAGCTTATAGAGCGCCATATACTTCAAAATTGTCCCCTTGAGAGGTTATACACATATTCCAACGATACTGCCACTGTACAAAACATCTTAAAACTCTTGGAATTGCTTTTAGAGACTATAGTGCATTCTATCTTCAAATAATGAAAAATGTTTATCCATCGAAGGTGGAATTTAACTTTTGGAAACCATCAAAAGTAATTCAGAGGCAAGTCAGAGACAACCTCATTGGATACTGGTTTTTATTCCCTAAAATAATTAGATTTGCTTTGAGTAATGTGGCCTATTGGTTGACTCCAAGGGGAGATCCAAAAGAGCATTAAGAAGGGGTTTTGAGAGGCAGAGGCAAGATGGTGAAGTAAAGGCAGGGACTTCTCTGAGCTCTCCCACATTCCCCTACAAACAACTTTAAAATAATGCCTTGAAATGAACTCTGGAGTACAGAACCAATAAAAGGATGACATGAAACAGTTTTCCAGCCCAAGACAACTTAGAAAGTTGGCAGGAAAGGTCTGTCTTACTGGGGTGAAAGTAAAGTGCAGTCCAGAGCAGGCTGTGCCAGCAAACCAGCAACAGGCCTTAAGGGCAGCTGAATCAGGAATGGTGGCTTCTGGAGCTCTCAGCCCACAGATAGAAAGAGGATCAGACAACTGGAGAGAAGGAGATTACTGCAGTCCCTTTGCTGGCACGAGGTATTGCATTGCCCATACACAGCTCTAGTTCAGAGTCCAAGACTGAGGAAGTGCACTAGCACATACCTGCAGAGGAGTGAGACCTGGTCACAGTTCCAGGGAGGAAAAGAGTGCTTGTGCTCACTCAGAGACCAGAGCGCAGGCCAGGAGAGTGGTGACCACACCTCTCATTAGATCCTACCACCTTGGGAAAGGCAGAAAACTTACAGGCCTCCGGAGCTAGCCCTAAAAATAGCAGCATAAACAAGCTGAAGCTTGGGACAGTGCCCCTTCCAACTTAGGAGTACAGCACAATTTTAGCATCAAGTTAAAAATCAAGAAATAGGCTGGAAAATGAGCAACAAACAAACAAACAAACAAAACCTGACTATAGAAACTTACCATGGTAACATGGAAGATCAAAACACAAACTCAGAAGAAAATAGTCAAAACAACCACATCCAAAGCCTCAAAGAAAAATGTGAATTGACTTCAGGTCCAAAAATAACTCCTGCAAGAACTCAAAAAGGATTTGAAAAATCAAACAAGAGAGATAGAGGAAAAATTGGGAAAAGAAATGAGAGAAGAAAATCCTAAAGAAACAGGTAATTACTTCGTAAAGGAGGCACAAAAAAATACTGAAGAAAGTAATACCTTAAAAAATAGATTAGGCCAAATGGTTAAAAAAAAAAGGCACAAAAATCCACTGAGAAGAACTCCTTAAAAAGCAGAATTGGTCAAGTGGCAAAGAAGGTACAAAAGCTCACTGCAGAAAATAATTCCTTAAGAATTAGAAGCTAATGACACCATGAGACATCAAGAAACAATCAAACACAAGCAAAAAATATATACATATATAAATGTGAAATGTCTCACTGGAAAAACAACTTACCTAGAAAATAGATTAACAGGAGTTAATTTAAGAATTATTGGACTAACTGAAAGCTATGATTAAAGAAAGAGAGAGCCTAGAATCATATTTCAATAAAATTTCAAAGAAAACTGCCCTGATATCCCAGAACCAGAGGGTAAAATAGAAATTGGGGGAAAAAAACCCACTAATTACTTCCTGAAAGGGATCCCAAAATGAAAACTCCTAGGAATAGTATAGTTAAATTCCAGGTCAAAGAAAATACTGCAAGCATCCAGAAAGAAACAATTCAAATATCATGAAGCTATAGTCAGAATAACAAAAGATGTAGTTTCTAGATTAAATGACTGGAGGGCTTGAAAGATGATATGCTGGACAGCAAAGGAGCTAGAATTACAACAAAGAATCACTAACCCAGTAAAACTGAGTGTAATCCTTCCACTGAGGGGAAAAAAGGATATTTAATGAAATAGAGGACTTTGCAAGCATTTCTGGTGAAAAAACCAGAGAACTGAATAGAAAATTTGAATCTCAAATACAATACTCAAGAGAAGCATAAAAAGCTAAATGTGAAAGAGAAATCCTAAGGGATTCAATAAGGTTAAACTATTTACATTCTTATGTGGGAAGATGATACTTGTAACTCCTAAAAATTTTATCACTATTAGGACAGTTAGGAGTATACATGGACAGAAAGCATGGTGGGATGGTGGGATGATATCTAAAAAAATAAAATTAAGGGGTGAGAAAGAGGGATGCACTGGGAGAAGGGGAAAGGGAGGGGCAAATTATCTTACATTAAAAAGGTGCAAAAAAGCTTTTAGAATGCAGGGGAAGATGGGGGGGTGGTAGTAGTAGCAACACTTGAACCTTACTCTGAATTGGCTCAAAGAGGGAATAACATACTCCATGGGGTAAAGAAATCTATCTTACTCTACAGGAAAGTAGGAAGGGAACGGAATAAGAGAAGGGGCAGATGGCTGATATAAGGAAGGGAGTAGTTGGGGAGTCAGTAGTCAGAAACAAAACACTTTTGAGGTGGGATAAAGTGACAGGAGAGAGAGAGAAGAGAGAGAGAGAGAGAGAGAGAGAGAGAGAGAGAGAGAGAGAGAGAGAGAGAGATAAATAGGAGAAAATAGGGTGGAGGGGAATAATTCAGTAATCACATCTGTGAGAAAAGTTTTTACATCAAGTTTCTCTGATAAAGGCCTCATTTTTTAAATATAGAGAGAACTGAGCCAAATTTATACAGATACAAGTCATTCTCTAATTGATAAATGGTCAAAGGATATGAACAAGCAGTTTTCAGCAGTCAAAATTATCTAGTCATATAAAAATGCTCTAAATCACTATTGATGAGAGAAATGCAAATTAAAATAACTCTGAGGTACCACTGCACATTTATTAGACTGACTAACATGACAGAAAAGGGAAATAACAAATGTTGGAGAGGATGCGGGAAAATTGGGACACTAAAGTACTACTGGTGGATTTGTGAACTGATCCAACCATTCTGGAGAGCAATTTGGAACTATGCCCAAAAGGCTATAAAACCACGCATAACCCTTGACCCAGCAAAACTACTACTAGTTCTATATCCCCAAAAGATTAAAAAAAAAAAAGGACTTATATGTACAAAAATATTTAGAGTAGCTCTTTTCTGTGGTGGCAAAGAATTAGAAATGAGAGGATGCCCATCAATTGTGGAATAACTAAACAAGTCATGGTATATGATTATGATGAAATACTATTGTGCTGTAAGAAATGATGCTTTCAGAAAAACTTGAAAAGATTTACATGAACTGATGCAAAGTGAAGTGAGCAGAACCAGAGCAGTGTTCACAGTAAGAGCAATATTGTATGATGATTCCAGTGTGAATGACTCAATCTCTTCTCAGCAATACAATAATCCAAGACAATTCCAAAGGACTTACGATGAAAAATTATATCCATTCAGAGAGACAACTGAAGGAGTCTAAATGCAGACTGAAGCATACTTTTATTTTATTTTATTTTTCTTGTTTGGGTTTGTTTGGTTTTTTGGTCTGTGTTTTCTTTCACAACACGACTAGTATGGAAATATGCTTTGCATGACTGCACACGTATAACCTATATCAAATCACTTGCCTTTTCAATGAGGGGGAAGGAGAGGGAGTGAAAAAGAGAATTTAGAACTCAAAATTTCAAAAAAGAATGTTAAAATTGTTTTTACATGAAATTGAAAAAATATTTTAAAGGGCTCGAGTAAATCTATAGCCACCTAAGATGATGATTTTTTGGAGGGGAGTGTGATGCAATTGGGGTTAAGTGACTTGCCCAGAGTGAGTGTTATGTGTCTGAGGCTGGATTTGAACTCAGGTCCTTCTGACTCCTGGGCCGGCATTCTATTCACTGCGCCACCTAGCTGCCCCTAAGATGATGATTTTGAAGGTCAATACTCATTTTGGATGTATTAAGTCTGGAACTGTTATCAAGAAACCAATCTGTTTAATATTCAAAACTCATATACCACTGGCATACATATAATTACATATATTCACAAATTATGTATAGGCTATTGGCTAGGGTTCAGATACTCAGTTTGATCCACAATAAATGGGTTTTTTTAAATTTTTTATTTTATTTTTTATTTTTTAGGCAATTGGGGTTAAGTGACTTGCCCAGTCACACAGCTAGTATGTGTCAAGTGTTTGGTCTGAGGCCGGATTTAAACTCAGGTCCTCTTGACTTCAGGGCCGGTGCTCTATCCACTGTGCCACCTAGCTGCCCCAATCCACAATAAATGTTCATGTCATGTTCCTCTTCTAGACTGTAAACTCCAAAAAGATAGGGACTACATCTTAGCTAAATTTTTGTAGCCCCCAGCACCTACCTAACACGGTCCTTTGCATATAGGAGGTGCTTATTTTTTGTTTAATTAATTGAATGAACAAATATCCATGATCCTAAAAGAGTCTGCTGCTGGGCATCCTGTATTCAATATGCAATGGATTTATGATCTCATTGACTTTGATCATTGATCATTGACTGTGAATATCCTCTTCAATGATAAAAATAGCAATCCATGGATATCTTCTCATCCTATAGGATTCTTATCCATGGCTTCCCCTTAACAAAGAGTTCTTAACCTTTTTTTTATGTCACGTACCCTTTGGCAGTCTGGTTAAGCTTATCCATCTCTTCTCAGAATTAAAAAAAAAATTGAAAGAAATGCTAAATTTCAGTTAGGAGTTAGTGAAAACAAACCTGTAATTTTTTTTCCTACCCAAGTTCACCTATCTTCCAAAGTCTCTCCAGGGACTCAGTGTAAAAACCTCTGCCCCCTAAATGTTTAGAGGATAGGTAGTTAGGTGGCAGAGTGGATAATGCTGGACCTGGAGTCAGGAAGACTGACTTCAATGTTGCCTCAGACACTTACTAGCTGTGTGACCTTGGCTAAGTCACTTAACCTCTCAGTTTTCTCACCTGTACAATAAGTATGATAACAACCTTCTAGGGTTGTTGAGGATCAAATGAATACTTGTAAAGCACTTTGCAAACCTTAAAACACTATATAAATTCTAGCTAACTTCATCATCATTAATCCAACACACTGGGAATCTTCCTCTCAGTCTTTTGACATTACAGCACACTGAACTACCTAGTTGTTATATTAAGCTCTCATTTCATGACTGTCTTCTTCCTAACACAATTATATATTCCCTGGATGGTATGCTACCTCTTGCATACAAGTAGTTAACAATATGCTATAACCAAACTATTTACACCCACTATTGCCTCTAGCTCAACCATAATTTTGATCCTTCAGAAACTGCTGTTCAATGTGTAACACTGCATATTTCTGACTACTTAGAAACCAAATACATTTGTGAACCCCTTGGAAATTCTTACAGAAGTATACATTATTAACATGAAAATCCTCAATCTGTAGAAAATATTTAAAAATTTTTTATTATGTTAGATAAAGATTTTTTAAAAAAGCTATCTCTAATAATGTGTAAAAACAGATCTAGAACACAGCATCTGGCTGTTTGACAAGTAATCCCAAGACACCAAAGAAAGGGTATGCTTTCCTTAAAATTCCTAAGTCAATATTCTTAAATTCTAAGCAAAAAAATTTCAGAAAGGACTTTTATTCTTCTTTTTAAATTGAAAAATAATTTTATCTTTATTGGAGAAGAGACACTTTCCTTCCCCCTCCCTCAATAATTCAGGAAGTTGTTTTGGCAATATTAATACCTAAGCCCTGAAGCTTAACCTTGTATAAAAAGATCAAACTCAAAACAATAATACCAAACTTTAACATATATATATGTATGTGTGTGTATATAAATATATACATATACACATACATAAAGAGAAAGTCACTTTGACACACAGAAGAACTCAAAAAATGTGATGCAAAACAAAGACAGACCATTTCCCTCTATTACTGTTTTGGTTTAGCTATGCACAGCTTTAAATAACAATAAAACAGTGTCTCTTTCTCATCTCCTATTGAAGTTTAAATTCATTAGTATACATGCTTATTAATTTCTGTTTATCCCTCCATAAAACATACTATCATACCTGAACTTCCACACCCACTGTACAATGCAGATTTTGTTTCCAATAAAATAAATGGTCATAAATCACTTAAAAAACAAAATAACTTAATTAAGAATGTGTTTTATAGGCAAAAAGGCACCAATTATGCAACAGTTCCAATAATCAGATACTCCAGTGCTCCTAAGCCTGCGTTACATTTGCTCAAAGTGTGTACAGACGATGCAGGAGGTAGAGAAGAGATTCTTTAAGTAAAACTCAACTTAATGTGCACTTCCTGGTTTGAGAATATATTCTCAGGAAGCTTTTGATTTGTTTGGTTTTATGACTTTGGCTCCTTTCATTTTGCATTAGTGCCAATACTTTTAAGATAACATAATTTAGACACATCATGGCTGCTGAAATTCATGGCAGGAGCTTGAGAATGACAACAAATAATCTTGCTGTATCATGGAGAACCACGAACACAGAACAGACATTGGGACATGACTGAAATTATTAAGGAGAATAATGAAAAAGCAAATGGTGGGAAATGTCTTACCACAAAGGTGAATGAGTGGAGAAGCCCATCTGATCTGGAAAAGATGATTTGAGACTTCAAAAAGGGACTTGCCGATAAGAATGACAGATGGTGAAAATTAAAGTCCTGATACCCAAAATGGGCTGCTGAAAATGGAAATGGGTAGGTAATCACACTCGGCTGACTGAAGGGGATCCAGGTTCAGAGAAGGTATAACAGTATCTTGTAAATTGAGAGACGCGATTCTGCAGAACAAATCCAGTTGTTGTGCCACTCAATTTTTGCTAGTATTTTTAAAACCCAATTTCTTGTATGAGTAATGCTTCCATTCTTAAATCACTTATTTTAGCCTCAAAGGTATACATTTTGAGGGAAGGCCAAAGACAGAATTTATTGGACTTTAAATGGATAGATTTTTAAGAAGAGAATTTTTAAGAAGAGAACATTAAGTCTAATGTGTTCATGCAACATGTTTGTAAAAAGTAAACAAAATATATTGAATGTTACTAAATGGAGAACTTATACCAATTAATGAATTAAATTTAATTAACTTCATTAATTAAAAATATAAATTAAAAACCACCGAAACTCAATTTTTACCAATATGCTACCTTCTGGGAAGAATTGTCTAAAAAAAAAAAGTTGGTATTCTTAAAGGTTTGTATTGGATAGAAACTAGGCAGATTCATTAACTGTAGCTCTAAATGTTTATTTTGTGTGGGAGTAAGCTGGAATGTAGTAATATGTGAATTAGACTTTTGAACGTCTTCCAATCACACCTACTTTGTTTTCTAATCACACATGTAAGTTATGTTTTAAATACAAACATTTTCACCCCCTTCATATTTCAATAGAACACATCTATCCACAAATAAGCAAAAAGGGTTAAAGATCTTTGTGTCCACAAATTACTTTACAAAGGTTTGTGGAGTCTATGTAAGAATATTCAGCCCTTCCTATACTTACATAATCTGGTACATCTGAAGGCAGGGAACCTGAAGTATTTAGTATCAATGTACACTGTGACTGTAATGCAAAGAGATTTAATTAACATGTCAGCACAAAAGTATCCAAATGAGTGTTATCCTTAAAAGTACAACTAAGCCTCGGTTACTGGGAACCATCAGTGAATAAGTTACTCTGGACAACTTCCTCGCCACCCCACCTCTGCCAAATAGCACCAAATGTTTACTTTAACCATTTAGGTAAAAATACTTTAAAACTGTATTATACATGGGACTCCTAAAGAGTATATGCTGACTCTAAAGAATATAATGTAACATTTTCTTGACAGCCCACCACCCAATCACAACATTGGGCTGAAATAGTGACTCCCTAAGGGGGGCAAGAAGTGGTATAGGATTGTTTGTTATCACTCCCAATGGCCTCAGTCTGTTGTTACTTCTGAGTCCTTATGTCAATTTTCAATTGTTTTTTGGACTTGAGCCTTGTTGCCATGTTGTCAGCTATCACTTTTCACTCCTGTTGGTGGACCTTCATTTGATCCACTGTGGAAATGGAAGCATGAATTACCAAGTTTGTTCAAATTTCACATATAAGAAGTAAGTAAGCAGAGCAAGGGCCCAAGGGGCTCTCCTATGAATAAAGTTCATAGAATTTATTGCATGGATTTTGTGACATCTATTTTGGCTCTCCATAGGAGTTTTGTTTTACTAAGCACCTGGTCTTAAGCTTTGCTCCAGATAACTGAGTTCCATGTAGATGAGCTCCTTCTTGCAATGCTACGATATTGTCATTGCTCAAAAACATTTCTGAAATTCCTCTTTTGGAATTCTATTTACAAACCACACAAGAAAACTATTCTCAATTACTTTGGTCACAAATAATTTTTTTCAAACAAAAAACAGCATTAACTATATTTAATTATACATTACATTCCTCAAATTTGGTTCTGAATAACTTGTGACTATTTCAAAAATGAAATCTACTCTCAAAGAATGAAGATTCACTGTGCTGAGGACATGCAAGAATGTGCCATTGGCCTTGAAGACAATTCTAAGAGGAGCTGTAAAAATGAGCAATGACAGAATCACTGGACTAAACATCTAGTGTTCCCAGAGGATAAGAGAATGGTACTCATTTGGATGTAGAAATCTTGCTGTTTCTTTAAAATTATGTCTCCTTACCATAAGGTTCCACCTCTACTTGCCTATCATCTCTTTCTCTCAGATGAGGCTTCATTTCAGAGTCCACGAAAAACATTCCCCAAACGAAGCCCTTCTACTGTACTGTGGCAGTAATGACTACAATACTCACTCACTGGTCAAAAGCCACAGTTCAGGCCTTGAATTGTTGTGAAGCCCTACACATGCTCAACTCCACTTTTTCTTTCACCATAATTCTAATTCAGACCATTACAACAGAAAAGAAAAACAAAAAAGAGAGGGGTAATCATTCATCCTCACTAAAGAACATAAACTTAGTCATAAAAAGGACATTTTTTTCACATTGTACTTTATTAAGAAATTTGAGTGCAAGAAATATTTCCCCAGATATTGACTACCCATTGATTGTCCCAATGAATAAAACTCAAACAAACAACAACAACAACGACAAACAAGCAGGCAATCAGGTAAGCAAACACCAGTAACAGAATCTGGAAAAACGTTTCGTTTGTCAGCTTTTGATCCGCTCGCTAAGAGTTTCTACAACACAAACCAACCCTGGGTTTGCTGCAAACTGAGATGATGAGGTTGCTAGGCATTAGAGAAATAAAAAGACAGAATAATTTATTCTAGTTCAGATCCTATTAATTCTGAGTTTAGGTAAACTTAGAGTAAAAGTATATCAATTTCATAGTGAAAAAAAGTTTTCCTTCATGTAAACAATGATTCCTGAAATGGCTGTAATAAATTAACAACAACAACAACAAAAAACACCCCAAACCTACAACAAATATACACAATGAATATAAATGACAGAATATGAAAAAAAAAATCCTTTCTTCTTGAAAGCTAAGTGCCACTCATATAACTCCGGATGGACAACTGAGGAGTAAGTATTTTCCCTGCACAAGAGAAACTCCAAATTGACAATTGCTACTGTTTTACATCTTCAAAGAAAGAGTTTCATTTTGTAAAACTGATTAATCATACTCTGTTGGAATACAACAGAACTTGACTACTATTATCAGTAAGCAAAAGAAAAACCCTGTGACCAATTTGTACAACATGTGAAACTAGAATATATCTCAGATTTTCCAGCCTCAACCTGCAGTTCTCATTTATGAAACAAATTACCAAGAACTACTCAAGAGATGATTTAACGAGCATATTGCACTTTGTCATGGTGCCATTTTGCCTTAGTCATAATCAAATATACTCAGCCCTTACATGAAACAAGTCTAGAACTGAGGCAAACACCAAAAAAATACAAAGCCACAGACATTTTAAAATTGAGCTCCATTATTAATTTTTAATTTTAAAAAAAGATCAAATCAAGATTTCATTTCTTCTTTGAAAATGCTACCTTTAGTAACAAATAAAATTTTCACTCACAATGACATAGCAAGTAGTGAAAAAGAAAGTTTTGAATAATCTGATGAATGCGAAAAGGAAAATTTCCTATCAATACTATTAATGGTAATGCTAATTTCATACAGAAGAGATTGTCAACCTTTTAATCACTATTTCAATAAACAGGCACTTCTATAAAGTATATTTTTTTAGCTGGCATTCTCAATACAGGGGCATCACAAAGTATGGCTTTATTACAATGGATTCAAGACGGCAACTACTTAGAACCCAGCGCCAACCAGGATTATAACAAATCCAGTGAGTATTTTGTTTTTCAATTATTCATAGAAAATTTAATCCTGATTAAGTATCCTTGGGCAGGAATTCATGGGTAGTTGATGACTGAAACCAACATTTATGTGAAATGCTTCTGTTAATTTAATGTGTATATGGCTTAATTATGATTGAGGATTCAATATAAGAGAAATGAATTATATCAGGATTAAAATTTTAGTACCGTATCACACATTCCATTTTTCATTTTTTCTTTTCAAACCTGCAAGCCTGCTACTTTTCCATCATAATACTGTGACCTTTTAAAAGCTTTCTTCTGGGCTTTGTGTCCATACTATCCACATAATATTTTTAAGTTTTATTTTTCACATAACAGTTTATCAAAAGCCTCTTGCTACTCAAGTTGAAACCTGAAGCAGAGTCAATAGTGGTAGAAAATATATATATGAGGTTTTCCCCCACCCACAAATAAACAAAAACTTGCTAAATTTAGATGTGAACACTTTACATTCATTTCCTGAAGTGATTTCATTTTTCAAGCCTTTTATATTTTTAAACATGAACTGCATTTTCCTTAAAGCTTAAAAAGAGAAGTAATCTTAGTCAGTGTATTACACTGATTTCATAACTGGGCCATTTGAGACATGTTTGAGCAGGTAATCACTTAACTGATTACTTTTTTATAAGGCTGTCAAACCTGAGTCAGCTATATTGATACAAGATGAGGAAGTATATGTATTGAAAATATCTAACCAAAATATTACACAGTTCCTTTTCTCCTTCGTTTCCATTTGGAAAAAACTGATCACCACAGAAGAATAACTTTTCTTTAAAAGTTCATACTTTATATATATTTCATAACATTTCTTTCATTGGCTTTCTTTAGTTTTGGTACTGTTCAGATGCCAGGACTATAACATGCTCTGCTTTTCTGTTCGACTTTTTCCAAAGAACATATGAACAAAAATATGAAACATCACTGTATTTGGATCCTTACTGCATTTTGTTAAATGAATGCACTCTCCCTTTAACCAAGTATTAAAAATGAGGTCGACTTTTGTGTCCAGATGATATTGTCAATGGCAGTGTTACTGAAGAAAGTGAAGAAACTTCCCAGTATAGACTATGAGACAGAAAAAGTCTGTAGAGGATAACCATGGAAACAGATTGGCAGATGATAACACCTATTGTAATAGCCTAAAAGAGAGAAAGTGAATGCTTTTAATATGTAAAAAGTCATCATTCTACATGAAGAAACACAGAGATTATATTCAATTTATTATGTCTACGTATTTATTATTTTAAAATATTACTTCTTCCTGAACTTCAGCAGACTATTTTAATATAGAAAAATATAAAAGGAAAATGCCATTAAATGTTCAGAACTGTAATTGTCTGCATGTAAAAATCCTCCAGCAGTGAGTTTGTAGATGGCAAAGTGAGACACAAAAGAATAATTTTATAGACAAACTTCCCTCCCAAGGAAGCCAAGTTGTATAGAGGGAAGAAGTTTCTACAAGTAATGAGAAAAATTGGGTTCCAGGCTATTACAGCAATAGGAATAAAACATCCCCTCCCCCCACACCTTGAAAGTGCTCTAAAAGCCCTTTCAAATTCTCAAGTCACTTCTCTATTTTTGTAGACTACCTTTCTACCTATTTTACCCTTTGTAAAATACCTCAGGCTCAGAAAACATTTGTGCATTCAAGCACACACTGCATTGCTTGTAAAGAGCTGCTGGCAGCACTCCACTTTGGAATGATGGAGTTATTCACCTAAGAAGGTAGGTATCAACACAAATCAAAATATGGCATACTTGAGCGTGGCAGCCTCCTCACTCCAGTTCCCAGCACGTGAAAGCAACAAGATAGATTCCTGTAAATCCACCTTGATTTCTACTGTTGTTTACCAAATGAATAAAGCATATCATGAATTTTAAAAAATTAATCTCTGGGCAAAGACAACATTGTGCTGTAGTTTTTCTAATTAATTTGATTTTGTAAAACATTATTTTGGAATTGGCTAAGCAGGAAAAAAAAATCCTAACAAAAGCAATGTGAAGCAATGGCTACATTTTCACCAAAGGCATATTTAAAGAAAACCTCTAATAGGGCTAAGATCTAGTGTTAAGCTGCAAACACTGACTCCACTTCTTGTCTAGGGTAGTCTCCTTAAAAGCTGATTTTTGCTTAATTTTTGGTTTTGTGATAAAGAAAAAGAAAAACATGTAATTTGCTTTTCTTCTAGGGAACTTTATTCTAAAACTCTAATTTGCACATAGGCTTTAAGCAAAAAGACCCATTGCTTCAGTACAAGTTGTGTTTTATAGAGACCCTCCTCCCCTTCTTTCCACATAGATTTAACTTTTGAATCTGAGACAGTTTTAGCCTTCTCATAATTACTTCATCAAACATACACATAATTATACTCTCATAATTACTTAACCAACACATATGCATATATGTGTGTTTATAAATAATAGTTTTAATTTTATACTACCCACCTTCTCTCTTTGGTAGTCACTAAAAATAACAGAAATGGTTGCCAGACCTGGATGGCATAAAAACCATAAGATACAGCCCTAAAACAGAAGGATAAAATGTTAGATGAGTAAGGTCGTACTTACACTCTGAAATGAAAGTACAAGAAATATAGTAAGATAGTGCAAGGCTGATTAAAATCAATTCCACTTGTTTTCAAAGTGGAACTGTATGACTAGGTCTTGGAAGTACTGATTTTACTACTGTCATGTTAATAAGCTTTTTTGTCTCAGCAGGTTGATTATATTTTTAAAGCACTTAGAAACTCATGCCATATATATACTAGTACTCCCAAATAGGGTTTCTTAAAGGCACCCAAAACAAAAAAAAATATTCTTTAATCTCTAAAGAATTTTCAGGATGAAACAAAGTGGCAAGTGGATTGGATTGATAAAATTGACATTAGGTATGGCTCCTGGTAAAGTCTAGAACAGGGGTGGGGAACCTGCAGCCTCCGGGCCACATATGGCCTTCTACATTCTTGGGTGTGGCCTTTTGACTGAGTCCAAGTTTTACATAACAAATCTTTTTATTAAGGGGATTTGTTCTGTGAAGTTTGGATTCAAAGGGCTGCACTTGAGGACCCAGAGGGCCACATGTGGCCTCAAGGTCACAGGTTCTGCATCCCTAGATCTAGAAGGAAGACATGACCTGGGGTAAGGCTGAACTGTTGGACTGCCTACCCTCTCTCTACCCCACCTCCTGCACTCTTTGCTGAATCTTGTGAAAACTTTCCCTTTTTAATTCAAATTAAATCAAATTGGCTTCAAGATCACAACAGGAACAGAAGTAAAAAGGCAGAAAGGAAATGGAAGAATAATTCTCACTATTCTCTTCTTTGCCTTTGAACAACAATGCAGAAAGACCTCTGTCAGACACAAGATCATGGGATTTGGAGTTAGAAAGGACTTTAGAAGTAATTTCATATGGTGTCCTCATTTCACAAATGAAGGAACTAACCCAGAATAGTTAAGTGACTTGCCCAAGGCAGTAAGAGGCTAAACTAGGCCTTAGCTCCAGGTCCTCTGATTCTAAATTCAATGCTTTTTCCTCATTATGCCATGATATCTCCTCCACCAGTCCCCACTGCTCTCTGGATTTGTAAGTATTTAAAGGTGGGGTGGAGTAAGTAGAATGTAGAATGTATCTCAATCACTTGGCTGTGTCTGTTTTCATGCAAAAATGGCCTATCACCCAACTTTTACCTCTGATGATGCCTGTATTATGAAACACCATAACCTTCAGCTGTAGCATCTTGTCATATATCATATGTCTCTTAAGGAAGGACTGGGGACTGGACTTGTGATTTTACTGACGTAGAGAACACTGGTGAGAAAACTCCCTCTAACCAGTACAAATCAGTACATTCTCTATATTAATAGTTACCTAGAGCAGTGGTGTCAAATAAAAAGCCCATGGGTTGCACGTACCCCACAACACTCTTGAGTCTGGCCCAAACCAGATTAAAATGTAATCTGGAAATATTTAACAAAATAAATAAAATTACAATAAAACACAGATAACATCACATTTTAAAACTAAGTCAATAGGAGGCCCGAAGAGATCCTTATGTATGATTTAGTGGTTCCTGTTTCTATCTGGGTTTGACATCACTGGCCTAGAGCACTGAAGGGTTCAGTGACTAGGCCAGGGTCACACAGCCAGTATATGTCAGAGGTAAAACTTAAACTCAGTTCTTCCTGGCTCTATTCATGACATGATGCATCCTGAGCTAGTTAGAGCCCTCTTGAAGAGTCTAAACTGATTTATTACTCATTCTTATTAACTCTTTATTCCTTATAATAGTCCTACACAATAGCAGAGAATAAATCTCTCCATTTACAAATTTCAAAAAATCTATGGGTCAGAGATACTGAAGGATGATTACAGAATGAAAAATAGTGATGCTAGCCTGGGTCTCCTGCCTCCCAGATGGATGTTTTACACCTATGAACCGTTTACCTTTATGAAAAGAGTCTAAAGAAAAATAATAAAAATAAGTTATTTCCTACATAGAACACTCACTTTGGCAAACGTGATGTAGAATTCCCTTTTAAGTGTACTTCTTTCCACTGTAATGATCTGGTAGAGACCACAGCCTATAGATAATGCGAGGCAAACTCTTAAAATAATTAGAAGTATTCCTGCTAAGTTATGCTGTGCATGGTAGCTGTGGTGGCTGGTATCTTCAAATTGTTCCCAAAGCAGCAAAATACTCTGTAAAAAAAGCAATCTTAGATTTTAGAAAACATAACTGTGTACTATGCCTGTTTAAAGAATTTCCCCCAAATGCTTCTCTAAAAACTACTGAAGATGTGACATAATCAAGCAAACCACAAAGACTGTCACTTGATACAGTATGGCCATAGTCCTTTATTCAATGATACACTGCCATTCTTTAAACATAACAATAAAAAAAAAAGACAGCTTTTCCAAATCTAAAGTATCAATACAACATTAGAAGAAAGAGATCTTCATGTTTCCTCTAAAATTCATTCACTGTTCTAGTCTTCCTTATCAGGATCATGGACCTCACTATCCTTTTATAATCTGGAAATCTGGAAATTTGTTTATTAAAGGTTTGTCTCTCCTATCATGTCTGAAGACCTTTGGGTGCAGATCTATATATATTAGGTATATACTGTAAACTATTACTATGTAGCCTCTGAATCTTCAGTACTTTTTGGATTTAACTTTTGCTATGTTTGCTTATCAGAATCATTAATTTCTACAACCAGTCCATCATTCCTCCCATTGCCAAACCTCTTCATCAAATGCTGAATACCACCCATCTGAATTGCTGTAACATATTTCACAGAAATCCTAGTCATTAGTCTCCCCTTCAGTCAATCCTAAGTACCACTTTTAAAACCTATCAAACATACAGACTGGAGAATGCTATCCACCACCTTAGAATGTTTAATATCTCCTAAGCTATTCCTGGATTTCAGAGGCTTAAATCTGTAGAAATCACTGTTTTAGTCACCTAAACTCCCTTGCCATTCCCATGTAGGAGGCTGCCTTTTCAGGTCAAAGCCTTTGTGTAGGTCATTCTCCATTACTAGAAAAGCCCACCCTACCCCTAACCCCTCTCAGTCCAACCATACTGAACTCTTCTCATTCTGTAAGCTAGGATCCAAAACATTCTAATAAGAAAATGCTTCTCATTTACCAGAAAATTACTCTTTAATACTCTTCACATCAATTTTACTCATTCCAGCTCACTCTCACTTTATAAACATAAATTGATATATAATCAATGTATATATTTATGTTGATACAGTGACTAACCATCCTTTTCACCTTATTAAATTGGGGGTCATTAACATGCAATCTAAACTCTATAAGCTCTCATGGAATCTAGTACAGTGATATATACCTTATGAATACTCAATACATAATTTGTCTATGGTGATGTGTTAAATAGAGCAAAGAGTTTGGGATCAAATACCTTTACATTCAATCTTTTCTTCTTTTTAAAAGGTAATAGGAATTCCATGAAGGAAAGGACATAAAGTAAGAAATGGAAATTTGATCTATTAGTAAATCTATCTCATTTACTAATTATTTTCCAGGATCAAAATACTACAATTGTTAGAATTTTATCTTTTGCACTTATTTTTAAGTTTATGTTTTGCCAGTAATATTTATTTCCTGGTATAATAGGATTTTTCCTAAGTAGTGAGTATATATATACTTACCTGTGATAAGCCTTGAAGCTTCTCTTCCCCAGATCATTAGTTTTTTATTCTAAACTATTCCTTACAGAATTATGATATAACATTTATGTTTACCTGAAAATAATACTTACCATTAATCATACACATCAGTAAATTTCCTTTCTTTACTCTGATTTTTATATATCTTTTTATATCTTATACCTAGCACTTGGTAACTTGAAATAAAGTAGATACCATCACACTACATTTAGTTCAGTAACAAAGATTTTCTTTAAGACAAAATGATCTCTAGTTCACTTAAATTCTGCCTCTTTCCCATTCTAGGTTTTCATTTCCAGTTAAATTTAAACTCCATTTTTCAGTCAGTGATCTGAATTCTGATATACTTACCAACAAAATTGGACCTGATGACTTTATAATTAATCATCTTTAACACTGTGTTATTCTGAAATAGCACAAATTCCTCCATAGGAGATTTTGATTCAGGTAAGTTAACGTTAAATGGTATTAATTAAAAATGGCATAAAGTTAAATGATATTCAGACTGCATGCCGTCTTGGGGAGAGAGGAGAGAAGGGAAGGGGAGGAAATTTAAAACTCAAAAACTTATGGAAGTGAATATTGAAAACTAAAAATAAATTAATTTTAAAAAGTTAAATTATATTAGTAGTATCAGGCTGAAGTTGGAAAACAAAAATTTCTGTATTAGGTGCTAGTACTCAATTCTATAGATGTAACAAGAAGAACTTGTGACTGTCTGTTAGTAATTTCAAAATCAGGATACATTCAAATTTGACAATATTTCTCAAATTTAATTCTACCCTTGAAACAAAGTAAAGCAGGAAAATCAGACTAAATAGCACAGACCTGTATGATGACAATGACTACAGCTATGCCAGTAGATGCTGGAGTAGAATCCCACTGGAGAGGTCTGCTTTGATACTTCTTCATTCTGCCTATTGTCCAACCCATGCATAAGCTCAGTAATAAGTACAGCATTTGGATCTGAGAGGCTATGTCACAAACTGATGAAAGATTAAAACAAAAACTAAATCATTCTTCTTCATACAAAGTATTCCTTCCTTCTAAGAGACTGGCAAACAAAAGAGATAAAAGAATAGCAAACCAATCTGTGAATTAAAGTGACACTCTGGAATTATACCTTTCACTTAGTACTCAATACAACATGTAGATGGTTTAGATAAATATGAAAATGGAGCCAGTGTTGTTTATTTATTTAGCTCACTAACTTAACTTTTATTAGTCAGTGCTTCATGAATCACCACCACTCCCTAATAGCCTATTTTTACCTTATTTTTAAGACACGACTCAACCCAGAAAAATCTGAGCCCAAGAACTGATTCCTAGTACAATGCCTCGTACATAGTAGGCATTAAGTAAATGGTTACCAAATTTAATTCAAATAAGTTGGAAGGGGTATTAGATGTCATCTACTATAAGCCTGCACTTCATAAATATGGAAACTGGGGTCCAGATTTGATAAAGTCACCACAGTTTATCAATGGCAGAAGCTGGGTTTTAATTCCCCATCAGCACACTTTACAAGACCACGCCAAATTACTAAGAATTTCATTTTAAATCCAAGAATTTGTAGCACAACTTTTATACAAAGAAAAGTATGAATCTATTTAATCAGAAATTTGATCACTACAGAAGTAACGCTTCTAATAAATCTATAAGATTACTTAGGGCTTTGTCTTTATTCTTTGAATAAATGTTAATGTTTTGTTTAAAAGAAGTACTTGTATAATACCTCTAGAAAAACCCACCTTCAATCTAATTTTGAACTATGTGGTATAGCAGAAAGAGCAGTGGACTTGGGAACAAAAGATTTGGGCTCTAGCCTTAGCTCTGCTGCTTACTGGTTGTCTGACCCTGAGTGGATCACTTCCTCTCTCTGAGACTATTGCCTCATCTGCAAAATGGGGGTAATAATACTTGCACTACCTAATCTCATAGGCTATTGTGAAAACACTTTGTAAAGTGTAAAGTGGCTTACACAACTGTAGCTATGATTAGTAAGTTTTTATGCTTGTTCCTTAATCCTGTTCTCTTAACACATAACTTGTTATTTATTTCATTGAAATTGTTGCAATGTTGTGATTCTTAATCAGAGCAGGCCACCATATTTTATGTTTCTTTAACTTAACTATAGTGTTTAGAGTCAATATTTTCTAACACAAAGTATTAATATGAAATAATATGGAAACAGACACATGACTATTACATGATTTGCTATCTAGGGATTAACAGTATAGAGTCACAGTTTCAAGTTCTGAAGAAAAATGAATGCCTATTGCACTAGTGTGATGCGCCATCAGGTGGCCATCATTTAAAATTGCAAGTTGACATCAATGGAAGCAACATTAACGGATGAAGTAACAAAATAGTAATAAAATCAAGTAAATCAAAAAGACTGAAAACATTTTAAGTTTATGTGGTTGCTGCTTTACAAAATACTTCTCTGCAGGTCAAAAAATACAGAACCACTTTTATGTCCCAATGAATTTTGATTTGGTCCATGGTAAAATTTATCCCAATTTAACAAAATACATCTTTCTTTAGAATCTTCTCTACATTTTTAATGCTACCTAGGACAGCCACTACTCTCATCTGAAGCTATTTTTAAAAGTGATATAAGGTTAACTGTATAATAAAGTTTACTTATGTTCAAAGAACATAAGCCAAATATAACTAATAATGACAGGATCTATTGGATCAAATAGTTTGACAGCTTGCTGTCAACTCAGATAGTCATAATTATAATGGGTTATTTTGCCTTTATGCTTATATTTTCATTTTAGGATAGGATATGCCAAACTTAGTCTTATTAAATGACTGATATTTCTAAATGATATGAAGATATTTTAGATTTTGATATAATATTTATACAGGATCTCTTAATTGCAAAAGTTAAAATATAACTTTTGGTAAACATTGCACATCTAGCTATTTGGTCACTATATCATCATTTGGTTGTTATTTATCCTATATGAACAAGGTAGCTAAATGGCACAGTGGATAGAGTGCTAGGCCTAGAGGCTGGAAGATCTGAGTTCAATTCTGGCCTCAGAGAATTACTAGCTGGGTAACATTTAGTATAGTCATTTAACCTGTTTGCCTCCATTTACTCAATTTAAAATGGAACTAATAATAGTATCTACCTCCCAGGGTTGCTGTGAGGATCAAATGAGATAATAATTGTAAAGCACTTAGCACATTACCTGGCATATAAGTAGAAGCTATATAAATGCTAACTATTCTTATCATCCTAATCATCATCATATTTGTTATCATTATTAAACTGCAAAAAATACCAAAGACAAATATTTACAACTTGTCTGATTTTCCAAATTATTTCTTTATGTATTTGAAAACTCTATTTGAAACAAAGTAACATACAATGTTTTGGATGTAATTCTCCCACTGAACACAGAGTAGTTTAGTTTATCTTAAAAGGGAGTGAATTACCCATTAATTATAGGTACAACAAACTGTATGAATGAGAGTCCAGGATAATATGGATATTAAGAAATTCCACTTTGTCCAGGAACTTTAAATACCTCACTGATTCAACCCTAACATACATAATAATATTACCACTTAAGTTTTGCTTACTTTCCTTGATCAGCCTTTGGCAGAGGTATAAAGTGTGTGGCAGCCACATGGTATAATGGAAAGGACACTTGTCCTGTTCCTAAGAGACTAGTTCAAATCCCATATTTCTTATTAGCCAGCTGTGTGACCTTGGGCAAATTACTTAAACTCTCTCTGCATAAGTTTCCTCACCTACATAATGGCAGGCTTATACTGGATGACCTCTAACTGAGAATTTTATGATTCTGTAAAAGACAAAAGTTCATAACATGAAAGAGGTAGAACCAAGGGACCTGAACATTCCACTAATTGGCTGAGCCCACTGATAAATCAGTTGATATGGATGGACCAAAAGAGTTCATTCATTAAAAAAAAAAAGAGTTCATTCACGTCTTGCTTGTGAATATAAGTAAAATTCAGGCTCACTATTTTTTAAAACCTTAGACAACAAGATTAGCAGAGTGGATTCCTGGACCAGTATAATTAGCCAGATGACAACCCTTTTGATAGTGAAACATGAGGGAGACAGAAACATGAGGAATGCTACTCCCTGAAGGATATATTCATATTTAGAACCTGAGTTTCAAGGTTTGTCATCGTATTTTTTATTCTCAATTGTGAAAAGGTATGTACTCAAGCCTGGCTGACCTTTTCTGATTTAATTCTGTACTCCAAAAATAAAAAGCAGGAAAAATAAAATTAAATTTAGTCCTGTATCATGACAATTACTGTACCTATGTCAATCACTGTCACATAGACTGATTACCCTCTGAAATTTTTCCATTGTTCCAGACTTGGCAAAAATTCATGTGATCACGACAGAAACTAATTCTCATTTTAGAAGAATGACTTACTGAATTATAGGTACAGGCATTGTTATTGAAGAAAACAGAGCTAACTGGTCCATATGGAGACTGAATCTGTGATTTTGGCCAACTTAGTGCCAAAGTTTAATCAAATGAATTTACTGATCTTAGATAAATAAAACATAACCACAACCAAAAATAATTACAAAAACTAATGGCAATGCTTAAAAATATATGTATTTTTAAATGATACTTACATTCTGCCAAACTTCCCATAAAAGGGACCCCAATTCCATCTTTGGAGTAACTAAGAAATGGAAAGGAGTAGTGTTAGTGTAAACTACAAAGTTCTAAAACAAAATTCAAAATCAAAATGACCATAATTTGGAAAGATTCATTAGAATTAATTAACTTTAATGAGTGAGTCTCAATGGTAGCGAGGTACCTGGAGAAATGCAGGTAATTAGTTAAAGCTGAACCAGCTTGCAAGAGCAATGCAGTTGTTAAGACCTTTAAAACCATGTGCATAGGCCCTCCTTTCTTAATAGCCTGCCACAGCGATTGAGCATAAATGCAGGCAGCCACAAAGTATACCAGGACTAGGAGGAAAAAGAATTCATGTAACCCTGGAAGAGAAAAAAAAAAGATGGTTTGCATCAATTGAAAAATCAAAGGTGTATTTCTAAGTTTACTAAAATCCCTCTGACAAAAAGTTCCTAGAAAAAATTTTAAAATCTGAATCACATTTGATATTTCAAAGTAAACTGATCTCACATATAACTGTTTGCTTTTGGTCATGAATTGAAAAAGTTATTTTTAAAAATGTAGACTTCTAATTTTAGGACAAAATTTCAACCATAAAAAAGCAAGTCATGCTATGATCTTCTGTCCCTTAGTTTAAACAGTATAAACATCCTCCCTTGGTCACAACTAAGCTATAAAGAACCAAAGTGAATGTACTGGCTCTAAGAGTCTCACTAACAGAACTGTGTTTTGACTTTGTTCCAAAAAAAAAGTAAATGAAAACAATGCTTTTAATTTGGCATTCATTTGTGTAATAGGTAGATTTGCCTTTCTCCAAAAATGTTGTTCTTTTCATATTAAAGTAAAAGCTAAGAATTTTGTTTTTGTTAGAAACACACTTTGCTATAGTCACCAATGGTTTGGTACATTTTAAAATGGCCCAACAACTAATTATCTCAGCAAATTAATGAAGAAATATGTTTGTTATAGAAAATTAAAAAATTATAGTTTTGGTGGTGAGGCTGGCTAATTGTATTTTATATCCACGGAGCCAATTCCCTAACTAAAATTTCTGGTTAATAATCTGAATCCCATGAATGTGTGGTGAGAATGGCTCTAGCCAACTCTTGTTTCTATTATTATAATCCTGGACTTCCTGGGTAAACAGACTGTATTAAATAGCAGCTAAGAAAGGATACAGATTAGAAGGGGAGAGTAAGGAGGATGAGCCTTTCACATATATACAAACTCTCAATGTTTTGAATTAAGAAAAATCAAGGATTAAGCAATTTTCATAAAAATATCTTGGTTATATTTTATGAATTAAAAAATACAGAATAATAAATAATGAATAGTTACTGTTATGGCAAATCTCATTTTAAATTAAATAAATGGTGTGCTCAATTACATTTCTATCTTTATTTCATGGTAGCAGAAAAGTAATTGAGAAGTTTTAGATTTAAGATTGAAAAATTTGTGACCAAATGGAAAGTTTAATACTTTTTCAGATATCACATAAATAATCACTTCTATCATAAACATTCTTATTAAAGAAAATGGAAAAAAAATAATAGCTTTTGAAAAAGAAGTAAAAACAACTACATGGATAACTAGGATGGGATGTATTCAATAAATGGTTCAATCATAAGTGTTTGATGAAAGTAATGGAATAGTATGAAAATAGAAAAAAGGAAAAGCCAATAAATAGTTTAGCCACTGGGTGTCCCACTTGCTCCACATAAAATGAATTCTGGCACTCATGTTACAAAACTTCAAGGATCTGATTTTATCAATGTGGTTACAAACCTCCATATCTATAACTCTAATTACACCTAAGCCAACATATGAATTCCTGTGGCTAAAGAAATTCATCACCTGGAAGGCATTCTGGTAATGAGTCTCTCTATGTTTGGCCAGGCTGGACAGCTGACATATAGTCCATCATTGATCCCATGCTCAAAGACTTTGCACCACCCATCACAATCTGCACTCTCTCAGGATCACTTCTAAACCCTGATGAAAACTTTAGTGAAGGATTGTTAGAAAATCCAGGTGAAAAGCTATGTTTAGACTTAGTTTAAACTTTTGATTTCATCAGTGCAGGGAACTCTTGGTATGGACACCCCCTCCATCAATGCACATCAGCAACTTGTCTGTAACTTCTAGTCTTAAAGAACTGTCTGCAGCACTGAGATATTAAGTGATTTGTCCCCATTAACAAGGCCATTATGCGTCAGTGGAAGGACTTAAGCCAGATCTTCCTGACTCTAAGAATCACTATATTTAGAGTTGAACCAATAAGGAAACTATAGGTGGGAGCATACATTTTCTTCCATATTACTCAGAGAAGTATATCAGAACTGACACAGTGTCTGAAAGGGGTTGAGTCACCGCATAATCAGTGTTATCTCTCATAAGAAAATTAGGAACCATGAATGCTGTACTTTTCACTATAGCAAATGCAGAAAACATGGGCACCATAACTAAAACCAGTCAATTTTATTTAAATTGTTAAGTTGTTGTCGTTAACACTTATTCAATTTTTGCTTTAATTCTCTGCCCTATGATTTTATCTGTATAGGGGAATTGCCAGTGTGGAATTTCCCTCTATCTCTCACTTCCTGGACACTAGCTCCAAACCACACTTCCCATGCTGCCACATATGTAGTTCCTCCATCCCCCTCCCCCATTCCTTGTAGGTCCCCTTTATCTAGTGTCACTGTATGTGTCATGTACTACACACATCACTTTTCCTTTATGTATTGTCTTCCCCCATCAGAATATAAGTTCTTTGAGAGCAGAACTGTCTTGTTTGCTTGTATTTATATCCTCAGTGTTTATTTCAGTGCTTGGCACACAGTAAGCACTAAATGAATGTTTTATTTGTCTGTCTATGAGCATGCGTGTATACATATCCATAAATAAATTCAAGATAAATATGTATTTTTTTTCCCATTCAGGAGAGAAAACACTAGCAGCTGGAGGATGATGGCTAAAAAAGATTTCATATAGAAAGTACAGATCAGCAAACATAGTTGTTATTACTGAGAGGTTAAATGACTAACTTGAAGACACACAACTAGTCTATGTTGGTGGCTGGACTTGAACCTAGGTTTCCCTGACCCCAAGGCAAACTCCACTACCCACCATACCAGGGGTGGGGAACCTGCAGCCTTCTGACTGAGTCCAGGTTTTATAGAACAAATCCTTTTATTAAGGGGATTTGTTCTGTGAAGTTTGGATTTAGTCAAAGGGCTCTACTTGAGGACCTAGTGGGCCACATGTGGCCTTGAGGCCACAGGTTCCCCACCTCTGAAATATATATATATTATATCTAGAATCTTTCTATAAAGGAGAAAATGGGCAAGTTTTATAAGTCTACAAATCTATCACAAAAGGAAAAGTCCTTCACTATTTACCAAGTAACATGAAGAAAGGACTTCTGAAAATGAAACTCATATAACCAAAAAGATGTTTTGGGATTCTTCAGTATGAATGGCACCTCTGGATGCTAAGATAATAATCAGCAGAAGAAATTATTTCACTGAGACAGCAATGCATAAAATGAATTGGACTGAAGGCATTTGTGCAGCCATGGGTAGCATTTTGCTCACAGAATGCAATTTCACTGAAGTTTGCATAAATCATTTTTGCCTTGATTGCCTACAAGATAGTTTAAAAATATACCCCTTGTTTTGAATTCACTGTTCTTTTAAGTAAATATAGTTCTAATGGGGAAAAATATTCACTTACTTTTCAACCATCAATTTGAATTTTATTCAGCTGCTTAACTTTCGTCAAAAGTAAATAATAATATGTGTTTGTTAATTCGAAAACTAAGTTTAATTTTAAAAGATGGCACTAAAGAGTAAAACTTGGACAAACTCAAAAGAAAATACACTTTTAAGGGAGCATGAACTAGACGGTGAATATTACCCATATTATGAAGTACATAAATCTGAACACAAACCAAATTTGGAAAAATCCTTTGCAATTTTCATACAGGTAACTGGCAAATGCTATTTTTCCTCTTTTGCCAATGAAGAAATCAAATCAGAGAATACTAAGATGAATTTGGTGAAAGATAATAGTGAAATAACACAGCAGGGCAAGGGGGAAATGGTAACCTTTCACAAGTGATGTACGGAAATTCTGGTGCACGAATGAGGAAGAGTAATGAGGGCAAGGGAAGTGAATGTACACTAGCTTTCCTCTCAGGTATAGAACTGTACACAGATACTTTATTCTCACAAAAAGTGAGGTGGAGGTGTTTAAGAGGTAACTGGACCACATACTGACGAAAATTAGTCTAATATCACCACACCTGGTTCACATGTGAATTTCTCCCTTGTTCTTCAAAATAAACTATATATTACCTGAACATATAAATATTTAGCATAACTACATTTTTTTAAAAGGCTGAAGAACCACTTTGACTTTTAAAGCGTTTTACTTTGTTCTCTTCATAAATGTGGTATTCATAATCTATGTCAATCTGAAGCATAAATGATTTGGATTTTTTTTTTATATAGCAGAGAGTGAGTTACAAAAAATATAGCATTAACTCAAGCATGGTGGGTATAAAGAATTATATTTGATTTGAAAATAAATAATGATCACATACAACCTTAATTACAAATATTTGCAATGTAATTTTATAACTCAAAATACCTCTGATGAATATTTGGTAAGTAACTTCTTCTGAAAATGGGTACAGATGAGACAATTTTCCTCCTTTAAGGGTGAAGTCTGGAAATGAGTTAGGTAAAATATAGACTAATAGACACTCCTGAAATGAACTAACGGGAAATGATTCACTGGAAACACAATTTTCACACATGATACCACATGGGAGAAAAATCTCCCTAGGGACTCAACTTAAAAACCAAAGTGTTCCTAAAATATTTAGGAACTTGTGATATTTTAAACTATGACAAAGAAATAACATAAGACTTGTTGGATATTTCAGTCAATGAATAACGTAGTCTTTAGGAGGCATCTGATGGCAATGTGTTGTAAAAAGAAACCTTCTGGTAGTTTTAGTAATACATTCTTTTCTTTGAGGGTCAAAAATGATTCTAATTATATTCAATTCTAAAACTTACAAAAGTCTCTCTCTCTCTCTTTCTCTCTCTCTCTCTCTCTCTCTTTCTCTCTCTCTCTCACACACACACACACACACACACACACACACACAGGCAGATCAAGAGAGGACATATCAAGGCATTGGTCTGGGCTGGTATGGTAAAGATGTGCAAGAAGTACAGGAGGTGGGTTGGTACAGAATGATTAAGGCACAAGTATAATAAGTATGGTATACCGGCACAATTAAAAATTCTAATTTAAATTTGGCATGAAGCAAAAGGTAGGGGATATATTTACACATACGTATACATATATAATATATACATACATATTAAACAATATATGTTAGAGAAAAGGTATCCTTACCAGACTCTCCAGCACTAAAATGATCCAATGGATTCCCTGCAGCATCTGGATTTAGTAGTATCATTTCAAATGAGATGTCTTCCAATTCAGAATTTTCAAAGTCATCATCACATGTAAACTTGTCAACATAAAACACATACCACATTTGAGGATATGGAATCTGAGACACAGTTAGGTTGTGTTCAGTATGATTCAGAGTCACTTTAAAGAGAAAGAAAAAGAAAGAAGATATACTTGATTGTACATTGCAAACAATTTATTTATTTTATAATATAAATAAATGATGCAGTCCTGCTCTCAACCAGTGATTTCATCCTATTTGAGGTTGTACAACCCCTTTTATTTTGTTCTTATTACCCTGGAAATACCTAGTTCAGTGTAGGAAGGTTATTGTAGGTAATTACTTTAGATAACAGAGCAATCAGAAATTGAGTATGAGTCACAATTACACATACTCTTGATAAATGTTTAAAAAACTGTATTGAAAAAGTATGGCTCTTAAATGGAAGTATTTCCCTGGAATGTCACTTCACAATTATTTTAAATTACACTTAAAATTTTCCAAGTGAGATAAATTATTTCTTTGAAAAATACCTAAAGAGGTAAAATGTATTCCACAAGGAGTTTAACTTAGGAATTTATAGTCACTGAAGAATTTGCTAACTTCCATTACCAAAATTTTCATATATGAATTTTCTTGATAAACTACTTTTGAAAAAAACTATTTGAAGCAGAAAAAAAAGAGTCACCTCCATTATCTAGTCTTATTTCTTTTTTTTTTTTTTTGCTAGGCTATGGGTTTAAATGACTCGCCCAGTGTCACACAGCTAGTAAGTGTCAAGTGTCTAAGGCTGGATTTGAACTCAGGTCCTCCTGACTCCAGGGCTGGGGTGCTCAATCCATTTCGTCACCTAGCTGTCCCCTATCTAGTCTTATTTGAATGGATTTGGGAACTCCTCAAAGTAAGTATTCCCTCCAACTGTGCTGATAACAACCCATTCACACCTTTTAATCCTGTCCAACTCTTGTTCATGTTCATGTCCTCTCATAAATCCTCTATAGAAGTCCCCAATGTGTCAGAGAAATTCCTCTAGATCTCAGTGTGTGTATATCAGTGGAGCATGTGGATTGTTTAGCAATTATCTCTTATTCTTGCAGCATGACCTCTTTTTCTAGCTAGAGTCTCTCTCTTGCTCCGGTCTAAATCTCTCTGATGACATCAGTAATTTTCACTGCCTGTGCAATTGTTAGAAAAGTGCCAACACGGTGGAGTAAAAGCAATGACTTGCCTGAGCTGTCCCCCAAACCTCTCCAAATCCCTGTAAAAAATGACTTTAAACAAATTTTAGAGCAGCAGAACCCACAAAAAGACAAAGTAAAAAAAGTTCCAGCCCAAGACAACCTGGATGGTTGATAGGAAAGGTCTGTTGTGCCAGGCTGGGAGAGGAGCACAATTCAGCGTGGGCTGCTCAGGCAAAGGCCTCAGGAGCCTGAATCACAGACAGATGTGGCAATTTCCACACTTCTCAACCCACAAACGCCTAAGGTAACTTAGAAGATCAGTGGGAAAGTTCTGATGGACCAGTATGAGAGAGAAGCGCCATCCAGTCCTGGCCTTAGTGCAGTCCCAAGGTGGCAGCCAAAGTAGCAGCTGCTGCATCTGAACAAGCAGCTACTCTGGGGGGTGGGGGGTGGGGGTGAGATTGCAGGAATCTCTTTGCTGGTGCTGAGGCAGGATTCTCTTGCTTTGCCCAAGCTTGGCTCTGGGTCACAGTCCTGGGGCAAGGACAAGTGCTGGCAAGGCGGAGCTTGTGGCATGGTAGAGAGAGAATCCTCCTCACCGTTCCAAGGCAGAAAAGAGCGCTTGTGGTCACTCATAGACTATAGCACAGGCCAGGAAAGGAGTAAACACCTCGCCCTTGATGATAGCACCTTGGAGGAACTGAAAATTTACAAGTCTCTAGAAGTATCTCTGAAAACAGCTGCACAAAACCCCTGAAGCTTGGAACAACACAACCTCCACACTGGAAGCAGAGCCCTACCTTAACAGAATTAAAAAGTCAAGTAATTGGCTGGGAACATGAGCAAACAGAGTGGAAAAAGTCAGACTATAGAATCTTACTTTGGTGACAAAGAAGATCAAAACACACTACCAGAAGACAACAAAGTCAAAGCTCCTTCATCCAAAGCCTCCAAAATATGAATTGGTCTCAGGCTATGGAAGAGCCTGTGCTTCCAAAAAAGATTCTGAAAATCAGTAAGAGGGCAGCTAGGTGGCACAGTGGATAGATCACTGGCCCTGAAATCAGGAGAACTTGAGTTCAAATGTGGCCTCAGACTAAACACTTGACACTTAACTAGCTGTGTGATCCTGGGCAAGTCACTTAACCCTAATTGCCTAAAAAAAAATAAAAATAAGAAAAGTAAAGGAAAAATTGGGAAGAGAAATGAGAATGATGCAAGAAAATCAAGAAAAACAAGTCAACAGTTTGCTAAAGGAGACCTAAAAAAATACTGAAGAAAATAACACTTTAAAAAAATAGCCTAAGCCAAATGGCAAAAGAGGTCCAAAAAGCCAATGAGAAGAATGCCTTACAAAGCAGAATTGGCCAAATGGAAAAGAAGGTCCAAAAGATCACCAAAGAAAACAATTCCTTAAAAATTAGAATGGAAGGAATGGAAGCTAATGACTCTATAAGAAATCAAGAAATCATAAAACAAAACCAAAAGAATGAAAAAATAGAAGACAATGTGAAATATCTCATTTAAAAACTGACCTGGACAATAAATCCAGGATAGATAATTTCAAAATTATTGGACCACCTGAAAACCATGATCAAAAAAAGAGCCTAAATGGTGTATAGAAATCTATCCTGCCCTATAAGAAAACAGAAGGGGAAGGGAATTAGAGAAGGCAGCAGTGACAGAAGGGAGGGCAGATTAGGGGAAGGGGTATTCAAAATGCACATGTCTTTGGGTGGGGGAATGGGAGAGATAGGGAGAAAATTTGGAACAAAAAATCTTGTGTAAATGAATGTTGAAAGCTAAAAATAAATTAATTTTTTAAAAAAGAGCCTAGACATCATCTTTCAAGAAATTATCAAGGAAAATTGCCCTGATATTCTAGAACCAGAGGGTAAAATCGAAATTGAAAGAATCCACCAATCACCTCCTGGAAGAGATCTCCAAAGGAAAACTCCTAGGAATATTATAGCCACATTCCAGAGTTCCCAGGTCAAGGAGAAAATATTGCAAAGCAGCCAGAATGAAACAATTCAAATATTGTGGAAACACAATCAGGACAGCACAAGATTTAGCACCTTCTTCATTAAGAGATTGGAGGGCTTGGAATATGATATTCTGGAGGGCAAAGGAGCTAGGATTAAAACCAAGAATCACCAACCCAGCAAAACTGAGTATAATCCTTCAGAGGGAAAATGGTCATTCAATGAAATAGACGACTTTAAAGCATTCTTGATAAAAAGACCAGAGCTGAATAAAAAAATCTGACTTTCAAATACAAGATTCAAGAGAAGCATGAAAAGGTAAACAGAAAAAAGAAATGATAAGGGACATATTAAAGTTGAATTGTTTACATTCCTACATAGAAAGATATATTTGTAACTTGTGAGACCTTTCTCAGTATTACGGTAGTTGGAGGGAATATATATGTATGTATGTATGTATGTATATAGACAGAGGGCACAGGGTGAGTTGAATACAAAGATAATACAATTAAGGGGTAAAGAAGGATTGTACTGGGAGAAGGAGAAAAGGAGAGGTGGAATGGGGTAAATTATCTCACATAAAAGAGGCAAGAAAAAGCTTTTACAGTAGGGGGGAAAAGGGAGAGGTAAGAGGGATTGAGTGCTTCTTATTCTCATCAGATTTGGTTTAAGGAGGGAATAACATACACACTCAATTGGGTATGGAAATCTATCTTACCCTACAGGAAAATAGGGGTGAAGGGGGATAAGAGGAGGGGAATGATAGAAGGGAGGGCATATTGCGGGAGGGGATAATCAGAAGCAAACACTTTTGAGGAGGGACAGGGTCAAAGGAGAGAATAGAAAAGACAGGGGCCAGGTAGGATGGAGGGAAATACAGTCAGTCTTTCACAACAATACTATTACGGAAGTGTTTTACATGACTACACATGTATAACCTATATTGAATTGCTTACCTTCTCAATAAGGGTGGGTGGTGAGGGAGGAAGGGAGATAATCTGGAACTCAAAGTTTTAAAAATGAATGTTAAAAATTGTTTTTACATGCAACTGGGAAATAAGATATACAAGCAAAAGCGTATAGAAATCTATCCTGCCCTACAGGAAAATATAAGGGGAAGGGGATAAGAAAAGTTGGGGGGGATGATAGAAAGGATGGCAGATTGGGGGTAAGGGTATTCAGAATGCATGCCATCTTGGGGCAGGGAGAGGGGAGAGATGGGGAGAAAATATGGAACTCAAAATCTTGTGGAAGTGAATACTGAAAACTAAAAATAAATTAATTAATTTAAAAATATATTCAAAAAAGATTAAAAATAAAAATTAATGTTAAAAATAAATGATAAATTTAAAATTTCTTTAAAAAAAGAAAGTGGCAGGATGTGATGGTCCGCATCACCATCAATTTTAAACATCTCAATTTACTTTTAATGGCCTTATTCCATTTCATAAACCATGTGGGCAAAACTAGCTTACGGTATAACTTTATTTACAAAACACGAAGGCATTAAGATTCAAATGTGTAAGACCAAGATATAAAAGGTCACATAATCTAAAAAAAATTTAGAGGATAATGGAAACTATGGCTAGAGGATGAATTCTAAACCAACCAAAAAAAAGTATTCATAAGGAAGAAATAGACAATTTTGACTACATAAGGTTAAATATCTTTTTACATTAGCAAAATCAATGCAACTAGAATAAGAAAAAAGGGCAAAAAGGGAAACAAATCATTGAATCAATTATCTCTGAAAAAAGAGTGAGATTGATGATACATGGAGAATTACCATAAATAAGACCAAGCCATTCCCCAATAGATAAGTGGTCAAGGATATGAAATTTTCAAAAGAACTGTAAACTCTGAACAACCAAAATTACTAATAATATAAATGAAAATGCTGGTTTCATTTCACACTTTTAGCAATGATAAATTGGAAGATGAAAAAAAATCAAGGTTTGAGGGGCTAAGGAAAAGGCAGAAACACTAACATATTGTTGGTGAAACTGTGAATTAATCCACGAAATTCCTGAAAACAATCCTTTCCAAAATCAATTTGGAATTATATGAGAAATTCACCAACTTTTCATATCCTTTGACCCAGAGATTCCCAAATCAAAGACAAAAAAGCATATTCATAGCACCACTTCCTATGGTAGCAAAAAAAATGGAAACAAAATGAAGTCCATCAATTTGGGAATGGAACAAAGTGTGGAATATTAAAGCAGGAGAATATTATTGCGTAGTAAGAAATGATGAATATGAATTCAGAAAAACATGGGACACCTTGTATGAACTGATATATTGTGAATGGAGCAGAACCAGGAGAACAATAACACATAATGACATCCACATAAATGAAATAACACGAAAATAAAGCTGAACTCTGGGTGATTATAATGAACAATCTTGATCCTTGAGAACCGATAGGGAACACACCTTCCTCCTTTCAGTAGAGAAGTAGGGAACTGCTAGTGTAGAATGTTATATTTCGCTGCTCTGAAGGTTGACTGGTTTTGTTTTACAAGTTTTCTTTGTTACAGGAGTGATCTTCATGGGGAGAGGAGGGAAAGGACAGTGTTAATAGATGCAGAAGTGACTGTGATTTAAAAACAAAAGTCATCAATAAAACTTACATTAAAAAATGTTACAGAGAAGGATGATAGATGATTACAAGTAAAGCTCCTCAAAAAAGCAATCTAGGAAAAAATGAATGAGCAGAGAGCTTGGCAAGAGATCTAGTGAAGCTAAATTATCCTGAGAGCACTAGTAAATGAAACCAAAAGGCAGATTACAAACATATAAAATGGAACAAATCTGCCACTGTTTTTATAAGGCAAAAAAGAAACAATGCCATTTGAAGTCTATTTCCATCACCTCTCTACCCCATATAATACGTGATGAACCAAAACTTAACGAGATGAAGACAAGAGTGGTTGTATCTAACCAAATGCTTTTAGAAAATATGCATGCTGGAAGCAACACAATTTTAAAGTCAGTCAGATCATTTTCAAAGGGAGAAGAATTCTAAGGGCATAAAAGATTACAGATAGTATTTTTACCTATTCAAAAAGGTGACTAAAAGTATATTAGTAACTAATAAGTTATTTTTCATTTTTTTCATCTCTGTAATTTTAATGAGAATGGTCTATAAAAACATCAAGGGCATTCTTGATGGAATTTGAAACTTGAACAGGCAGGCTTTTATAAACATCTTGCCATAGCAAACTATATTTTTACAGTCACACAGCTAAAAGGTATAGAAAATACAAGATCTCACTGTAATCTGCTTCTTTTCTTCAAAAAAAAAAACCCAACAACAAACCCATTAAGCTCATTAGAAAAAAAAATGCAGATTTAAAGGCTTGAGCAAGGTGTCCTCCACACATTTTAATTATCCAAGGTGTGATAAATATGACTATTGAGACAGGTATCTTGGACAGATTACAGATGAATAATGAGCTGAATCTGAAATTTTCAGGAGCAAGAGTTAAAACTGAATAGTATTTGGGAAATTTTACAGAACTTTGAATAATTATAAGCTGTTGCTGCTACAAAAGCTCATCTCTTTAATACCAATGCTCTCCTAGTAATGGTATATAACTACAAATCATGGAATGATGTAATTCCTGAATAAAAATTATAGTTATTAAAAAAGCCTTAGGAAGACATAAAATTGATATAAATCAATCACATCATATTCTCAATAATGATTTACATGTGAGAAATTGGGTAAAAGAAATCATCAAGGATATGTATTGCTAGAAAAGGATGTAGGCAAGCCATGTAGTGAAAATGAAAAATAGGAGACGATCTATAATAGCAAAAAAGCTGGAAACAATGTGCTCAATTAATGAGGCCTGGCTGAACAAATCATAGTACATACATAAATAAAGAGGCTGGGACAGGGATTGGAGACCTGTGATTTCATTAATACAATGAACTTTCAGCTAAGGAAACTCCCTTACAAAGGCAGACCTTTACCTCAGTAATTTTCAGTCTCAGTGCTGATTACAGCACCAAGAAGGTGATTTACCCAGGATGACTCGGCCAGTATGAGTTAGAGGAGGGACTTGAACCCAGGTTTTCCTGGTTCTGAAGCTGGCTTTCTAACCGTTACACCACACTGCCTATCATGCATTAATATATTAATCCCAATTAAATATATTAAATTCAATTTATCAAACTTTTACTAAGCATCTACTATGTACCAGGCAGAGAGAAAAACACAAAAGAAAAACAGTCCCAGGAACTTATATTTGCTGTGTCATAAAGAAAAGTAAATATTACAAATTTAGAGAAACTTGAGAAATTTTGTATGAAGTAATATAGAGTAAAGAGAACTAGAAAAACAGCATATCAATTAACCAAACAAACATTTATTAGGCATCTACTATGTTTAAAGCACTGTTCTAGGTACTGGAGATATAAAAACAAAAATAAAATAGTCCTGCCCTAAAGGAACTTATATTCTTTTTCTTTTTTTTTGGTTTATTTTTGCTAGGCAATGGGGTTAAGTGACTTGCCCAGGGTCACACAGCTAGTAAGTGTCAAGTGTTTGGTCTGAGGCTGAATTTGAACTCAGGTCCTTCTGACTTTAGGGCCAGTGCTCTGTCCACAAGGAACTTATATTCTAACAGGGGAAACAGCATAAATAGAAGTTAAACTGGGAAAGAGAGGACACTAACATATGGGGGAATGCGAAATGTCATTAGAAGCTGGCACTTGAGGAGAGCTTTGAAGCAAAAAAGGAATTCTAACAGGCAGAGGTGAGGTAGGAATGCCTTCCAGGTCTGGGGCACAACCAGTATCCTGGGTGAGGAGCACAAAGATATAATAAGGTTAGAAAGGCAAATTGGGGCCAGAGTGTAAAGAGCTAAAGTTAAATAGTAACTACCATTAGATTAGAGAGATAGTAGGGAATCACAGGAGTTTATTGAATAGGGGAGTGACATGATCAGACATGAACTTTAGGAAAAGCACTTTGGCAGCTGGATGGAGGAAAGACTGGAGAGGGGGAAAAACTTAAGGCCCACACATTGATTAAGGGACTAATGTAACTTATAGGTAAGAGATGAGAGGCTCTAAATGAGGTTGGTGGCTTTAGGAGTAGAGAGAAGGGGACAGATGTGAGAGATATTATGGAAATAGAATTGACAAGATATACGTGGGAAGGGGGAGACTGATCAGTCAAATATAATGCCAACACTGCCAACCTGGCCTATTCTTTGGGCATATGTATAATTCCATCTCGTGTTTATAATAATGCAAAGCATGTGGAAGCCATCTTTTCCAATCACGCTTTTTTTGAACGCAAATACCAACTAAACTATTCGATCTGATGTGGAATTAAATGTCTGGTACTAAGTACTTAAAAGATTTAAAATACTAGAATGTTGTAATCATTCTACAAAAGAAACATTATAGGGATGGTAAATAAGTGTTTATAAGAAAAGCTTGTTACTCTTTATGATTCAAATAATCATTCTATAAAAGAGAAATTCACTGTAATCTGTATTTATAATTTGAAATCTCATGAATACCTCTTCAGGGACTGTTTTGTTTATTCTTTGTATTCCCAGTGCCTACCACAACTTCTAGCAGGTGTTTAATAAGGTCTTGTTAAACAGGGCAGATCACTATCAATCCATAATTCCTTACTCTGTGGACTCTTGTCCAGGTCCTCCCATAAATTCTTCATGGAGGATCCACCTAACTTGAAGATAGCTTCCACTAGACCTTTTGACATTTCACAGTATGGAAGAAAAATTCTGTATTCTGTGTTTGGGGCACAACTCTGAGAAAGACAAATTTATTAATTAAATTATTCTGAGGATATCTACTTAGATAAAAAATCAATTTCTGTTTATTGTTTCAGGGAGTGGCTTAAGATGGCCACATATGCCACACACTTTGCTAAATGCAATCCAGGCCACTTTCCTCACCCTCTTAAATTCTGGGTCTTAAATTCTGTCTATCTCTCCAAGATATACTTACAGATGGACTAACATAATATAGTACTTTTTAAAAAATTAATTGTTTTTTTTAGTTTTCAACATTCACTTTTGTAAGATTTTTAATTCCAAATTTTCCCCCTTTCCTTCCACTGCCCCATCCCCAAGACAGCATGCAATCTGATATAGGCTATAAACGTATGATGATATTAAACATATTTCCAATTAGTCATGTTGTGCAAGAAGAATCAGAACAACAAGGAAAAACCACAAGAAAGAAAAAAACAAAAAACAAAAAAAGAGAAAATAGTAGGCTTCAATTTGCATTCACAAACCACAGTTCTTCCTCCAGATGTGGATATCAATATACTACTGATGTTCTATTGCATAACATAGTCTAGAGCTAATAGAATTCTTCATTCACTTGATTTTTTCTGTTATATACCACTGGGCTAAACTCTTTGGAGTGATTAGAGATCTCATTAAGGAGGCTCTACAGTATTTTGGGACTTGTTTCATTCAGCATAATGTCATCTGCAAATAGCATCTGCAGGACCTCAGCATTTGTAGCAAATCCCTCTTTCATCTGGAACTTTATGCTAGAATTATCCATTATAGTGGTAAACAACTCTAGTGACCCTACATGTCTACCCTAATAATCAGAGGATCATTAAAAAGGAGTTTTCTATATAAGTGCATTTACCAAGGAAACTTATATAATCTTAATATTTGAGAACAACTCAGAGTAAGAACTTTAATATGCATTTCTGCTCTACCAAGCCAAATCCTTCACGATCAATGAATAAACTCTGGGATTTTATGTAGCCTGCACTTTTCAGTCAACTGTGTAACTCTGATGATATGATCTAATTCACAAAGTCAACCAGGTTCTCAACCTTGGTGTAATCTTTGACTCTCTACTCTCTCACATCCCACATCCAATCTTTTGCCAAGTGCTCTAGTTTCTACCTTTAAAATATCTAATCATATACACTCTGTTCTCTCCTAACACTGTCATCATTCTGATGCAGGCCCTCATCATCTCACACCTTGACTATTACAACAGCCTGCTGGTTAGTTTTCTGGCTTCAAGTCTCTCTTTTCTCTAGTTCATTTTCCACTCAGCTATCAAAAGTGATCTTCCTTATATAAAATATGTCTGACAATGTCACTTACCCCACCCCATTCAATAAACTCTACTGACTCCCTCTTTTCTTCAGGATAAAATATAAAATCCTCTATCTGGCTTTTAAAGCCCTCCATAATCGATCTCCTTCCTCCCTTTCTAGTCTTCTTGTACCTTGCTCCTTGCTCCCTCCACTTATTCTTTGATCCAGTGATACAACCTCATTGCTGTTCCTTGAACAAAACATTCCCTCTCCTGACTACAAGCACTTTCACTAGCTGTCCTCCATGCCTGGAATTCTTTCCCTCCTCATCTCCATCTCCTATCTTCCCTGGTTTCCTTCAAGTCTTGGATAAAATTCTACCTTCTGCAGGAAGCCTTTATTAGACCCGCTAAAAGCTAGCGCAGCCCTTCTGAAATTACCCCCAATATATCCTGTACATATTTTCTTTGTACATAGCTGTTTGTATGTTGTCTCTTCAATTACTGCGTGCTCCTTGAGGACAGGGGCAATGTTTTTGCCTTTATTTTTATTTCCAGAGTTTAGTACAATGCCTAGAACATAGTACAAACTTAATAAATGCTTGTTGACTTGACCTGACAGCCTGCCTGGTATCTTTTCAAATTTTCATCAAGGATATTCTCAACACACATACAGTTCATGTTCATAAAAATTTCAATGATGAAAGAAAAGGTTTATGGATCCAATTATAAATGTTCACCTTTTTTGGTATTATTACCAAACTATTACTTGTGAGTTATTTCCCCTCTATTCACTATCTGCAAGGACAGTTACAGGCAGCTTTCAAAATAACATACTGTTTTGACTAGGGCATAAAAAACTCTCTTGTGTGCTATGGGGAAGGGGACTTTTTTTTGTTTGTTTACAAAATCCTCCCTGTAGCTACAAGTCCCTAAACAGATTTCCTTCTGACTTATTATTTTAATTGTATTTTTTAAGCTATGTGTTTTTTATACTGTTTTTATACTCCCATTAGTTCTAATTCTTCTATACATCATGACTAATGTGAAAATATGCTTAACATGAATGTATAAGTAGAGCCTATATCAGATTACACGCCATCTTGAGGAAGGGGGAAGAGAGAGAGAAAATTTAAAACTCAACATCTTAAAATACATTTTTATTATATGTTGGTGCCTTGACTGGGAATCCTAAACACAGAAAAGTAAGAATAAGCCACTGCCTGCTCCCTCCTCCACTTACCTTGTTGGATTAATCAAAGGTAGGAAAGATTCTGTTTAAGTATCTATTTAGAGGCCTAGAAAAGGCTGCTACCTACAAACTCAACACTTGTTCAAGGCATGGGATTCGTCCTGATTGTGTGTGTGTGTGTGTGTGTGTGTGTGTGTGTGTTTAATAAAAAGCTTTATTTTTGATATTCTGTTCCTATTAAGCTGCTGGTTCCCATTAGATTGAAGCAGGGGTGGTGAACCTGTGGCCTTAAAGTCCCATGTGGCCAAGAGATTCCTTAAGGAGAATCCATTTTTGTTTTGTTCTGTTTCAGCAAGATTTTTAGAAGCAGAAGCCTGTAAAATAAAACCTGTTTAATCACCTCTGGTGAACTGCAGTGAGATTTTTCTGAATAATCAGTATTGTCTGGCCCCTGGAGTATGTGTCCCTTTAAAAGTTTTGGAGAGCCTTTGAGGCCCTCAGCAAGATTGTCTCTGTTGTCTGTCCCCAGCTTTTCTTGTATGTCTCTGGGCTTGTGTTTTATGTGCCTGTGAGAGCTCTGATTCCCACTAGCAGGGTCTTTTCAAATGAAATACGTGCTGAGAGCTAGGAATAACTGCAGATGTCCTAAGTAAGTTTCTCTTTGGTTTGCCCTTACCCACATATTTTGATAGGGACATGTGAGTTTAAGCAAGATCCATTTCCTCCTTTTGGAATTCCAATATATATCCATTCCTCATTCTTTCAAGATTGATATGTTTCTGGATAAATGCAAGAAGTATATCAAAGATGATCCCTCTAAGCAATTCTCTGGACAGTCAGTAGGTCAACAAGCATTTATGAAGCACTTACTATGTGCCATGTACTTTAAGTTATAAGAATAAAAAGATACACAGCCTCTGCCCTCAAGGAGTTTACATTCTAATGAGAAGATAATATTCAAACAATCATGTATATACTATAGACACAGACACATACAGTATATATTGGAGGCAATCTCAGAGGGATTTGATATGAATGACATTTTACATTTATAGTGAGTCCTCTAAACCCTTTGATCTAAAGTAGAACAAATGTTTTGGGATGCCCTGTTTGGTACAAAGAAGCCCTTAAAATTAAAAATGTGAAGTTGAATATATCCGGAATGAAAAAAAAAAGGACATTTGACAAACTGAAAGACTTTCAGGTATTTGTAACAAAAATAACAGAATTCAATGGAAAATTCGATATAAAAGATCCAGAAGAAAAATAAGGAAAGCATTAAAGACAAATTATAAGGCACTTATTAAGATCAAACTGTGTTTATTATATATGAAAATGTTATTAGTATTCTTTAAACTGTCATCTTTACGAAGGTGGTTTGAAAGAAAGGTCAGGGATGAGTTGTGTTTGACAGGGTGATGCTAAAAAAAAATTGGTTAAGAGAAGATAAAAAGGAGCAACTATCTCATAAAAATGGGGCATGACAGCAATATCACTTGTAGGTCTGTATCCCAAAGAGATCATAAAACAGGAAAAGGATCTACATATACAAAAATATTTATAGCAGTTCTTTTTGTGCTGACAAAGAATTGGAGATTGAGGGGATGCCCATCAATTGGGGAATGGCTCAACAAATTGTGGTATATGAATACAATAGAATATTATTGTGCTATAAGAAATGATGTGCCTTGTATCTCCAAGCTGAACTATTAGTTTTTTCCAAAGACAACATCACTTCTTACTTCTAAGTATTTACCCAAACTGCCCCCCACAACTGTAAAGTACTATCTCTATATCTTAGCCTACTGGAATCTTTCTCTTTCTCCGCAGCTCAGCTAAAGTGCTATTTTGATTATTCATTTGTAAAATGAAAGGGTTGGAGCAGATGGTCTCTGAGGTGCTTCTCTAAAATTTAGATCCACATCTACAAAAGATCCTCCATACCTTTCCTGATGCTCCCAGCTAAAATGTTCTCTCCGGGGCAGATAGGTGGTGCAGTAGATAGAGCTCCGGCCTTGGAGTCAGGAGGATCTGAGTTCAGATCCGGCCTCACACACATAACACTTACTAGCTGTGTGACTCTGGGCAAGTCACTTAACCTCACTGCCTAACCAAAAAAAAAAAAGTTCTCTCCCCAAATCTTCCTACAGCACTTTGCCGAGATCTCTCCTCTTCTTGACCAGATTGCATGCTACCTTACATTAAACTTATCTGTATATGTATCCTATCAGCCTTTCTAAATACATACACATTGAAAAAGTGGACCATAAGCCCCTTGAGATCAAAGATTGTGTGTTAAAACAAACAAATAAACAAAAAAAACAAGCCTTTGGATCCTTAGCTAGCATCTATTTTTTTTTTTGATGGTAGAGAATTGGAGACTTCCTCTGCCAAAGCTGGTCTGTATGTTTTCTGAAACTTATAGTCTTAGTGATAGGTTAAGTAGCTTGATCAGGTCAAGTATGAGGTTGAGAATGAACCTGGGGTCTCCTTGTCTCCAAGGGAGGCTTTCTATCCACTATGATATATGACCTCTCTAATACTTAATATAAATATTTTCTTAGGTCAAGCACATACATCTGACATCAAGAAATTATAATTTCAAGACAAGTCAATAAGCATTTATTAAGTGCTTACTGTAGGTCAGGCTGCAGCTCTACTGATGTAAAAAGCAACTCCCATATAATTTGGTAGTCCTAAAGAGGGCTATAATCAAAAAATCCATTGCCCTGCAGCCAGCTTGGTGATGGGTCCCTTCTAAACTTAGCCAAGGTAATCCTCAGATAATCACAGATATACCATCCAACCACTACTGAAACCTTTACCTAATGAGACCTTCCAGCACTTGTACTCTACTGGCCTAATCCCTAGGAATACAGTGTCACCTTCAAGACACAAACAAGCATCACAGGAAGACTTTAGTGTAAAGTGATGTACATAGTAAGCATTTAATAAATGTATGCTGAATTAAATTTAAAGTGAATTAACTAAGGTTACACAGGTAACAGGAGAATAGATCTGCTGTTCTCAAATACAGTGTTCTTTCCACTATACCAGGATGCCTCCTCTTGGTTCTATCTTCTAAGTGACTGAAGATCTTTCATCAGGATTTTTAATATGATATGAATAATCATTCAAAAGTTATTATTTTTAGACCCTAATTTTCAATTAAACCATTTAGCCATTATTATCGAAAGTTTTGCTGTTTTGTCATTTTTTCATTTTTCACTTCAAATTGATATATGCATAAATTATCCATTTGATCAACACTTTGAAAATCAATTTTAAAGATTACAGATTTTTTTTGTGGATTTATAGATCAAAGACAAATTTGGTCTCCATAAAGGTAACACTGGTCTTTTGTTTTGTCTTGCCACCTTTGTACAATGCCATTTCCAGCAAGCCCAAGAAACATGCCTCTTGACAAAACTGCATGTCATTGTTTTTGAAACAAAAGACTATAGCACAGCATGCATATTCTATGCTAGTGTAATTAGTACCTCAAATATTAAAAACATTTGAATTACAGAGATTGGTGTACTAGGCTAATTCAGCTGTACTACAGCTGAATCAAATTACAAAAGGAAATGAATAATGTTAACTAAAACTACATGGAATGACAACACAATCGTCTTTAAATGATTTCTCAAATACAAGAAATGTACAAAAGGAAGCTAAAATGTGTAATTATGATATGAACAGGAATATCACAAGTGGCTTTAACATATAAATTTACATATTGTGATTTTATGACCTCACAATAAATGTTGATTTCTACTTTAAGATTACTACAGAGGAACCTATAAACTATTCTCAGTACCTTTAATTAATAGAACTTATTAAAGTAATCACTGGCTTACTTTAAAACCTAAAAAAAATTATTCAGCTATTTTTTGTGAAGGGGAATAGCACTGGATTATTGAAAAGTCACTTTAACTATTAATTTGCTGAAATAACCTAAGCAAGAAAATGTTACTTCTAATTCCAAAGTTCTACAATTCTTTGATCTATAAAACATAAGAGTCAGACTAAATTCTTTCTAAAGATCCTCTCTAGCTCTATCACTCAATAGTGTTATAACTAACTTTTAAAAAAATCATCCCAGCTTTATACACTATTTTTAAAAATGTGTTAAAATTTTTGTAATACAAATGGCATTCAATGTCTAGGACAAGCATAACTGCAGAACTTTCTAAATCAGATCCATGAACACTTAGAAGAGTTTGGCTAAAGCAATCACACAGAAAAATCACGTACACAAAGAATGCTTACTGTCCAAACTATCGTATACAGTTGGATGGTCATTTATAAACATAAAGCTGGTACAAGTGTGCACCTATCTTAAACAACCACTAAAGATGGACAATGAACGAAGTATAGAATTGAATAGCAAGAGAACAGACTGACTGCACTGGGAGAATTGAGAAGTGCTTTTAATAAGCTCATGTTTCTCCATGAAATAAAGACCTATCTTTTTTTTTTTTTTGGGTGAGGCAATTGGGGTTAAGTGACTTGCCCAGGGTCACACAGCTAGTGAGTATTATGTGTCTGAGGCCGTATTTGAACTCAGGTCCTCCTGACTTCAGGGCCGGTGCTCTATCTACTACGCCACCTAGCTGCCCCTAAGACCCATCTTTTTCATGCCAATACTTTACCAGTGATGCTATGTAGCTATGAATCATGGAGTTTGGTATTCTTCAAAGATTTAAAGTTCTAGATCACTCAAAAGATAATGAAGACTCGTGGCAGACATAAGTAAACCGCAGCACATTACCTACACTGACCTGTATGCCAGAAACAGTGTAAAAAAATTACTGGAGTAGTGACATGATAAAGTAGAAAGAGCAATGGATCAGGAATCAGAGGACTCCGGTTCAAATACCACCTTCTCCTTTAATACCTGCGCAACTCTGGGCAAGTCACTTAATTTCTCTGGGCCTCAGTTTCGTCATCTGTAAAAGGAGATTAAATTAGATGGCCTCAAAGATCCCCTTTAGCACTAAAACTATGATCTAATGATCACAGAAGTATGAATGAAAAGAAAGATAAGCCAATCAAATAACAAGAACAAGGAATAACAGAAGATGGAGAGCCTATGCTCTACACCCTGTGCTCCTATCTGGTGAGTGCTCCCCAATCTCACCCAGACCAAGGCCTACCATGCAGGTCTTTGGGCATCTTCATATTATGCTTCCTGGCTCCAATCTCTACCTCTACTCTGGCACTACAGTTCCTATACTAGGATCCTGATTGGTAGAGTTCTCCATATCAAGGCCAGACACAGACCTACCACGTTACTCTCTAGCCACCTTTATACCATGCCTCCACCTTTACCCTCACTACACTCAATATCACTGAGGGTATACCCTTCTCCCCAGCCCATTTCCATCTCTAGTTCTGGAAACATCAATTAACTCAACACTAGCATTTCTGGAAAGTGGCTCCATTCATCATCCCTATTACTTCCCCAAACAAAATTCCCTTTTTGTTCACCACTGCCCTATACATATTGTCTTTCGTTACTAGAATGTGAGCTTCTTTTGGGCAACAGCTGTCTTGCTTTGTGTATATGTATCCCCAATGTTTAGCACAGCATCTAGCACAAAATAAGCACTTAATAATTGTTTTTCCATTCATTCATCTACTGGTATTATACCACGTCAAACGATCCGAAGGAACTCCCAGCATGCTATATGTACTTCCTGTGATATATTTATGACATAACTTAGACAAAGGGAGCACAACAGAATACTGGAGCATATATTCAATCAACAAGATCACAAATATGAGTTTATGGATCTAAACTCTTTTTTTTTTTGGCTAGGCTATGGGATTAAGTGACTTGCCCAGGGTCACACAGCTAGTAAGTGTTATGTGTCTGAGGCTGAATTTGAACTCAAGTCCTCCTGAATCCAGCACTAGTGCTCTATCCACTGGGCTACCTACCTGCTCCTAAACTCATTTTTAATTGCATTGTTATTCAACTTTCCTAATTGTTTTTACTCAATAACAATTTATTTCCTAAATGTTTTAATCTTAAATTTGTCAATCTCACATAGATTATCCTTTTAAATTTTCTATGATCTTTCATTGATCTATCTTAACAATTTTTAAGATAACTACTTTTTAACATATAATATACATTATATATTATATATAACATATGTATATTAATGTATTTTAACATGTAATACATAAAAACATATACAGATATGTATACATGTGTATATATAAACATACACAGATATACCACGTCTGCTGAATCTCCAAAAATGAGATCTGAAGTACAGTTCATCAAGAAATATGAAAGTCATATTTCTCACAAGTAAGTTTCATGATTTTGACCACATAATTAGAACATACTAATTTTACCAAACATTTATCACGTGTCTACTGTGTATGTATAGATAGAGCATTGTGCTTAGCACTGGGGGAGATATAAAATTTAGAAAGAACAGTCCCTGGAGCTTACAGTCTAATAGTAAATAACCAGTTACTGTAGATATGAACAAGATTTGAAATTATCTGTTGACATTTTTACTAATCATGTAAAATTCTTTGGCTCAAAATACAAAAGAATTGAGCAAGTTTTCATAAGCACCAAGTTTTGGTTTGCTGCCACAACAATGTAATCAGACTTTGTCCCTCCATTAACTAGGAATTGAAATCCAACAATTTTTTGCAAATGTGTAGAATATTTAGAAAGATAGCAAAAAACCACTCTCCTACAGCGTTAAAGAACTGACCAAGTACAAATGAATTCCCAGTGCTAAAAGCGAATTCATGGTCACAAGGACAATTTTTAGAGCAAATTGCTCTTATGATTTCTGAATCTTATTACCCAGACCTCTCTAGTCCCTACAACAGCATCCAGTCTCACCCACTTAGATCAGAATCTTCATGAATGAGTGGCAAGTGACGAGCATGGTTCAATTCCTGCCTTTCCCCTGATAGCTGTTTGACCCTGCAGCACCACCCCCAAGGGGAATCAAATAGCAGGAATTCAGGATGTATAGAAGCAGAAACTTAATATGTGCCCAGATTAAAATTGAGGAGTCAGGAATCATCAGGAATATGGAGACCATTCAACAGACTGGTTGCTAATCTGATTCTTGGTTGTCTCCTACTCATCACTTACAGAACTTGAAATGTGTAATTCTTCCCATTGGTATTCAAGATATATTAAATGACCAAAAGTAAGAACCTAAGCACATTGGGTGGTAGCACTTCTATTATATAGGACATGGATAAGTTTCACACAAGATGAGAAGGCGTGGATGGTTCACGATATGCATTGGTATATCATCAGCTATATCAGGAGTATCAACACTGATGAGACTATGAATTTATTAAAGTATGCTTCTAAAATGGTTAAAGGAAGAACCAAATGGGATACAGGTAGAAGGACCATATATAGTTTATTCTTTGCTAGCAAAGATTTCCAGTATACTCTGGGTAGTTAAAGCCTTGCTGCTTGGAATGGTTTTGAAAAGTTTGGGAAATCTGAAGGATTTCCATAATTAGTATGAGTTAGTGAAAATGAATTCTCTCCAGGGCAAGGCCAGGGTGAGAATTAAGACTATTGCAAGTAGGTGCCTGATCTTATCTCTCACATATCGAGAACTGCTTCTAAAGTATCAGCGCTCAAGATGAAATTCAAACTTCTATGCAACCAGACTATTGCCAGGTTGCCAAAATACATCTGACAAAAGACATGCTACTACCTTCATTAGTGTGAATTATAGAACTTGTCAAAAAAAACCCATCCAAATTGAATTAGTATATAGCTTGCCAATGCTAGTTATAGTCAATTATAATATTTTGGAAAATTTTATGAAAGTATGGCTATTTTAAAAAATTTATTCTGTCAAGTGGTAAACAAATAATACAACATATTTCCAAAAACTTCTCATTTGTAGAACACAAACCTAAAACAAAATATCATAAAAATGCAAATAATACATTATCAATTGATGTAGACAATTATTTTAAAGAAAATATTTATGAGGGGGGTTACACTCACTTGTCAAAGGAGCTTTGGATAATTTTTCTGTGCAGCTATAATACTCTTGGGTGCTTTCTTGTAGCCTTAGCCATTCCTGTGCTTGAAACAGGTAAAGTTTAGCTTCTTTTCCAACAGCTGCTGCTATGTTGTTGATTCTGACACATAGAAGAGCATGGTCACCTTGACATGAAAAAAAATGTTATAAATGTAACAATTCATATTTACATAGCATTTTGTGGTTAAAAAAATCCTATCCATGCATTTCATTTGATGTTCATAACTCTGTAAGGTGAGTTGGGTAAGTATTAGCTCTGTTAATAAGGAAACTGAGGCTCAGACTTGTCCATGGTCCCAAAGCCAAGTCAGTGACAGAACAAAATTTAAAACCAGGTGTTCTGGCTTTGAGTCCCATGCTCTTTCCATTACAACATGCATTCTTCTCCAAGCTGAAATCAGAGGTAATTTCAAAAAGACATTTTATAATAGTGTACATTGTCATGGCATCAGTATTGAACCAGGTCCTCTAAACTTTCCATAATTATCATAATATAGTAATCATTGTGCTTGACAACATCTACGAGGCAACATAAGATCATGAGGTGTCTATACAGTTTTGGTGTTGCATTTTTTACTATTCTATTTATTTGATATTTGCTAATGCATGAGTAGCATACAAAAAACTCAGTAAGAGAAATCAGAATAACTTGTTCTTCAAACATATGTGGTAGATGTGAGCTTACCATGTAATTTTTTATAAGACTGATTATCAGGTTGGCATGTTGAAGTATTAAAGCAATCTAAGTCATTTTGCTATTCCTGAGTAACCTACACTCTATCATTTTAATGAAAAAATTATAAACTGTCAGAGTGGGAAGGTACCTTAAAGATCATCTAGTTCCCCATTTTACAAATGAGGAAATTGAGGACCTGAAAGGGTAAGTTCGATGTTCAAAATAACAAAGGCAATAAAAGGCAGAGCCAGGATACAAATGGAGTTCTGCATCCAGTGTTCTTTCTACTGTACCACACTGTCTCAGCATTGCTTGGGTGTAAGAGGTACATAAATACAATAAAAGGTGATATAATATCTAATAATCAGCAATAGGAATATTTTAGTAATTCTCTATAAACTTTACTTAGTCTGGAACCCCCATAGAGCAGTTAGGATCATATTTTTAATAATTAATACTGGGTTGTAATTTCTAGCAATCTGATATATTTGTCTTATATATAATATTATGTTTTTAATTATATAATATATAACCTTAGTATATATTATATTAATCTTTATACAAATGTCATACTGAAAAACAATATAGTTTAAGTATAGTTATAATCAATTTATTATTAAATTGAAAATGTGAAATTCTCTTATGGAATAGAATATGACAAAGCACATACTATAGCTATGTGTTATATATGTAAATAAAGTCTGACTTTCTCAAATTCTGACTTCTCCTTGGATAAAAGTAGCATGTGATTAAGTTGAGCTGTCATACAATTATATTTCTTATGTGATCTTTTATAAGATCTTTATCTGGCCAGTGTTTCCTTAACTTCCCAATAGACCCTTTCCTTCCTTCCTCTACACAAATAGCAGAGAGCAGCATGCTTTGTAGTATTGTATAACACTGGACTGAAAACCTGGAGACCTGAATTCTGGTCTGAGCTCATTATTAATTTGCTATGTGACTTCTGGTAAGCCATTTTACCTCCCTAAGCCCGTTTTATTTTCTGAAAAATGAAAGGTCAGAATTTGATGATTTACCTTCTAGCTCTAAAATTCTCCAACTGATTCTAATTTCTCCTAAGACTCTTCCTAGCCCAGTGTTTTCTCCTGAGAATTATTCCTAGACCACATCTTGATCATCACAGCACCATCTTCTGGCCCCAAGAACCCATACTTAACTATGAAACAAAGCCTACTTTGGTAAACACTGGTACTTGTAAGATAGTATCTGTCAAGGTAAGAAGAGGAGACACAAGTGATCCAGAATAAATCATATAATCAATAATGAATGTGGATAAAGACTGGCAAGCCATGGGCAGTTTTGATTCTGGAAGAAATAGAATGATGACTGAGGAATAATTGACAGAAGGGATCTTAGTGATCACAGGATTAAGAGTTCAATGGGCAACTTTAAAAAGCTATATAATCTTTCCTTTTACAGATAAGGAAACTGAGGCCCAAAAGGTTAGTTACTTGAAGTAGCAAGTAGAAGAACCAAGATTCAAACTTTGCTCTTGGGATTTCAAATCAGGTGCTCTCTCCACTACACCCAACTGACTCCTTACAGCTATTTCCTCATTTTACTGATGAAGAAACTGAGGCCAAGAGAGGTAAAGTGGTTTGCCTATTATCACAAAATGAGTTCATGACAGAACCAAGACTTCATTCCAGATTCCCTAGTCAGCATTTTCTGTATTATCTCTTATTTGTTGTTTTTCAGTTACATCCAACTCAGTGACCCCATGTGGGTTTTCTTAGCAAAGATACTGGAATGGTTTACCATTTTCTTCTCCAGCTCATTTTACAAATGAGGAAACTGAGGCAAACAAGGTTAAATTTTTGGCCTGGGTCACACAGCCATTAAGTGTCCGAGGCTGAGCCACCTCTACCTCCATTATATCTTATAGGGTTCTACTTGTGGAACTTTTTGTTCACAATTCCACTTAAATATTTACTAACTACATTAAGTCAAATATAATGCACTGTGTTACTTGTTTGGGGAACTAAAGGTATACAGTATGATGTTGTCCCAGCTTTCAAGGACCTAACAACAGAGTATACACATTGTTCAAACCATGAATAATTGGAATTTGGATTCCAAAACTTTTTGAGACTAGAACGAAGCAGGCATAATTAAGTGGTCTACAAATATGACAGCAGAAATAAAAGGTTATTTTTTTATTATGGGTTGTTTTTTTTTTCAGTCAGAGGGAACTTTTAATTGTTAGTGCCTTGGTTTGTACAACTGTAATCCAAAAATCATATAGCAGAGATAGTTCACAAGATAAAGAAAATTGGTCTTACAGAGAGGAATCAAAAAAGATCACCTGTTCCTCTGAAATTTATTCATATACTTTTACATCTCATTAGAGGGTGACCTCTATGAGGGCAAGGACTGTATTTCTTCCTGCTTGTATTTATATTCGGTATACACATACATAATATATATGTATGTATAATACGCTCAGCACATTATCTGGCACATGTTGTCATTCAGTACTGTCCAACTCTTGTGACCCTGTATGAAGTTTTCTTGACATAGATACTTGAGTGGTTTGCCGTTTTCTTCTCTAGTGAATTAAGGCAAATGGAGGTTAGGAGACTTGCTCAGGGTCACACAGCTAGTGAGTGTCTGAGGTCGGATTTGAGCTCAGAACCTCCTGACTTCAAACCCAGTGATCTACCCACTGCACCACCTAGCTGCCCCATGTGGCACACAGGAGGCGCTTAAATAAATGTTTCCTGAATGATGTGCTTTTTAAAAGGCAGGTTGCAGGTTGGGAAAATGCACTGAAAGATGAAGAGGAGGAGGAAGATTCATATTTCTACAGGATTCTTCTTAACGATATGCCTAAAGGGCATTCCCTGGACTTGGAACCAGATGGCCTGGCTTGGAATCTCAGCTCTGCTGTGTGTGTGTGTGTGTGTGTGTGTGTGTGTGTGTGTGTGTGTGTGTGAGACTCTGGCCAAGTTCTATCTTTCTGGGTCCGTTCCCTCATCTGTACAATGCTGTCTTGACTTCTCCAGTCCCTTTGCAGCTCTAAATCTAACTAACTAGGGGAGGATGTTGGGGGAGGGGGCACACGGGCTGGACAGCCAGGGGCTCTTGCAGGCCAGAAGTGGGGCCAGGACGAAGTCCCCTCTTTCGTGATTAACCCCTTCCCCTCTACAAGGCAGGGGGAGGGGAGAGCAGAGGACACACTGCGGGCCCTCCCGCCCCCCGCTGTCGCTGATACGCACACGGACACGCATCGCGGGCCGAGAGGCCTGCGGCGCGTACGTGGCTCAGCCCGGGGCAGGGGCCGCAGGGAAAGGGCCCGGCGCCCCGGCTCAACGCCAGGTACCTACCATGGAACTGGAAGTGGCTGATGCTCTGGCCCTGCAGCTCCCAGGCCGAGGCGCTGCTGAAGCTGCCCCGCAGGGTCTTGCCCCGGCTGCTCGGCAGCCACGATGAGCAGCTGAAAGCCATCGCCAGCAGCAGCCGAAGCACCCGCATCCCCGCCTCCCGACACCCGCCGGGCCTCATGCGGGGCCCCTGCACTCCACCCCGGACCCCCAAACTGCTTCGGGTCCCCCACGTAGACAGCTGAGGGAAGGGGCGGGGCAAGATGCCGGCTGCACACCGCAGCTCCGGCTGACAGCCAATGAAACCCGGGCTTATCCGCCCAGAACCAAGGTGCCCGCCAATCATGACGCGATGTGGGCGGGACATAGGCACTCACCCCTCCCGTGCCCCGCTGGCTGGTTCCCGCCTTTTCCCTGAAAACTGGAGGGACTCAGCTTCAGGCGGTAGAAATTTGTCCCGCCCCCCCAACTACTAAGCATGCGCAGAAACTTTTGCGCAATCTCAGTACAATTTTTTAAAAGTGTTAACTCTGGCTTTTACGTTGCCTCAGGGCATGAAGAGTGAAAAAGGAATGAGACAGTGAAAGGTCTCTTCTAATTGCAGAAAAGCTTTAGGACTCATGGGGATTCAATTCAATAAACATTTATTTAGAGCCTACTATGTGCCAGCTGCCAAGGGGCAGCGAAGTGGACAGAGTGCCAGACCTAGAGTTCAAATCCCACTTCAAAGGCTTATACCTATGTGACCCTGGTGGAGTCACTTAACCCTGTTTACCTCAGTTTGCTCATCTATAAAATGAGCTGGAGGACGAGATGGTAAACCACTCTGGTATCTTTGCCAAGAAAACCCCAAACGGAGTCATCAAGAGTCTGACATGACTCAACAAGAGAAATGTATCAGGCACTGTGCTAACTGCTGGGGATACAAAGAGGAAAAAGACAGTGTATATCTTGAAGGAGCTAAAAATCTAATGGAGGAGACAACATGCAAACAAACATATAGAAAGCGAACCATTAAATTTAATACGTTTTTATTAACGTTAAGGGTGTTTGAACTAAACTCTGGACAAGTAGAGGCAAAAGACAGTGCTTGGCCTCAAGTAGCTTACTGTCTAATGGGGGAGAATACATGCAAACAAAGATAGATAGATAGATATGGAAAGGACTGGAATGAACAACCCAAAGCAAAGATTGCTGAGATTAACCTTTTCTGGAGAGATTCCAGTCGGATGAGTGCCCCTTCCCAGCATACTAAGGTTGACTGCTGAAAATTTCTGACTGTAGAAATATCGTTCTTGCAAGAGGTATCCATTCCATATATGTGTATTTGCACACTAGACTTGGCTCATCTTGTCATGTATACAACTTTCTGGACTTTTTCAGTCATATGATTCTAGACATAGACACTCAGAAAAGATGGGCATTTTTATCTAATGTAGGAGTTGTTAACCTAGTTTCTTTAATACAAGGTGCTCCAAAAGCCTTAATGCAATTAACTGTATTTAGATAACTGTTATTGTAATATTGTGTATTTTCTGCATTGAAAATATTCCGAGAAAGTGTCCATAGGCTTTACCTAGAGGACGTGACAAAAAATGTTAAGAATTCCTCCCTGATAGTGCTTTAGATTGCAAAGAGCTAGCAGTAAATTAACATTAACTTATTTGATCCTCATTACAATTTTGTCAAGTCAATATGACTTCAGATTTCAGAAAAGCCTGGAAAGACAATTGATACACAAACTGATGCAAAGTGAAGTGAGCAGAACCAGGAGAACAGCAACATTTTGCAAAGATCAACAATGATTCACTTAACACTTCTCAGGAATGCAATGATCCAAGGCCATTCCAAAAGACTCATGATGGAAAATGTTATCCACATCCAGAAAAAGAACTAATGGAGTCTGACTGCAGATCAAAGCATATTATTTTCACATTTTTATGTGTGTGTTTTTCCTTTTGTTCTGTTTCTTCTTTCACAACATGACTAATATGGAAATAGGTTTTACATGATTGTACCTATATCAAATTGCTTACCATCTTAGGGAGGGAGGAAAAAAATTTGGAACTCAAAATTTTATTTTAAAAAAGAATGCTAAAAATTGTCTTTACATGTAATTGGAAAAATGCTATTAATGACAAAGATTAATAATGTTAAAATAAAATTTAAAAAATAACTAGAGTTTGCAAAGTGCTTTACGTATGGAAACCCTTTATTAAAGAAAACCAGGTATTTATGTCTACAACCACTTGTATGGGACAAGTGAAAGTTTCTCATGTAAGATGTAAGCTATGCTCCATAAATGTAGTAAGGCTTCAGCATGAGCTGGGCCTAAGTTTCCCTTTTTGGGGAAGTGGGTTGTGCACTAGCTGCCCCCCCCTTTTGTAACCACCCCCTCTGTCGTTTTTTGTGCCTTAACTTTACCAAATAAGGCAATCCTGTAGCTCCCAAGCTAGTTTTGAGTAAAATGTATCTCTTGGGTTCTAAATACAGTGTGAGGTGTCTTGCCTCAGCCAATGAGGATAAGGAGATTGAGACAAACAGGTGGGGGGAGGGGGGGCTTTTTGGAGTGGTTTGTCTGAGACTATATATACTGCTTGCTGTTGTTTGGGCTTCAACTCTCTACACCAGTCTGCCCTGGGTAGGAGGCACCCAACTCTCGAGAGAGACTTGCCAGAGTAAAACCTTCTGTTTTCTACCTGGAGATACCTCTGAGTTTTTATTTGGGTAAATGGTCTCTATTCCACTCACACCTGACTGAAGAAGTCCAGAAAGTTGTATACTTGACAAATGAGGCAAGTCTAGTGTGAAAATCAATAGATACTTGTTGCAACAACTCTAGGAGGTGGATGATATTATTACCTCCATTTTACTGGTGAAGAAACTGAAGCAAACAGGTTAAATGATTTGGCCAACTTCACACAGCTATTAAAAAGTCTGAAGCAGGATTTGAACTCAGGTCTTCCAGATTCTAGGTCCAGCTCTCTATTCACTGCACCACTTACACTTACCTGCTTCTTTGTGTTAATATAAATAATTATCAATAATAAAATTCTTATATCACAAAGTCAACACACTATAATTCTGCAATATTTCATCTAAGAAATCTGCGAAATTATGGTGTTGAGAAATACAGTGCAGGTCTGTAATATAAGGAATAATGCCCTCACTAGTCTATTAAGGAAAGTATTTGGTGAGCCTTAAAGTGCTATATGATAGTAAGCTATTTTCATTATTATTATTATTATTTCTGCTTATAAAAGTTAAATCTTTGTACTCCTAATGAACCTAGGTGAGAAGTGCACTGTCAATAAAAATTCAAGCTCTTTAAAAGATAAATGAATATAATAAAATTCTCAACAAAGAATAAAATTCTCGGTGAGAATATTCATTATTTTTTAAAAAGATTGGCTTAACACTTTGTGATTAGCTATATGTCACCATATACTGAAAGTGAACTGAGTGAGGATACCACTGTCAACCTTTCCAAATTATGGAATTCCTCAAGTATCTACTGAGATACTTGGGGTATCTCAGATTACATAAAGTATTATTAAATTTCAGTTAGTGGTAAGCACTGAACTAAACCCAGGGAATACAAAGGCAAGCATAAACAAAGAGTCTGCTCTCAAGGAGCTTACATTCTAATGGGAGAAGATAGCTAAGCTAGAAGGACAGGGATTAGTCTAGAAAATTAGGGAAAGAGCTGAGTTAGAAGACAGCATATCTGGTATGGATACTTCCTCAAGTGGAGGTTCTGAGAGGAATTCACCAATTAGAATACCATATATGACAAGTGACTGATGGAGTGAGGATGTTAATGTCAATCTATATATTAAATATTAGTAAAGCTTAATTGATTTCATATCGTATTTATTTTTCACTAGCATTTCCAACTTATTTTTCCTAAATGCATACAAGCACTAATTAGATATTGCTTTTGTCACATCCATTTAATCAGCAGCCCTAGATTTGCTGTAAACAAATATTATTGACTGGGAAGAAACTGAATCTTACTATTGGAAGCACAGGGTATGTGGCACAATAGTCTACTTGCCTAAAGAAATCAGGTTATTAGAATTCTGAGCTAGAAGGATCAGAATAAGCCTCTTTAATTTATTTTGTAACTGAGTCTGAAACATGGAGGGATACTGCAGCAACCATACCAGAACAGTAACTTGAGAGTGGATACAAGATTTGGAGTCAGTTTCACTCCTGGCTCGTCTGCTTTTAACTTGTATGGCCGTAAGCAAGTCACTAATCTATCTAAGTCTAGATCTACATTTAACCTGTATGGCCATGAACAAGTCACTAACCTATCTAAGCCTAGATCTCCCTCTCTATAAAATGAGGGAGTTGGAACAGATAGGTTCTAAGGTTCCTTCTAGTTTAAATCTGTAATCCCTGTCATCCTCAGCTCTTCCTAGAGTATTTGCCTTGTGTAACTCCCTCTTTAACTATAAGTAATAAGGTAAGTTTAGGCTATTTTTTTTCCTTTAGGAAATCATGGTTTTCATCCAATCTTCAGGGTATTCCTTTGTAAATGTCATCCTATTGTGTTTAATTGGAAGGGAGGAGAAATTTTATTCTCCCCTCCCCCAATTTATGTATCAGAGGAGATAGCCATAGGTAATGTAGTCCAACAGATGACGGTAAAAAAGTGTTAACAGTAATCCCTTCACAAAGCATGAACAATTCTCTTTGAGTCAGAATGGGCAATATGGTAGGCTGAGCTGAAAACTGCCTGTGCTTTGGGGGACTTTAAGCCTTGGAGACCGCTAGCATTTGGAGAGTTTAGCAGTTTGGTAGAGTTGAAGAAGCCAGCAGTTGGGGAAGAACCAAGATCTTCACCTCTTGGAGGGACGGGAGAGGAGGAGAAGATTTTTTTCTCCTTCTCCTTCCGTTAGCCAAGGTATCTAGCAGCAGAAAGGAACTTTATGAGAATTCCAAAGAAGAGAGTTCTGGAAATGTGAGTTGCCTTGGCCACATCTGTTTTCTACCTGTGTGCCTCACTTCAAGGTTTATGGCTATTGTTCTCATGAACACTGAAAGTATTATGGGATTGTGCTCCCCAAGTTTCTGGGGAAAATCATTGCTTTGAGCTAATTGTGTCTTTTGACTGACTAGTGATGAGAAATACACCAGTGGTAATGTACATGAGATCTAGGTACAAACAGTTTCACTTCAAGACAACATGGATGATACAGGAAGAAGGGAGAAACTCTCATCCCTTTCTTTTCTTCCTCCTCTCCACCTCCTCCCTCCCCATCCCCCAACCCTCAGCCCAGGCACTTTCCTTTGGTATAGGCACAGAGTATCCTCTCTGAACCTTGACTGATTCCAATTGATGAACTCTTAGATTGTTCAACTGTTTAAGGACCTTCTGGGGATAGCCATAGCCAATTTTTTCCAAACCATTGTTTTGGGGAAAGGGGCCTGGCCCTTCTAATTCCATTAAGGATTATTTTTCACATTTCAAGATGTTAGCATGTATTTTGTGGTATTAAAATTTAATAATAGTGTTAAACTCAAATAGAACTAAGGTCGCAAGAATTTCTGTACATAAGGATCCCTGTGAGGAGTATTGACTTAGAAAACCATATGTTAACATTATCTATGTTTTACTGTATTTTTATTTGTTTTGTTAAATATTTCCCAACTACATTTTAATGTGGTTCAGGCCTCACTCCCCACTGCGTGTTTGATATTTCTGCTAAAGTAAAGAAGGTATAAGCTGTTTTTCTATGTGTGTTTTTGGTGTAGAAGGCCCTTTTGCTCGGTCTCTATGCTTGTTCACTCTCCAATTTGATGGTATGTATATTAAGAACTTGTGCTTAGGTATCTTAGGAAAGTACTCTATTATAAATCTCTTTACTATGGTATTCCAGAAAATGCCTTTTCTCTGAGCTAATTGTATCTCCTGGCAAACTGTTGAAAGGTATAGGTAGGAGCTTGCAAGCAATTGTTTTAGTTTAGTTTAGACCTGCAGAATACCTTGAAACTGAAGGGGGAAGAGGGAATAGGGCTTTCCCTAGGTAGAATGACCTGGGAGGGTTACTACTTGGGCACTAGTATAATAACTAATAACTTAAATTTAAATAGTATTTTAACATGTTTAATTTTTGTCTTTCTATCCCTAGCAGCTAGCAATGTGCCTAATACATTTTGGTTTGGGGCCTGGACCTGTGATTTCAATGATACAGGAAACTTCCAATGAGGAAATTCTACCTATGCAGATCTGCAAATGCTCCATAACTTAGAGCCTTAGAGAATTGCTTGGAGGAGCACAGACAGGTTGAATGGCTTGCCTATTCACATTCACAATTTATGTCAGAAGGGACATTTCCCTCCTAGAATTTCAGGGATGTTTAATAAATTCTTGTTGAATCAATGAATGAATGGGTGGATGAATTTCATTTGATCCTTACAACAACCTGTATGATAGTGTTGTACCGAGAAATCAGTGAGTGCGACCCAGACATAATTTAAAATGTGGATTTATTAGCCTGCAGCTGCAAACGATATGCACACCCAAATCCAGCAGCCCCGATCAGGGGTCGAGCTAGGATTTATATGGAAAAGAGCATGGGAAAGAAATGCCAGGAACACTGATGAGGTAATCCAAAGGTGCAGATGTCTTTGGGGGCTATGGATGAGAAAGTACAGGGAGTATACCGGACAGGGAGGGGGATGGATCTTTGGAGTCTGGCAGGAGGAAGAGTCTTTGGGCTGGCCAAGGACTCCCCTTTCCCTCTGTCTTGATGAGAGAATGCTCTGCAACAAGGGAAAGCTTTCTCACAACAGAGGAACTTACTAAGGAATTGGGAGGCTTCCAGAGACATGATCTGAGGGCTGGGGCCTGAGCAGCCCAGCTCTGTGTAGCTATACCAGGGAGAGAGATAAGGGTTGTGCTGAGGCCCATGCATGAATAACTGCTAGGCACAATGTCGTTGGGCTGGGGAATGGTTGTCAGAGACAGTGTTTCTGAGACTAGGGAGAAATTGGGGCACAAGTACAAGCACAAGCACCCAAGCACCCCATCATTACAGGTCAGAGATCACATAAACCAGACCAGGTGTCCTGGTGTCTGGTATAAACATAATTATCTAAAGCAATTATATTGCAAGCTTTCTTATCCATTTGCATTGGAGGTATGGGCTGTGCTGAGCTATGCAAGAGTACATTTCACTATTGTTTAGATTTAGGAGGAAAGAGGTCTGGGGCAAGATTAAGCAGTAATTTCTGCTTTCCATGGCTTAAAGGGCCCTGCTACCTAAATGGTAAAATAATGTTCTGCATAACAATAGGCACTATTATTATTTTAATTTTACACTAAAAATGAACTCAAGAGGTTAAATGACTTGCCCAGCCAACAGAGTAAGGCTACAAACAAAATCCTATGGGGGGAAGGGAAAGAGGAAAGGAGAGAAATTGAAACTCAAAATTTGAAGGAAAAAAGTAATGTTAAAATTGTTTTTTCATGGAATTGGGAGAAAGTAAAAAAATAAAAAAAATCCTGAAGAATGCCTACATGTTAGCAACAAAAGGAGGAATAGTAAAGGAGACTCCTATGTGCCGCTTGATGAAAATACAAAGACAAAATGATAGAACTCTCAAGAGGAAATCTACTTGTCTGGTGTTATCCATGCGAGGATGGAGTGTCTTGTTTGTGGAACAGACAGGAGGTAAATGTCATTGCATTGAAGAGTACATGGTGAGGTGTAAGATCTAATAAGAATGGAAAAGTAGGAGAGGGCTAGATCGTGAAAGGTTTTGAATACCAGACAGATTTTGGATTTGCTCATGGAGGCAATAGGGAGCCACTTTAGTTTACTGAGTAGCTGACTGACATGGTTGTACCTGTGGCTACGAAGATCCCTTTGGTGGCTGAGTTGAGAGAGTTGAGGAAGGCACGCCCACCAGAAGGCTTCTGCATGAGACCCTGCACTAGAGTGGTGGCAGTGTTAGAGGACATAGTAGCCAGATGTTGCAAGGTGAAATCGGCAAACAGATTGGATATTGGAGGTGAGAGATGGTGAGGAGTCAAGGATGACTCTTAGATTATGAGCCTGAGGGACTGGGAGAATGATCTTGCCCTCCATACTAATAGGGAAAATAGGAGGCAGCAAGATTTAGGAGGAAAGTTTTGTTTTGGACATGTTGGGTTTAAGATGTTTACTGGACATCCAGTTTGATACGTGAGATTGAAGGGCATCAGAGAGACTGGGGCAGGATAGGTGGATGTGAGAATCATCAGCATAGAGATGGCAATTGAATGAATGGGCGTAGATGAGATCACCATAGAGGGAGAAGAGAAAAGGTCCCAGGACAGAACCTTCAGGGACACCTAGGTTAGGGCATGAACGGGATAAGATTCAAAGAAGAGAAAAAGAGGACTGCATATTTAATTATGTTTTATTAGGTAGTTTTTAAAAAAATTAATATGATAGTAACAAAACGGCCCTGCAACGTCTCCTTTGGAAGTCTTCCTTCCTCTTGTTCCTTTTTAAAACGTTTTACTGATATTTTCTTTTTTATTAGCAACAACACCCTCCCACTCCCTATTTGCCCAGTCAAGCAAGGCAAATTCGGACATTGGTCTTGTTGGAAGAACCGAAGTCTCAATCTGGACTTTTAGTTAGGAAGAGGTTCCTCCACCCTTCCTCTTTGGCCACCAATGAGGTTAAAGACTAGCCGGGTCTCCAAGTCCCGGGCGCTCTACTGAGCATGTGCTGAGATGTACGCATGCCCAGTAACCTTTGCGAACGACTTGCCAGACTCAGCCGTGGCGGGGCGGGGCTCTCTCCCTGCCTAAGGGCTCAGGCTCTCCGTGCCTGTCAAGTAAGACTGAAGCGAGGGCAAGGGTGAGTCGCAAAAGGTCGTAGTGTGGTGGTTCCCGGCAGGCTCCACTGCAGAGCTGAGTCAGAGATGTCGGCCGCCGCTGGCGGGGAAGCTCCTGGCCCACCGAGGGGTTTCGCCAAACGAGTCCTGGTCACGGGTGGTGCTGGCTTCATGTAGGTATCGGTGACTCCGTCTCAGGGGGATAGTGGGGTGATGGCCCCTCTGCTTTGCGGCCCGGGAGGGGGATGGGCGTGGGCCCCGCCCCCTGGCTGTCTGGGCTGCGAAACTTACACCTGGCTTATCTAGGCGTCTATCATCCGGGTCCTGGAGGGGGTCTGGTGCTGAGCTCGTCAGGCCATCTCACTGAGTGAGTGGGAGAGAGAGACAGAGAGATCTTTTTCCCTTTTCTTCTCTTTTTTAACCGCTTCAGAATCCTCTAAAACTTACATCTTGCTTGGGCATATCGTAGCCATCGAATCAAGGATGATTGCATCAAACCCAGTTCAATTCAGCAAGCATTTATTGCCTGCTGTGTGTAGAATGTATTTAGAAAGAGATGCAAAGTGTAAATAAGGCAGAATTCTGTCTTAGTTGATTTTACAATTTAAAATGAAGATATGACTAGTAACAGCAACTGTAATTCATGAGAATTCAGTAATAACTTACATTCAAGAGAAACAGAAAGTGTTTTGAGCGTTAGTCAGTCATACAAAGCTTGATTGGGAGGGTGGTTAATGAAGGTGGGTAGGAATTCAGCAGGAAATCGAGAGGAGGGAAGACGTTATAGACAAGTTGGTTTTTTTTTAAATTAAATTTTAACTGATATCTTTTGTTCTCATATTGCCAAATTTCCCCCTTGTGTTTTTCTTCCCCCTTCCCAGAGAAGCCATCTCATATAATAAAGATTTTTTTTTAAGAAAAAGAGAAGGAAAAAAACTCAGTTAAACTTATCATTACATTAAAAAGGAAAAAAAAAACCCCAACCCTGACAATACATGCAGTGCTTAACATCTATGAACATCCCACTTCTGCAGGGGAGTAAGTAGGGTTAGATATCTTCTCATATTTCTTCTTTGGGACCATGCTTGGTTTTTTTTTTGTAGTTGGTAATTTGTCTTTAAACAGTTTTCCAAGTTTGGTCTAGTCTAGGGCCAGCTTGGGAATAGTAATGACAATTGTTATTTATGTAGTGCAGTGTGGTTTGCAAAGCATATTATATACATCAGTTTTTTTTAAAGTAGATATCCTCATTTTGCTGATGAAGAAATTGAGATTCAAAGAGGTTGTGACTTGCTCATAGCTAGTAAGTGCCCAGTGGGATTCAAATCCCACTCAAGGCTTTCTTTCTCAGGATCCAGCATTTTATTCACATCACCAGGCTATCTTGTATCTGCAAGCTAGGAAGAGAGTTGGACTAAGTAGAAGTAAGCCTACTTTTATTCCTGGCTCCACTACTGACTGACTGATTGTGTGAACATATTCAAATAACAGTCTGTCTAGGTGAAGTTCTCTCTGTAGCGTGAGGGTGTTAGTTAAGATGAGTACAGAGGTTCCTTCTTATTTTATAATTCTTTTATTTCAACCATTGAACCAGAGCTTCAAAGACATGAATCAGTTTTGGGCTTAAGACCCTGAGGCTGATTTGGTAGCCATAGTCATTTACCTGATACTGTAGTACTCATCCCTGGAATGACAGTAAATGACAGTGATTTCCTACTATTTGCGTCAGAGATATAATTTGGTATAGCTCAAAGTCTTCATAATAACCCTGTGAAGTAGCTACTGCAAGTATTACCTTCCCCAGTGAGGGAATAAATGGGGAAGTAAATGTTTAACTTTTTACAGTTATAAATTCAGATGAATCAGTAATCAATTCTACATACTACTGTAATAATCAATAATTAGGCCTTAATATGTAAGTTGTGAAAGGTAAGAAAGCCTACTTTCATCTTAAGTGTTTTATCTTTTGTCATTGTTATTATTTGTTTTTTTGCTTTAAGAATCAGGATATGGGGCAGTGAAGTGGCGCAGTGGATTCAGCTCTAGCCTTGGAGTGAGGAGGACCTAAGTTCAAATGTGGCCTCAGACACTTGACACTTAGTAGCTGTGTGACCCTGGGCAAATCACTTAACCCCAATTGCCCAAGCCAAAAAAAAAAAAGAATCAGGGTAATTCATTTGCTTTTCCCTTTTTGCCATTTCTCAAGAGGTTGGCTCCTTTTATTTGAAGAACATTACCATATAAAATGATCTAGTTATAGTACTTTACATGTGTTTATCACTTGATTAATTTAAAAGCACTTTCACATAAGAGGCATAACTGTAAAGTAATGGCTGATTCCCATAAGCCACACATGAAAAACAGTTTCATTACTTCGTGATACTTGTGTATTATCTCATCTGATCCTCTTACTAGCTCTGGGAAATAGGACAGATTTAATAGGATATTTAATCTGGCAGTAGTATGTAAAATGGCATGGAGGTAGAATGAATGTGTTAGGTTTTTGCAATAGCCTCTAATGAGACAATGGAATAGAAAGAAGAGATTTTGTGGTGAAGAAGTAGAATCCTCAGGTCTTGATATTCTCTATATGTGAGTAATAAAGGAGACAGTGATAGTAAAGGTAACTTGGAGAAAATTGGTACAGTTGATAGAAGTAAAGAAGTCAGGAAGACATCATTCTGGGATAAGAAAATCAGTTTGCTTTGTAACAATCTATTTGAGATGCATGTGGAACATGTAGGTGTAAGTGTTCCTTATCAAGTTAGAATTGCTGTATTGGAGCTTTGGAGAAAAACTTCGACTTTAAAGAGATGTGAGAGTGATTTGCATGAAGAGGAAATTAAAGCCATTGGATTAGCAAAGGTCAAGAAATACCCAAGTCTAATTTGAGAAGGGCCATGGACAGAGCGTGCGTGTTGAGGGTAGGAGAACTGGGAGAATATGGACTTGCATAGGCCCACTGAAAAGAGATTTCAGGAAAGGATTAACAAGTGGTGGCAATTGCTGCAGAAAGGTTAGAGACATGAGAGCTGAGAAAAGCCATGGGATTTGTCTACTAGGAAATCGTTGGTGACCTTTGAGAAAACAGCAGTTTTGGGGAAGGTTTGAATGAAATGTTTTCAAGTAGAGGTGAGGAGGCAGTGTTTTTGAAGAGCCAGTTTTGACCAGTTTTGAAGATGAAAAAGAGAAGAGATGAAATGAAGTCCCAAAGATGACAAGTGGTTTCAGATGATGAGAAGAACTAAGTTTTTAGAACAAACATCAGTGGAAGTGGAATTTCAGTTTGCAAAGATTAATCTTAATGTCTAATTTATCCTTAAACATTCACAATCAAGTATCTCATAAATATTTTAGTAGAATAATTGGACATGGCTAGCCTTAGATGAAACAGAAGTTTGCAGTGGGTACTGGTAGCTCTTTTTAATTTTTTATTTAATACCTCAGTCAACCAATAAATATTTATTTAATACTTATTATAGCCCAGCACTGCTATGGGAATACTAGTACAAAAGTGAGACAGTAATTGCTGTTATTCTGTTGGAAGACAGCATGTTTACAGAGAAGTAAATACAGGTTGTATACAAGAAAATGAGGGTTACTAACAAGTGGTGGAACCAAGAAAGGCTTTGCAAAGGAAGGTTTTTGCAAGAAAATCCTTTATATGTTCTTGCCACAGAACCAAGAAGTTTTGCATGCTCATAAATAACTTTGTGACTAGTTTTGGCTTCTAGCTTACTTTGGTGTTAGAACATTAGAGGAGGTAGAGGAGCAGACTTGGGAAGGTATCATCGAAGGATGAGACATTTGAGTTGGACTTTTAAGGATTGAGTAGGAATTTAGCAGCCTAAGTTGTTAGAATATTATGCCTTAGTGGAATTCAACTTTTTTTCTTTTTTACCATAAAGAAGTTATTTGGGGGGGAAAAAAGTGCTGTTTCCATAACAAAATGTTGATTTGATCGTAGCTCCTTAGTATGAAATATAAAACTTGCAGAAGCATATTTTAATTTTTACTAGTAACCAATGGTTGGTAACCAAGGCATAGCTTATTAGGTAAAGAAACTAAATAGCTTATTTTGTTTGCATTTTTAATTGCACTTTGACTTCTAGAACCATAGACATCCTTTTTTTTTCCAACTGCCTCATTGGGGAAACAGGATAAGTAGTTTGCCAATGGCCACATATATAATTTTGTGTTTCTTCTGTTACACTAGGTTGCACTTCCTGTATTGACAAATGTGTTAATCAGGGTAACTGAGCAAGTAAATTAATTTTTTTCTTTGTAGCTCAATCCATAACAGATATCAATACCAAGATGAACAATGGCACCATGACACAAATACGCCTACAATTTGCAGTAAATATCCTTGTGACTTGAAATTGAGACTGAAGGCAGTCTGTTCAATGAGTTGACTTAGCATTTTTGGAGTCAAGCAGGAGTTAGTTCTCTTTCTTGTTTTTAGGAGCCCAAAAGAACTGGGTACTGATATGCAGTATAATACATCAAGTGCTAGATTAGAAGTCAAAGACCTGGGTTCTGTTTCTCACTTTCATACTTATATCAGCTGTGTGACTGAGCAATTCTTTTCAACCTCTTGAGTCCCTTTCCTTATCTTTAAGGCTGATAATATAATAACCCTCCCCTCTCACAAAATTGTTACAAAGATCAGATGAGATTATTCATGTGAAAAGACTTTAAAGTATTACACAAATGTAAGGTAATGGGGAAGCTTAACAGAAAAAAGTATAGATACTTACAGGACTTTTACTGCCTTTATCTAGGAGGCAAGTCAGAAGACATAAAGTGCATATTTTTTTCAAGGTACTAGTATAGTAAAGGACAGATAAAACGAACATACTAGAATTTGGGGAAATGTCAACATTTTCTTTAAAAAATAAATTTCCCTCTTTGTTTTTATTTTATTTTTTCTTGTAGTGCATCACATGTGATAGTCTCTCTAGTAGAAGATTATCCAGACTATATGATCATAAATCTTGACAAGGTAAGATTTATGAAAAATGTACTTGCACAGTATAACAAGTAATGCAGAAATATAGTTCAATTTAAAAATACATAATATTGTTACCTTGCCATGAAGAAATATCATAATTTATGGTTAATCATTTTAATAAATAGATAATGCAGTATTCAATGTAAAATGAATATAAAATCCTATAATTATTTATAACATGAACTGGAGGGGGCATAACAGATTGACAGCCCAGGTACTTAGGAAATATAACAGAACCTCTAAGAAAACTTCTAAAATATTGGGACAGTCCTCTGGGATAGAGGGAGAACATGTATAAGAAACAGATATGGGTTATGATTTGTGTCCAAGGAGACAATACCTATGTCACTTAGACCTCAGATCCATTAAGTGTGAATTATATCACTCTCTTTATCTTGACAATGTTTCTGCTTAAGTGACAACTATCCCCCAAATCAGCTTGACTTATGTAGCAAGCACTAGCCTCATAAAGTGATGCAATAGAAGGAAGTCAAGTTTTCCCTTTATGTTCAGAGAAAAAGGCTGTAATTGGAAGTGGCATGGTTATGGTGGTCATACAAAACCAAAAACACCACCACCATCTTAGATCACAAAGAAAATTTTTATTGAGACTTGAATGAGCTGCCAACCACTGATCTAAGAGGATGCTGGCTATTAAAGAGATATAGGCAGTCATAGAGACCTTATTCATTATCTAGGTCAACATCTTTATTTTACAAATGAAGAAACTGAGGTCCAGGGAGGTTCAGTGACTTGTCCAAGGCAAGCACATACTAAGTAGAAGAACTAGGTTTGAACAGTGGTTTTAAAATTCTAAATCAGTGCTCTTCCCATTACATCCTGCTGCTACCTTAAAAGTTTAAAGTAGCTACAACTGATCCTACTATAATTATCAAAATTAACTGATAAAGTGAGAGTTCTATCATAAAAATTAATAGTGCTTTATAATGACTTTGTTGCTTTTCTCCTTTTAAGCTGGACTACTGTGCAAGCCTGAAGAACCTTGAAACCATTTCTAACAAACAAAACTACAAGTTTATACAGGTATAGTGTCTTTCTTATTACTGTTTTTATGTATTTTGTTTAAAATCTGATTAGTCATGAGAGGAAAAGAAAGATGTAAACTGGCATTGAGGAAACAAATTATCCTCATTTGTAGATGACATGATAACTTACTTAGAAAAATGTCCAGGGGTAAGCAAAAAAACTAATCAAAGTGATTTAATAGCTTCAGCAAAGTATCAGGATACTAAAAAAAAATAGCATTTCTACACAGTACTAATGAAATCCAGGTGGAAGTTATGAAGAAATTTCATTTAAAATACTAATAAAATACATAAAACATTGGTTATTAACCTCCCAGTATACATTCAGGACTTCTATAAATACAAAACTCTTTATGAAAATACTAGAAAACTTAAAATATTGATGAATTTTTCATTGCTTGTAGTTGGATTACATGAATAAATACAAATGATAGTACTGCCTAAGTTAGAGATTTAGTATTATAACAGTCATTCTAATAAGGTGTTGCTTTATAGAAGTAGATAAAATAATTCTTAAATAATCATTTAGAGAAGCAAAAGATCTAGAGTCTCAGGATTGAAGGTATAGCACTGTCGTATTGCAAAACTCTATCATCAAACAGTTATCTTGAGAATTATTTGGGGCTGATTTTGAAGAACTGAAAAGTAGATAAGTGAAATGACAGAACAAGCAAGACTCAAAAACATCGAACATAATAGCCCCATGATATGAATGCAGACCACTAAGGGAAGGGCTCCTGCTAGACAAAAACTGTTAGGAAAATTGGAAAGTGGTTTGGCCAAAAAAAGGGGGTGGTGGTCGGGGCTTAAGTCGGCATCTTACCCCTTTTAACACAGTAAGCTTCCAAAGGATCCTCAACTCAGATATCACTTTCTCAGTAAACATTTCTTGAGCACTGTTAGGTGTTAGAGATACACAACCAGAAATAAAACTGTTCTTCACACAAGGCGTTTACATTCTGTTGGAGGAGATATATACCTTTTCAGAATCAATTATGACCTTTTCATAGATGCTTTTTATCACTTTTTTTCTTAATAAGTGATGCAAATAGTATAATTGCTTTTACTTTGGGGTCCACAAAACCATTCTGTTAAGGCCAATATGCATAAATTAGCCTGTTTGCAAATGGTTTGACTCATTTGTAAATTGGCAGATAGGGCCAGCCCAAGTGCAAAGAAAAGTTTGTTTTAAAAAACTTAAAAGAACAATTACCAATTTTAGAACATTTTGGGGAATTGGGGAAAATTTATTGTAGTATTAAAGTAGTATAATTTTTCAAAATTAATTTTACTTTGTTTTTAACTCATTGTTAATTCAAAAATATATTTAAAAATAAGTTAAACTTTTTGGTAACTCTTTTAAAAGAGTTACCAGGGAACTGTCTTCAATAAAAACACTTTCTAATTAACTGTATTATTTGTTATGGCTTGAATCCATCGATTTTCTCTTCACCTTAACCTATCTACCTACATAGAGTGAGCTAGACTGGATAGTTTCTAAGGTCCTGTGTATCTATGAAGACAGGCTGGTTCATTTACAAAAAAAGAACTGCTTCTGGATTGAGGGTCAAGTATGTGAGGTTTTTTGTTGCCTCCAAGAAGTCAGAATGTAACGGTGGAAATGTTTGCATCTTTAAATTTCTTCTTGGTTCTTATAATTACTTAATTATATCTTTAGCAGAATAAAAGTGTGTGGGACAGAGACCACTTACTGAAAATTAAAAACAAAGACTTAGATACCTTGAAAGTAGAAAGGAGTTTATTGCTTTCTCATGAGAAAGGGTACCCTCTTGGTCACCATTGGGGGCCAGGAGAGTACGAGTTCCTTACAGAAGTAAACGCTTATTTGTATCCTAACTCAAGCTCTTCCTCCTTAACCCCCTTCCCCTTATCCCATTGGCTCGGCTTTCAGGGGGTACATTCTATTCATGGAGACACAAGTTTGCCCAGAGACAAGAAAAGTCAGGAAGCTTTTCAAGGGCAAGCATTTCAGGTTGGGGGCAGGACAATTCTTTCTGCCAAGTACTTAAAAACAGGGTCTGAGTAGGGGAGGGTTTTGAAAGCAACAATCAAGAACTATTAACTCCCCTGAGGAGGCTTCTCTTCTGAGAAATCATCTCTCACATAAGCTTCTTTAAGACCATATACTCATAGATTCAACACTGGGTTAAGCTTCTTACAGTTATCAATTCCAGCTCTCTTATTTTATAGATAAGAAAACTGAGGCCACAATTGAAATACTTGCCTACAGTCACATAATTAAAAGTTACTGAGACAGGATTCAAACCCAGGTCTGATTAAGTCTAAGTGTAGTACTTAATCTCTACCTGTCAGGACAGGGATTTGCTTTTTATATAATAGGCCCTTAGTAGGCATTTTTTAGTTGTTCACAAGATTGGAAAAGAAACTTTCTCATTTTACATTGACCATGAATGGTAGACATTTGTAGAGATTTCTCTGTACCTGAACAGCATTGAATGTCCCTTTAGTATGCCTGTAGGTACACTAAGGGCCCCATTTCCTTCTCCAAGATCCCTTTGCTGCCTTAGAGAGGTTTCCTGACACATCCAAAATTCTCTTCACCTAATGCAGTTGTTTCCCTTCAGCTTTCCTCCAGCTGGTAAGCCCTTCATTCTACATTTAGATTCTTTATTAAAATGTTAAGTTTTGCATAAGATAAATTTAAAATTTTGATAATCTGGATTTTTAGCTACTCTGGAACCCATCATTTATTTTAACACTGTTCCTATGGAACTACTTCCTTTAATGTTTATTAGAGAATATTAACATTCTGGGAGAGGCCTCCTAGCCAGCATTTAAAGCTTAATGATTTAATTTACACACAATTCTAATAACTTTAATTATCTGGTTCCTCTGGAGACAGCATCTTGGAAGGCAGCAAATTAGAAGAAGAAAGGTTGCAAGGGGCATGCCATTGCAGCAGAAGCTACAACGCAAAGGGGACAAAAGAGAAAAAGTTTATTGAAGCAATAATTGATGCATTCATTATGGACCTGAGTCATTAAGAAAAAGGAGAAATTATGTTTATTGTACTGTTTAAGAAAACAGGGAAATCATAATACATTTCAGAAAGATTTCTGTTTTAAAAGCTTAAAATATTTGACACTTAAGGGATATTCATTTAGCTTGAACAATCATTAATGTAGAATATTTAATTCCCTAGTCATTACTGTACTTTGTTGGTTTGGTTGTGATTTGATGTCTACCAGTTCTGTTGATGTTATAGGTAAATTCAACTTTTTCCTATAGTTTTTGTTTTTTCCATGTTAAAAATGATTGTGGTATTGATGCTTAGGGAACTCATTTCTCTCTTTGTTTTCTTATTTAGGGTGACATTTGTGAACCACACTTCATAAAACTGCTTTTTGAAACTGAGAAGGTAGATATAGTACTACATTTTGCAGCTCAAACACATGTAGGTGAGCATTGTTGTATGTAATGATTGACACATTAAGCTTTCTCAAAAAAATAGTCTATTCCCTATTTTTTTTCTATTTGTTTTGTCCTTTTTACTCCATTTCTGGTAATCTCAGAAACCTCCTGTGAAGCTAGGTTGGCAAGATTTCAAGGTCTTTGAGCATTTTCACTATAAATTAATGTATGGCTTAATCACCAAGAGTAGCATAATTGTTCAGTGTTCCAGCCAAGGAATTGTCTTCAAACTTCCTTTTAGTTAGGTACTATGTGAATGGAAAAAAAATAACTGCTTAGATTATGCACTACTATTTTTAATATGTTTGTTAAGTTTGCTTTTTAAGCTGTGTTGAAAACCAGCTATTCTTAAATGGACCCTACTATATTATTTGTCATTTATATCCTGACAGCTTCCAAAAAAGAGTTCGACATTAATCACTAAATATTTATTAAAGTTCTGTTAAGTAATTAACTCTTTGCTAGGCACTGGAGATAAAAGTACAAAGAATGAAACAATCCCTACTTTCAAGAAACTTGTAGTAAAATGAGGGAGACAAGTACCTGCAAAAACACATACAGCATGTATGTAAAAAAACAAATACAAATCAATACGATAGCTGCAGAATAGTTTGGGAATGGGGACACTTGGTTATGAGAATCTGGAGAGCCTTTATGCAGATAGTGGTGCTTTAGCTGAGCCCTAAAGATCCCTGTAAAATGGTGGCAAGAAGGGAGTGCATTTGCAGGCATGTGGGACAACCAATGCAGAGGTTACCAAGAGGGACAGCGTAAGGAGAAAACAAAAAAGGGAGGTAGACTTTCACCTGGAGAAGGTGTAGTCATGTCACTTTTGTAAAGTTCAGTAGATTTTCAGATAATAAATCCATATTTTAAAAAATTTCTAATAGTATTGTGAGAGAAAAAAAAGCATTTCCTCAATATTTTCTCTAGAACATAGTAATGAAGGGCTAGAATTTTGATTTTTAAAAAAATCTCTTAAAAGTTAATATGTATCTTTGATGTTGATACACTTGTGCTTATATCTTTTATGTTTTATTCAAGCAATAAATATTCCTTCCTAAAACAGTACTAGGTACTGTGCAAGGCATAGAAGTATGAAACAAATTCTCTTTCCATTCTGATATGGTCTTTCAGATCATCAAATTTTAGAAGGCAGGGACTTTGTAGGCACAAAGTCCTTTAGGCCCTCATTATATACTTTAGATGATAAACAGGAGGAATTAAAACTTTGTAATACTATGACACTTTATTTTGTTTTTAAATTTTGAGATTACATTGTTGTTGGTAAGTCTTCCTAGAAAGAATACAGTTTTCATATCATAATTATTTTTGTTAGTATTTTTAAGAGCTTGAACATAATGTTTAAAGAAATAAGGGATTGAATATAATAAAATATTGTTGCCTCCTGTACAAAGTTTAAAACCAAAATCCACTTGGAATGAAATTTGGCTGTAACTTAGTGTCAGCCCATTATAAAGACACTAGGGTAGCACGACACTGTCCCTGTCGTATGTAATCTCCTCAAGGATTTAGCCCTTGACCCTGCCTTGGGCCACCCTGTTCTTCCACCTTTCTAAGGCTGCCCCAGCTGTGCTACCCTTGGCCCTGGCCAAATGACCCTCTGTTCCCTGTGTCTAGCACAGTTTGGCATATAGTAGCTGCTAAATAAATGCCCCTTAACTTAACTCAGCCTCTTAACTTAACCACGCCCAGAAACTCCTAGTTCCATCCTTGGCCTAGAGCTCTCTTCAACTTTTATTAATGTCTTCTCACCCCCCAAACCCCTACTGTTTATATTTGTCCTCTTCCTGCCCCCAGCCTCACCAAGTCACAGCAGTTAATAGAGTGCTGGATGTGGATTTAGGAAGACCCAAGTTCAAATCCAGCCTCAGTCACTAGCTAGCTATGTGACCCTCGGCAAATCATTTAAACTCTGTCTTCCTTAGTTTGCTCATCTGTAAAATGGGAGTAATAAAATCACTCCCTCCCCCTAACCCCCAGGATTATTGTTAGTATCAAATGAGATAATATTTGTAAAGCACTTTACAAACTTTAAAGTACTATATAATTGCTAGCTGCTCTTGTTATTATCATTAAAGTCATGTTTTCCTGGAATCGGTAATTAATAATTTACTATGTAGGCCCCCAGAAAGCTCCCTCTGATGCTAGGCATTTGTTGGGTCAGCATCCATATAAAACCATGGTTCCTGAGCCTCCACTGATGCATTTACTTTTATTATACCAAACAGGACACTTTATTGTAGAGCAAAAGACACCCAATGAAATTAGCAAGATAAGTTACCAGACAAATTCCTCCATACCAGACAAATTCCTCTATACAGACAAGAGTCTCCTACAGATTACCACATTACCAGTGGGAGAGAGAACACGCGTGAAGGGGCATATACATAGGGAATGGGATCAGATGACACATGTAAAAGGCACACGTGTTGTGAAGGTACGTAGAGGTTGGAAAGTTCTGGCCTCTGATGCTGCACATCCAGCAGTGGCCTCTAGTGGTGTCATCAGGTGAACTGCTGTCTCATGTTGGGTTGGATCCTCTGCTGTTCTGGTATTTCAGTCTGAGTACTGTCCTCTGTGTCTGTCTCCATTGTCTTGCCTGCTGCTGTTTAACAACATCTGCTGCTCTCTGGTGCCATTGGCTACTCTTCTTGTGTAATACCACTTCTTCTAGAAAGTGGGAACAGTCTGATAGCTCTTAGCTTTAAGCCCCAGGGCCATCCTTAGTTCCTTTGTGATGTTGACCCAGCTACCTGAACTCTGCTTGCTAGCTAGTAAAAGCCCATAGGCATTTAAAAAATCTGTCTTTTTAAAAACACTTGGTCTCTTCAGCTGTCCTTTGAATGTTTCAGTCCATCTCCTAGCTGAGTTAAGGGTAGAAAATTCATTTTAATTTCTATCATTCCCTGGTTCCCTCATACCATTTCTTTTAGCAAAACTTCAGAGGAACTGGTTGAAGCTGTGGGAATCATCATCCTTGTTTTTCATATAAATCTCTTACACTAGGAATACCAAAAAGACTAGAGGGTTTTCCTTACCTTTCTTCCATACAGTAGTGTTCATGGTATACCATAGTATATAGAAAGGACCATTGTATATGGATTTTTATTTGTAAAATTATTAAAATGGTGATTAAAGAGAATTTCTCTTAATAGATTTTTTTTTCTATTATTATTAGGTCTGAATCTACTATTTCACTGTTTATAGTCTCCCATATATGATTCTCCCTCGTTCCTTTTAATTCCTAGAAATTATAAATTAAAACTTTATGTTCTGGCTCATTCAATCTGTTCTATATTAAGTTCTGAATATCATATGATTCTGCCTTTTTTTTTTTAAGATCTTTCATTTGTCCATGCCTTGGAGTTCACTTATGTCAATGTTTATGGTACTCATGTTTTGCTGAGTGCTGCTTATGAAGCCAGAGTAGAGAAATTCATTTACGTGAGCACTGATGAAGTATATGGAGGTAGCCTTAATGAGGTAAGTTTGGAAAACATTTGTATTTCACCTGCTTTATTTTAAACTTTTTAAGGATAGACTTTTAAAAATAACCACATTTCTCATGCTGTGAAGTTTTTAAAAAGTGTATGTAAAAAGCATGGGATTTGATAAAAATTGACATTTATAAAATCCAACTTATTTCTTTATTAGTGAATGCCTATTTTGGCAGTATTTGTTAGATATTGTTAGATTGGATGGAAGAGAGGCTGCAAATAGGAAGACCAAATGAGTGGTTGCTTTTATATTCATTAGATCATGGATTTAGAGCTGGAAGAAACCAGCTCTATTCAGACATTTTACAGATGAGAAAGTAGATCCAGAGAGGTTAAATGACTCACCCAGAGACTCACAGGGAGTAATGTGGCCAAGCTGGGAACTAGAACCCAGATCCTCTGGTTTCACGTTCGATATTCCTTCCACCCTCCCATCCCATCTTTGTTTTAGCATATAATGGGTATTCCATGAACATGTCATAGACACAAAGCATAGAGGAGAGCTGATACAGGCAGAAATGGGATCTGAGAAAAAGATCTGGGTGGGTAAGAACAGCTGTCCATAATGCGTAAAGTGAAATATATCTGGATAAATATAAATTAGTCTTGAAAAGTACTTGAATTTTAGTTGATTCCAAGCTTAAAATGAGCCAGCAGTGAGATATAGGTGCTAGAAATGCTATTATGACCTCAGGCTACATCAGTAGGAATACAGGGTTTAGATCAAGAAGAATATTAAATCCATTGTACTCTGCACTGGTCAGACCACAAGTAAAATGTTTCATGGGCACATTTTAAGTGTCATTTACAAGCTGGAATACATCCAGAGGAAAAGAATGATAATATTGAGGGAACTTGGACTTGAAACCATGTCAATTGAAGTAACTGGGAATGTTTGGACTGAAAAAAGGAAGAATGTGGAGGGGCATAGTAAGCATCTTCACATATTAGGCTGTGATAAATAGGTTTTATTTGTCTGTGGCTTCAGAGGGCAAAACTAGACCCAAAGAATTGAAATGACAGAAAAGCAGATTTTGACTCTAAGGAGAACTTTCCAACACACTTCTTTAGTGATGAAATGAACAACTTCCTTAAGGTATTGAACTCCTAGTGGTCAAGCAGCAACTAGATGTCCACTTATTGGTAATGTTGTATTAGGGATTTATGCATCAGGTCTAAATAAAGGAGTGGGCCACATGTGGCCTTGAGGTCGCAGGTTCCCTACCCCTGTATTAGATAATCTAAGTGCCTTCCATTCTGAGATTTTATGTGCCTGTGGTCCTCATGCAGTGTATCAAATTATTCTTTCTCAAATGGAGGGCAACAATCTAAAAGTCTTACTAATAAAATATTGACATGATTTTGTAACACCTTGCTGAGTTGTCAGGTTTTATAGGCAAATAATTACCCCTAATTTCTTTGCAAAGTGTGATGATGAGAGCCTGGAGAAGATCATGCTCTTATCACTGTTGATCTGTCATATTGTACTCTATTATGTATTTTATAAGGATATTGTTTTTGGATGTTGCAGTTTTAAACATTTGCCATAGTTTGAAAGGCAGCTTGCCATGATGGTTAGAAAAGCTGTTCCTGGATTTAGGAAAACCTGGGTTCGAATTCTGCCTTTGACTAATACAGGTTTTATGGCTCTGGGTAAGTCACCTAACTTCTTAGTGCTGTAGTGCAACTCTCTAACACCCTAAGTTTGCAGAGAAGGTGCTAGTCTACATCAGAGATCCTAGTGAAATCATAGGTTAGTCCCTGTCCATACTATACTCTATGTTTGAACAAGAGCTTGTGTCAATCCAATTAAGATAAGCTTACCTATGTGATGAACGTGTCAAGTTTGTGATGTGCTTCCTAATTCTCTTGGATAGACATTATGTATGCTAAAAGCTCCTTAATTCCTTTTTAAAATTAGGAATTTGATGAGTCTTCACCAAAACAACCTACAAATCCTTATGCATCATCTAAAGCAGCTGCAGAATGTTTTGTACAGTCTTACTGGGAACAGTATAGGGTAAGTGTTCATTTCAGAGATTTATGAAATAATCTGCAATAGCAACCATTAATCTTTCATTTGTAGATAAGGAGATAGGTGCTGAGTAAAGTTATGTGTTAAGTTATAAAAACCAAAAAACAGTTTTCTTATTTTTTGGGGTAGATAAACTAGGGACCACATGCTCTTTTATATGTCATCATTTAAATCACTAACTACTCATTTTATTAATACATTAGAAATAAAATTTGATGAATTAAGAGAAGATGATGTTGCAAGTACATTGGAATACTTATGCTATTGAGAAAGTGAAAGTTCTTTAAAAACAAATATGTAGGCATGTCAGTACTTTCAAAAAGTATGTTAATTTTATCCTGGTTTAGAACTGATTGATTAGTAAACCTGACATGGCATTTTAAAAGATTTAACAGCACTTCTCTGATTGATCATTGACCTGTCAGATTAAATGCCATGTGAAAAATAGGAAATATTGACTATTTATGAAGTAGGTATGATATTTCACTTTTCAAAATTTTAATACCTACAAAGAAAGGAGCTGGAACTAATAAGTCCTCATAGGGTGAGGAAGAAAAAAAAGTGCCTGGTTCTTTCCCTATTGGGATTCCATGGATCAAGCAAGTCAGGTGAAAGGGAAGAGATAATGATAATGTTCATGTCTGTGCTTTTGGTTCTCTATAAAGAGAGTGGATTGCTTGCAATTGTTTTGTGACTCTTGTTGGCTGTGAAATTTGTTTCCATCCAGTTCACAGCACTGTTATAATTTCCGAAGGGAGATGATATTGCTATAGGGACATAAGTTTGGATTATTTGCTCTAACTAACCAAGTTTGTTCTCTTGCATTTTAAGTTTTTCAGTGTTTTACACGGGAGAGTGAGGGGAATTAGGCATTAAGTACCACTCCCTGCCTCCCTTCCCCCAACAGAAGGAATCATAGGCAAGCAGGACAGCTTTGAAAGTTATGTATTGAATATGTGTAAAAAAAAAAAGCGAGCTCTAGGTTATAGAAATTTGGTGTCATCTACAGTCCTTTCCTATAACTTATGTGGAAATGCTTGTTTTTAAAATGTTTAAGTTCAGAATAAGAATAAAATGAAATGAAAACCCAAAAAAATAAAAACAAAAATGGAAAGAAAAAAGACAGAACCAGAAGATTAGATTATTTATTAACTACACTCATATAAAAAAAGTGAATGAGAATAAAAAGATAAGAATCCTGATTGGAATTTAATCTGTTGTATGTTGAATTTTACTATGCACTTACTATGCAATATAGTTGTTTTCAATTTTTTTAATGTTGTTTTTAATAAAAACATTTAAAGGGGAAAAAAAAGAAAATGAGGTCCTTTTTTCATTACTTATTGTCCAGTGGATGGAGAATAGGGGAAAAAACCCTAAAGTGCTTTTACGTATATCATCTCATATAATTCTTTAAGCACCCTTCGAGGTAGGTAGTAGAGGTGTTATTATTTCCATTTTACAGATGAGGGCATGAAGCTCAGGGAATTTAAATGATTTGCCTGAGGTCACTAGAACCAGAATCTCTCTAAGTAGGGATTCTAACTTGGGTGTTCCTGATTCTGTCTTTAGCATTCTACCTAGTATGCCATTTAACTGCCTTTTATAGTAAAAACAGCATTGTTAAAAACATCACTGTCGTTTCCTGTTTCTCACTAGAACCTTCCGTTGTAACAAATAAATCTTGTTTAACGTTGATCATGTCCAAAAACACATTCCTCATTTTGCATTTCTGGTTCACTACCTCTCTGCATTATGAATGCTTCACTGTCACTATCTTAAAGTCATGATTGATCACTGTATTGTTCAGAGTTCTCAAGTCTTTCAGTGTTTACAAAATTGTAGTCATAGAAATTGTTTTCCTGGTTTTGCTTATTTTACTCTCTAGGTTCACGAAAGTTTTCACAAATTACTCAGGGTTCTTCATTCAATCACTTCTTAAGACACAGTAATGTTCTGCTACTTTTATATCCACCATTGTTCATCTTTTCCAAAGTTAATGGGCACCTACTTTTTTTTTTCTCCGGTTCTTTGTAATTTACCACCAGCACGCTTTCTTCTCTGCCATCTGGCCTTTATTATCTGGATTGCAAGATGTACTTTTTATATGTTTGAAGAAGAATTGCATTCAAATGTTTTAGAATAAAAAACAGTTTTTGTTTCCCCTTTTTTTCCTAGAGAAGGAGATTTGTATAGCACATATAGAGATCTAACTTAGAATTTAAAGGCTTCTCCTTACCACAATTCTAGAGGTACAGACAGTGTGATGTGGTAGAACACTGGTGTGAAACTGAAGTACAGATAGGTTCGTGTGGCTGCATAATGATTTAGAACACCACAAATTAACAAGATCTGTTTTGTATTGTGTTTTATTTATTTCGTTAAACATTTCCTAATGACATTTTAATCTGGTTGGAGGGCTGGCTCTGTAGTAGATCATTGCTTTTTGGAGTCAGACTAGGCTTGAATCTGAACTTTGCTGTTTCCTTACCTAGGTGATCTCCAGCAAGTCACTTAATGTCAGTCTAAGTTTCCTTTTTGGCACTTTATGCATTAAATAATTTGTGATATGCAGAGAGATTGAGGTAAAATCAGATACCTTTAAAAATCATGCCTAGCTTTATTTAAAAAAAGCCTTAAGCTTACAGTACCTCTTTAATAACTATCTTTTATACTTTGAAGTTTCCGGTTGTTATCACAAGGAGCAGTAATGTTTATGGACCACATCAGTATCCAGAAAAGGTAAGTTTAAGTTCCAGTTGACATATTTCCAGCAATGGTTTTGCTTTTCAGTGTGAAAAATGAATTGTTTATAACTTTGGTCAGTCCATGTCCAGACCTCTATCCAGATATCATTTAACCTACCTCTTTGCCTTCTTACCAACATTAGCATCTTGATACCAGTTAGGATTTGAAAAAAAATTTAAAGTCTAGGTTTAAGTAGTTTAGACAGTGATATCTGAGACTTAAACACAAATTAATTGTATTGCCATTGCCATATTCTTTTTTTTTGTTGTTGTTTGTTTGTTTTTTGTTTTTTTGCTAGGTAGTGGTGTTAAATGACTTGCCCAGGGTCACGCAGCTAGTAAGTGGCAAGTGTCTGAGGCCAGATTTGAACTCAGATTCTCTTGACTCCAGGGCCGATGAGCTATGCACTACACCACCTAGGTGCCCTGCCATTGCCATATTCTTGACAGACATAATGAGAGGGTTCATAATTGAAATGCTAAGAGCCAGTCTCTGCTTTCTAGTTCAAGAATCCTAAGTAGGGTCTGAGTTGCCTACCCCTGAAGTTTCTCTGTTTCTTACATGGTTGTATTGGCTGTGTTGCAAATAAGATCATGCCATGTTAGACAGAGATTAAAGTCTTGCTTTAGCATGTTTTGTTTGATATAAAATTTCAGGTGGTGTTGCAGTCATTAGAGAATAGCAGTTTTGTTCTCTTGCCCTATATATTATCTTTCTTCAACTTATTATAAAGTCAAACAAAATTTTTGATATAAGAAATCATATTTCTGGGTAACATCCTGTGAAATAATTTATCTTGAATTTTTAAGAAACTTTTTGTTTTGGGTTTGGTTTTCTCTTTTGTCCATCAAAAAATTGGGCATGTTAGAGGATATGATGTAGTAACTATCTGTTATCTGGGACAGGTTAGCATGTGATATAAAGTTGTCTCAGGAATTTGTAGAGTACCTTTTCGTGGACTTCCCACATTAAATAAAACCAGACCACTAAAGTAGACTCAACAAATACACATTTTTAGTGATTTTAGCATTTAGTAGTGATTAAGAAGATTTTGCATAATGCTGTTAATCTTCTGCAAGGGCATCATAACAAAAGCATTAATCTTATGGAAAAGTCAGATAAATGTGAATGTGACCTAATTACTTCTACAACCAGAAATAATGTTAAATATTCTCTTTAGGTTATTCCAAAATTTATATCTTTATTGCAACACAACAGAAAATGGTATGTAATCTTCCCTTTTTTTATCCCCCCAACCCCTGTTTTTGGTATATGTTGTGTAATATAATGAATATAATGTGTATTGATAATAGTTGCCACTGATTACTATTGTCTCTTGTTATTTTTCTAATGGGAACTCATGAATCAACTATAATTTATTGGGTTAAATTTATCGATCAATAATATCAGAATTTGACTATCTCTTTACATGTAACTTAAATTTATGTTCACACTGTAGATAGAACTGGATGAATTTGCAGGATACATTTCTGATATGAAAACTGGTGAAAGAGTAGTTCTCAAGGGGCATATTTTGCCTAAGGGAGCATCCTAGAATCCTGATGTTATGTTAGAAAACCTAAGATAGCCATTTAGGACTGATAAGTTCACATTGGGAGTAGTCCTCTTAACACTATGGTGTCTGTTAGGTCCCTGGCTTCTTTCTTAATGTAGGGATCATAAGAAAATGTTTAGTGTCCCGTATAAATCAGCATCCAGGCACATTTCTGCTACTTTTATAGTAAAAGTGTTCATTTGGTTATGGTAAATGGCTGAATTTTGTTTAATCTTTTTAGTTGCATTCATGGTTCAGGACTCCAAAAAAGAAATTTCCTTTATGCTGCTGATGTAGTAGAAGCTTTTCTCACCGTTCTAAAGAAAGGGAAACCAGGTGAAATTTATAACATAGGAACCAATTTTGAGATGTCAGTTGCACAACTTGCCAAAGAATTGATACAATTGGTAAGTATATATAATAAAAAGACACAGTTTTTACGGTTGAATTCTGACTTACTGGAATTAGTTTATAAAAAATAAGCACTTGAATAAACTGTCTGAAAGTATATTTATGGAAGATGTAATAATTTTAATAGGTATTAAAGTCATACCTTTGTATTACAGAAGCTTATTTGTGAATGTTGGTATTAAGGATAATAGGGAGAAATTAAGTTAAAAATAAAAGCTGATGAAATCCTTTCTCTCCTTCCATTTAAAAAAAAAGACAATCTTTTGTACTTGAATGAAAGACTAGTTTAAAAAAGCAATGTGTGTCTGATTTTGCTATAACCAACCCTTTTCAGGGTTTGTAATGAATAATTCAGATGTTCTGTGTTATAGGTATACTTCCTTTTTTGTCTTTCTTTTTGAAATGTGTTCTTTTTCAAATTAATTTCAAAAGTAATGATGTTTTAAGTTCTTGTGTTATATTTTGACTTAAATCATTCTCCTCTTTGACAGATCAAAGAAACCAATTCAGAGTCTGAAATGGAAAATTGGGTTGATTATGTTGATGATAGGTAAGAAATGGGTTGAGATACTGGTAAAGGGTTATAAAGTGTTGAGTATTTGTAAAGTCCTAAAATTTTAGGACTTAAGTCATCTGATTTCTTTTTAAGTAGAACAACATTGAAATCACAAGTAAATGAAATTTTGTCTGATTCATAAAGATTGGCTTTTCTAAAAGGCCATCCCAGTTTTTTTTAACTCTTATTCTAAAGAATATTTTACATGTAATGATAAAGTAAGAGCATAATTTAAGCCCATTTTTTATTATTCTGTCTTCAGTCTACTCATAAATAGCTCATCATGAGCCTCTGTTTCTGTGTACATGAATCTTATGTTTATGTAAAATAAAATTACTGTTGCCTCATAGGTAAGGGTGTAGAACCTGAACTCCAAGCCCAAGTTTCAAATCTTGTCCCATAGGTAATTGGTGAAATGGAAAGAGCACTCATCAGGTGTTGCAGTCAGATGACCAGGCTTCAGGTCCTAGCACTTCCGTTCTCATGTATGACCTTAGGCCAGCCACTAATCAGTCTCTCTGTGCCTTAGTTTTCTGCTCTGTAGAAATGGGAGTTGAATTCCATGACTCTTAAGATTCTTTCCAACTCTGTATCTGTGATCCTCAGGATTTGCACTGAAACATAGTACCTATATCAGTTACTGTTGAAGTCTAGGTTATAGATATGGTCCAAGCCCTTGAGAGATACATGGTCAAGTGACCTTTGGAGGTAGAAGATTTCAAGGTCTAGGTACCTCAGGGGTCTGATTAGAATTTTGTCATTTCCCTGAGATGCTTGTATTTTCCACTCCCCATTACTTACACTTCCTAGGTATGCACTTGGGTAAGTCACTTAATCACATTTGTGTAAAATGGGGATGATAATAATACCTTACAGGGTTGTTTTGAGGATCAAATGAGACAATATTTATAAAAAAGAAGTGCTTAACATAGTACCTGGCACATAGTAGGCACTCTAAATGCTTCTTTTCCACCCTTCCTTCCCCTTCATCAGTTCACTGATTTCCTAAGACTTTCCACGTGAGGCCCTGCAATCCCATAGGCTCCCTGGGTCCTAGGGTTATGAAATGAAATAAAGTGACCTAGAGTTATGAAATGAAGGATTATTCTCGTGTTGTGCTAGGAGTTATTCTTGTCCTTCTTGTTCACTGTTAGGTAAAAAGCATCAGGATACATAGTAAGTACTGCATGGACAATGCCAAATAGTCCATTTGGAAGAGGGAAGGAAGGTTTTTTTTTTCACCACTGACATGGAGTTGGAAGCATAAGACATTAGTTTTGAAGATAGCCAAAGAGTTGGAGTGGTATGATATGGTAGAAGTTAGTGTCATTCACGTTTAGGTTGTAACGGAAATAATAAAAGAATAAGGATATATAATTAAAGAAGTAATTAAAAATGTATAGAAAAGGAAATGGTGATTTTAAAGATCCAGTATGGTTTCCTCAGTAGTGAGTCCTGCTAGAAGGGTTGCTAAATGGATAGAACTGGAGAGCTAGGGGATGCTACAGATAAAGTTGACTTAGATTTACCAAAATGTTTGGCAAAATATCTGATGCCTTAGTGGAAAAGATGAAGAGGTGTGACTAGACAGTAATTCAATTAAATAGGTTTGATTGGTTGAACTTAGAATAGTTGTTAATGTTTCAATGTCAGCTTTGCAGGAAGTTTCCAGTGCAATGCCTCAGTGATCTGTGCTTAGCCCTAAACTGTTTAACATTTTTAGCAATAACTTAGATAAGGGAATAGGTGGCATGCTATTCAGATTTGCAGAAGGCATAAAGTTGAAAGGGATAACTAATGTACTGGGTGATAAAATCAGGTTCCAAAAAGTGCTTGTCAGGCTAAAGCATTTGGATGAATCTTAGATGAAATTCAATAGGGATGATATAAAATCTTAGACTTATATCCAAAAAAATCAACTTCACAGGTGTAGGGTGGGTGAGGCAGCAGTTTGCCTGAAAAATATTGGGTTTTTTTAGTGAACTGCACGTTCAGTATAAGCCAGCAGTGTGAGGTGGCAGTCAAAAAATCGAATGTGATCTTGTGCCACATTAAGAGAGTCATAGCTTCCAGGAATAAGGAACTCATGCTCTGCCCTGACCATTCCACATCTAGAGAATTGTGTTTAGTTCTGGGCACCATAGCTTAAGGACATGATTAACTTAGAAGGTATCTAGAGGAGGGTATCCAGCATGACAAAAAGCCTTGAGTCTGTGTCAAATGAGGAAAGGCTGAATAGATATTTATTTAACCTGGAGAAGGAAAGACTTGAGATATGATAGGTGTCCTTAGTATTTCTCCAGACATTGTCTTTCCCCCAGCAACTAGCACTGTATACTTAGTGGGAGTTTAATAAATATTTGTTGAATAAATGAATGCCCTTCCATTTAACTGCAACTGTAATTTCTCCAGCTTTCAGCTACAGCTGGGATGTTTTGTGTAGACATGGTTTCATTCCTTTAGTAGTGCCTCAAATCAGTGATTATTAGAAATCTCATATTGTTGGTAAGTGGGTACTAGTAGATGCTCTAAAACTGAATTGATGCATAGCATCCCATGACTCTTTTTTTTCCCTCTTCCATCATAGTCACTGTGGTAGTGAAGGATTGAGGAGCATCCATCACCATAGCAACATTCATTACCTAGTGCTTATCTCTGTAGGGCAGGGGTTCTTAACCTTTTTTGTGCTATAAACTTGTTTGACAGTCTGATGAAGCTTATGGACTCCTTTTCAGAATAGTTTTGGTAAATACGTAAAATACATAGTTACAATGTACCCCCTGAAATCTATCCACTGACCCCTGGGGAGTCTGTATGCCAGGTTAAGAACTCCTGCTCTTTTATTTAGGTCTTTGGACAATAAATGCAGGCTTTTGCCCATAAACAAACAAGTGTACGCAGGTAAAATTTGGACCAAAATTTACCTTAAAAATTTTGGTTTAAAAAAAAAAAGACCAAGAACATTAATTCATGGCACTTCATATTCTGAGTTTGAACTGGTATTGTCATGGGCATTTTCCATCATTTAAAGTTATAATTGGTAACTGTGTATGAGATTTAAACTTAAATGTCATTTCATTCACTCTGGTTTTTTTTAGACCTTCCAATGACATGAGATATCCTATGAAATCAGAAAAAATGCATGGTTTGGGATGGAGACCTAAAGTTCCCTGGAAAGAAGGAATAAAGAAAACAAGTATGTTTTAAAATACTTTTTTTCCTGGAATTAGGGTTAGTAATTTGAAGAAAAGGAAAATGTGATGTATTTTAAGAATACTCTAGAACTAGATTTGAATATTAATATCTTTGAATTTCAGATGCTATACATCCCTGCACAGACAAGACTCCTATAGCATTTGCTGGCAAGTTGTCATCCAAATTTTGCTTAAAGACATCTAAGAATGAGGAACATGCTACACTTCCCCTCATCCCTACCCTCCACTATAGGACTCTAAATTTGTCTGTATTAAATTTCATCTTTTTGTTTCTTGGAAAGGATAGAATTATGAACTGAATTTTCTAGGGTCCTAATTCTATCATCCATCATATTAGCAGGACCTCTCAACTTCATGGCAGCCATAATTTCAATAAGTTTGCTCTGTTTTCAGCAGAATCATTGACAAAAGTGTTGGACATAACCTGACCAAGGGCAAGAACTTGTGACTTTTCACTAAATGTTGTCCTCCAGATTAACATTGATTCATTCATTAATCACCACTTTTTGGATCAGGACAATCAATCAGTCCCACCACCTACCTAAATTAGGGTTAGAAAGATTTTGTCAAATGTCATGCTGTAACCTTTTTCCTTTGGTGAGGAGGTTGGGGGAATGAGTCTGATTTCATTCATGTGAGGAAATTCCTTCCACCAATGCAGATCAGCAGCTGTTCTGCAACTTATAGTAGTAGAGAGTTACCTGAGACAGTGAGGAGTTAAATGACTTGTCTTAGGTCACTGTTAGTTTGTGTCAGAATGGGAACTTGAACCCAGGGCATCTGAGGCTGGTCTTCTCTCCACTAAACCATGCTAAGCCACTGTACTGAACTGCTTATCTATATCTTTGCTTTGGTTTACTTATTTAGTAACCTTGTCAGAAAGGGAAATAAGGTTGGTATGGTATGATTTGTTCTTAAGGAGCCCCTTTCTGTTGTATGCATCACCTCTTTCCTTTCTAAGTGCTTACAAATTACCCCTTTAATAATCCATTCTAGAATTTTACTTAGTAAATGAGGTCAGGGTTCTTTGCCCATAGTTTAAAGCATCCACTTTTGGGGGGTGGGGTGTGAAAATATGAGTGTTCTTAACACAGCTCTGCAGCAATTTTCCCATTCACCAGGATTCCTTGAAAAGATGACCCAACAGAAATTTAACAGTCAACATCTACAGGTTTTTAGTGTCCTGAGGTATAATTTACCTGTGACATTTGATAAAGCTATTTCATTACTTATTTTGAGTTCTAATTCACGCTTAATTCTTCTTGGAAGATAAAATAGAAGCAGAATAGGAGTAAAGTAATTGTTCTTTCTCTCAGCGGTCCTTGATCATCTTCCTAGCCATCATACTGTGCCTTTCTTGATCTGCCTGTTGCCTTCCAAAATAGCTTTTAGATACATTTTATTGATGGCATTAAAAAATTGTCTTTATCTTTGCAGACGTTATCTCTCTGTTGGGTTCCTTCCCCTTCCCAATTGAACAGTTTAAAAAACCACTTATTAGAAATATTCTGTCTAGCAAAGAAAATTCCCATATTAGACGTCTCCTCTTACCACAGATCTGAAAGGTCATTTCTTCCTTGTTCCTCTGATTTGCTTCTAATGTCACCTTTTTATGTCTAAGTCATGTGTCCTTTTGGAGTTTATCTGGCATATGGTTTTGAGGTGTTGGGTCGTTGCCTATTTTCTGCCCAGCCACTTCACAATTGGCCACTTCTGGTGGCCCAGAAATGAATAGTGACAGTTGGGGAGGCCATTACTTCCTTTTTTTTTTTTGTGAGGCAATAGGGGTTAAGTGACTTGCGCAGGGTCACACAGCAAGTAAGTATTACTTGTCTGAGGCTGGATTTGAACTCAGGTCCTCCTGACTCCAAGGCCAGAGCTTTATTCACTGAGCCACCTAGCTGCCCCGAGGCCATTACTTCTTACCTAGATTTATTTAAACTTGTGAAAATCTGTATCTTTCTTTCGAAAGTCCTTAAGACATATCAGACTACACAGTGATCAAGAGAACTGCTCATCAACGTTTCAGTTGATTTTTTTTAATATTGTTAAATGTTTTAGTAGGAAATTCAAGAAGTATTCAACATATCCCAAAAAATCCATTAGATAAACAAGATTAAGTGGGTACATGTACATATATTAAGACCCTTTGCAGAAATATTCTGGTTTGTATATTTATTCTGGACTAAGGAGCAATGTGACCTCATGAAACAGTGTGAGATATGGAGGCAGCAAGGTAGCAGTTCAGATCCCCCTTTCCCATTAACTAGCTGTGTAACTGTGGACAAGTCTCTAACTTCTCTGAGCCTCACTTTGCTCTGTAGCAAAATGGGAGTCATAATAACTGTAGATTTATCTCTTAGGGCTGTTCATGAAGATCAAGGGAGATAACATAACAGTGTTTTGCAAATGTTAATGTTATATATCCATGTCTGTCTGTCTCTCTGTTTCAGTGTCTCAGCTGTTATAATTATTACTGTAGATAGGATGCAGTCAGATATTTAGGGAACGTTGGTTTAGGGCTTACTGTAGAATGAATTAATACTTCTACTGATTCAAAAAAAAGTTCACTTTTTAAAAAATGTTATTGAGTTAATGGGGAGAGAATGAAAAAATTAGCTTTTGAAGACTTGGTTTAAAAAAATGTTAGCAAGATTATTTTGAACTATTTTTTAACTCATTAAAAGTGCTTGTAAAAAGGTTAATTTATTCTTAAGCCCTGAATTGTGCTATTTTCTGTACTTGAACACCTCCCTCCCAGTTTTTGGATGTATAAGTTGACACATACATGAGTGCATACACGTATATACATACTTGGCATACATATACAAGCATATGTGTATTGCATGTTATGTATATATACACATATATAAATAACTAAATGTGGAAATACATCAATTACTAGACATTTTTTAAAAGAAACTTAGCAAGTTGTTTTTTCCCCTAGTTTTTCTTTGATGTGAAGAATTTTTATAAAAAGTGTTAAAAATTATGGCAGTACAATAGCCTTCAAGTGTTATGTGTTTAAAATAAATATAGAAGAAAAGTTAAAATTTTTTTCTTTCTTTTTCATATCAGTTGAATGGTACAAAGAGAATTTTCATAACTGGAAGAATGCAGAAAAGGCTTTGGAGCCCTTTCCTGTGGAATAAAAATTTTTACAATAAACAACATTTATGGGAGAGAAAAGAAGAAAATCGTTCTACCTCACAGATACTTGATATGAAATAAAGTTACCAAACAGAATCTTCTTTCCTTTTGGAAGTAGATTCAGGTATTTTTGCACAAAATCTCAAGGGCAAAATTATGTTATAAATAATAGATATTCCCAGTTCATGGAAGAGTCGCATTATGAGCTGACTTGATGGAATTTTGATCTACTGTCAATTGTATTCTCAAAGGATGATGCTACTTTTCTGCACAATAGGAAACAATAGGAAATAAGATGAATGAAGTGTGGAGAAACACAACTGACAGATGTATCTATAAAGAGAGAGTCCATCCCTTGGGTTCGGAAGTCTCATCAACTAGAGAAAGGTCTGCTTCACAAGTGGTCCACAGGCCCAGAAATCAATCATGGCAGTAGGGAAGGCATCACTTGCAGGCCTGTTCTCTGCTCTGACGCTGTGAATATTCTACAGATCTACTTCTTGCTAGGGATTGTTATAAATTTGAATCTTAAGGTAATACAGAGTAAGTTTTTATCCTAATTAAAGCCTGAAATTCCATTATATGATTTGCCGTAAAATGAGAAATACCTGTCTGTACGAAGCAATAAAGTTGGAGTAAGATAAAAACATTTCAAGCACTTTTAAATTTTGGTACTTGATTTTTAATAATTGATTAACTTAGTAAAGTTAACTGTGGAATTTAAAAACTTCTAGAAGAATATATTTATAAAAATAGGAATGTAAGATTTATATAAGTTTCTAAATTATTTTAACTGCAAAAAAAATTGAGTTAAAGAGGAAATGTACTGCAAGTCTAGCTTTCATTTTGTGTTTATGAAATTATGTCATATTAATGTTTTTAATGAGACATTCATGCTTTTTATTCTATTTTCTATTTAAAATACAATGAATACTTCATATATATATGTATGTATAATATTTTATCTATATTCATGACCAAAAATGCATAGCTTGGCCAACTTAAGTTAAATGATGTTGGAAACTTAAAACATGAATTCAACAAATATTTTTGGAGCATACTTTGTACATATCATTGAACTTAAGAAATACTTTTTTAAAAGTGTTCTTTTTCAAGAAACCAAAATTTTTTATTTTTCATTTTTAGAATTACTTTTATACCATTAAATTCAGGTCTTTTGCTTTCAAGATTAACATTAATTCTCCTAATTAACAAAATTAGCTTATCATGAAGGGAAGCATTTTAATTTTTAACATTTATAAAATTGATGTCCACATAAATCATTTTCTATTAAAGCGTTTTTAACATTTCTGCTGTCTCATTGAATTTTTTTAAAACATCATTTAGCATTTATTGATTACTTTTACAAAGTAAATGGCACTTCTAACTGTTGTGAGAATGGGAAGTATGATAAGGGAAAAGGCATGTGAAAGCTGGGATGAAATGTCTACATCTACATGTGATGTAAATCTAGCATATCTTTACTTTTTGTGGAGATCAACATTGGGTATAGAAATCTTATCAAGCCATTCCTGGAACTGAATCAGTTCATCCATAAAGATGTTGGACAAAGGTATGTGACCTTCCCGAAATTATTTATTACTATCTTGAAGGCAGTTTTCCAGGGATTTGGTTGGAGAAGTGAGACCAGTGATTGGTGACTCTCACATATGTGTTTTATGTAAAAGCTTACCTTTTGTTTCTTTTTTTTCTTTTTCTTTTTTTTTTTTTTTTCCATTTGTGAGGCAGTTGGGGTTAAGTAACTTGCCCAGGGTCACACAGCTAGTAAGTGTTAAGTGTCTGGTTGCAGACCAGATTTGAACGCAGGTCCACCTGACTCCAAGGCCAATGCTGTATCCAAGCTGCCCCTTGCCTTTTGTTTCTAAATGTCCCAAAGTCTCAGTGGCTATCTGATTGTTTTATAAATGTAATTGAACAATATGATGTGGATACTTCACAGCATTGCCTCCCAGAGCATCCTTGCATGCGGAAAGTTCAGATAGGAAACAAGGGTGTTCTATCTTTGACACCAGCTTTGCCAGTACAATAGCCTGGATAGAGAATGAGGAAGAAGATGCAAAAGAGCTTGGATGGGTTGCCACCATATCTACACATTATATGATAATCAGGAAAGAAATAGTCAAACCTACAACGTCAACCCTAGACCCCAACCACGTCCCTCTCCTGTCTTTGTCCCAGGACGATTACCAGTACCTGGCCACCTGCCTCTGGCCTCCCATGAGCCTCTCCAGTGCTGCAGAGATGATTAATGGACCAGAATCAAACTTCCTCAGCCCTCAAACTTTTTCAGCATCTTAAACTATCACTTTCTACCTCCCGATTAAACTCTTCCAGGCTATGCCTTCACCTGAGGCAGGACATCACCACCTGTTATAAGGCTGAATCTCAAGAGAAGACAACAGTCTCCTCAGAGCAGCCTGGTGGTGCAATGATGAGAGTGCTGAGCTTGGAATCAGGAAGACCTGAGTTCAAATCCAGTCTCAAGCATTTACTAACTCTGTAACTTTGGGCAAATCACTTAAACTCTTTGCCTCAGTTTCCTTATCTATAAAATGGGGCTAATAATAGTACCTGCCTTCCCGAGTTAATGTGAGGATCAAATGAGATAATTATAAAGTGCTTAGCTCAGTGCCTGACGCATAGTAGATGCTATATAAATGGTAGCTATTATTAATCACCTGCCTCCTTCAAAGGACCTCTATACACTGTTAGAGCCTGGGCTCATTCTCAGTAGTTGGCATACTCCCACCATCTTGTTCTCCCCCCATCCTAGTCATTTTGTTAGTTTTTTTATTTAGTTAGGCAGTAGGGTTAAGTGACTTGCCCAGGGTCACACAGCTAGTAAGTGTTATGTGTCTGAGGCCGGATTTGAACTCAGGTCCTCCTGAATCCAAGGTGGGTGCTCTATCCACTGCGCCACCTAGCTGCTCCTGTCCTAGTCATTTTGAACAACAAGCTGCTGATCGGCAAATCCTACTTCCCATCCCCAGCTTCCTGCTTCCTTACTTCCATACTTCTCAATCCTGCTCTTCCCCTACTCACCAGTGTTCTGTTCTAGATCTACATGCTTCTCCCATTTTGCTCTTTGGAATACTTGCTCCATAGTTTACAAACCCTTTCATAATTCATCCTCTCCCTGTTTCACTCCTTCCGTCTTCTGGCACTCACTGACACCTGGCTCCCTCCTGGTATCGCCTTCTTACATCCTTGACCACCCTTTCTGGTACTGAATTATTACAAATGCAAAAGTATTAGAATTTGGGTCCTACCTCACTGGCCATGGTGGGGGTTTTGGCATATTCCTTGTTCTATAGATAAAATATGGATTGGGTAATTAATTTGGATAGTATAATCCTCAAAAGAGGAGGGGTTGCTGAGTGATGGTGGTAAAGGGATAATCTGAAAGTAGCTGTGGGAGACAAGTTATCTCTTATCTAGCTTTGCCAGGGCAGACTTTTCAGCATGAACTCTTGATCACATCACCTTCCATCTCCAGAGCATCCCCACTGTCTGCTCCATTCTCTTGGTAATCTCCAATTTCTCCATTATCTGTCAGTCCCTTCCCTGCTACCCACAAACACACCCATGTTTTCCCCGTCCTTAAAAAACAAAAACACAGCTCATTTTATCCCACCAGCCCTGCCATTTATTTTCCCTTCCTGGCTAAGGTCCTTGAGAAAGCCATCTACTCAGTGCTTCATCTCTCATTTGATTCTAAATGTGCCTTCCCTTCTCTCATTGATTTTAAACTCTGCAATCTGGTTTCCATTCTCATCATTCAACTGAAACAGTTACCAGATCACAATAGCCAGATCTAATGACCTTTTCTGAATCTTGATCCTTTTTGACCTCTCCTGTAACCTTTGACACTGTTGATCACCCCCTGGATACTCTCATTTTTCTAGGTTTCCATGACACAGCTCTCTCCTGCTTCTCCTTCCTGACCACTCCTCAGTCTCCTTTGCTGGATCTTCATCCAAGTTTTGCCCACTAACTGTGGTGTTCTCCAAGGCTCTGTCCTGGGTCCTCTTCTCTTTTTTCGTCTATATTCTCTAACCTGGTGATCTCATCAATTCTCCTGGATTGAATTATCATCTCTATACTGAATCTCAGATCTATTTATCCAGCCCCAAACTCTGCTGAGCTTCATTCTCACATTACCAACTGCTTCTTGGACGTCTAGAATCAATTCCATGTCTCGTAGACATCTCAAATTCAACATGTCCAAAACAGAACTTGTAATCTTTCCCCTCCCCACCCCCGTCCCATGCTATAATAATAATAATAATGATAATAGTATGTATCTCCTAGAGTTGTGAGGATCAAATGAGGTAATATTTGTAATAAGCTTTTCAAGCCTTGAAGTGCTATATAAATGCTAGCTATTATTATTAGTGATTTTTCCCATAAAAATCAATACTTTGACAAAGTTTTTGATATTCTGACCAGAATCCATATAATAGACAAAGATATTAGTGTTAAACCTATAGTGTTAAAATAAGATGTTAAATAAGTTAAAGTAAGTGTTAAAGTAAGATGTTAAGATTTAGTTGCACATATTCTGACTTGTCTGCCATAGCAACACAAAGCTGTAAAAGAATCATTCTATCTTCAGACAGGCTTATTAGTCTGATTATATTCCGGACAGATAAACACTTCTTTGTTTTTTTTTTAACATCCAGGGGGAAAAAAGATATTGAAACCCCTCACTTACCCATACTAATGTTTAACTTTGGGGTCATTATTCTTCATGTGGAAAAATTGAGCTGTTGCTTAGTGAAATGCGTTCTTTTTCCCATGTCTCTACTTCAGAACCTAAAATATTCTTGCTTCTTTGCTTTGTCAGCTTCTTGATAATCATTGTTCTAATGTATTGATTTGGGGCTAATTTGAGGGCCAAGAGGAGGGAAATTTGAATGGCCAAGGTCATGTGATAATCCTCATCCCTTTTTTGGGCTGTGTTGTTCATTCATTTTTCAGTTGAGTCCAACTCTTTGTGACCCTATTTTGGGTTTTCTTGGCAAAGACACTGGAGTGGTTTGCCATTTGCTTCTCCAGGAGGAAAGGAAGAAACTAAGGCAAACAGGGTTAAATGATTTGCCCAGGGTCACACAGTTAGTAAGTGTCTGAGGCCACATTTAAACTCAGGATGATGAGTTTTCCTGACTCCAGGCCTGATACTCTATCCACTGTGCCACCTAGTGCCCTCTGGAATGCATAGAAAGTCCCATCTCCAATTTCTAACAATACTGTATTTTGTTTGGTATTAAAAATCAGTCCGTGCCTTTATTTCCTAATCTTTAGTGCAGGAATGAGAATGCTGCTGAAAAATATCTATGAGAATTAAGAAATAGAGAAAAAAATGATGCCAACAAATGATTAAAAAAAAACTATAAGAAACATGGCCAAAAAGAGTCTGTGAGAAAAATTTCGATATTTTCAGCAAGAGTTTAAACATGACAGTTATTTTTAACCTTGGAGTCACACAGTTCAAATTGTTTCAAGTAATAAGCTAAAAATGGAAACATAACTAGGGTTTACTCAGAGAAATTACAAGCAGCAGACTAATGTGGTGTTTTCACAATCTTTGCATAACGCATGAAATGAACATTCCTAATCGTTACTTTTTTAAAAATACAAATTATCCTTAAAAACAAATTCAATTCTTTTAAAAACATTTTTCACCTTAAAAAACAAAAACTTAGTCACACTTTAAATGAATTCAACTTATTACATCACAAATATTTCTGTTATCTTTAGATGGCAAAAAAGAATAACATCATACAACTAAAATGAAATCAGTTTTAAATTCTCAGTAGCTGAAATTATGGTTTGCTGAGCTAATGAACTAATCAAGCCACAGTTTTAAATGGTGTTACTACAGTATTCTAATTACTGCAATCTGATTTTCCTCATCGCCTGTGAAGGTCAAAATTGAAGGTCTGAATCAACAAGAAATTTAAATGTTGAGTGTAAGACCTAAGTGAAACACTTTGTCTTGTGAATACGAATTTGAGGTCATCTATTGATCTCTTACTCTATGTAAGAATTGCATTTAAAACAGGGATTCATAAACTTTTCCTGTGGCATGGACCCCTTCTCAGAATAATGTTTTGAAATACATAAAATAAAATACATGAGATTATGAAGGAAACTAATTACATTGAAATAAAAATGTGCTTTTCCCTATCCAAGTTCACTGATCCCATTATCTTTCCGTATTTCATGTTTGTCATTCAGATAAACTGACTAATGAGTGAGAATCTTTGCAATTCTAACTTTTGCAAGCCTTTAACATATAATTCATCATCTAAACACTCTCCCTAGAGGTTTTCTACATGCACCATTAGATATAATAAGAATAAAAACAACTAGCACTTTAGGGTGTGCAAAGAATTTACAAATTATCCTCACAGAAGCCCTGAGATGAAGGTGCTAGTATTCTCTCTGTTTTACAGATGAGAAAATTGAGGCAGATAGAAATTAATTGATTTGCCCAGGATCACACAGCTAGTCTCTGAGGCAGGATTTGAACTCAGGTCTTCCTGACTCTAGATCTAGCACTCTATCCACTATGCCACTTAGCTGATAGAATTGTGGCTTTCGTTTCTTTCTTTTCTTTTTTCTTCTTTCTAAACTTGTTTTTTCCTACAAAAACTTTTCTCCAAGCCTGAAAATTTGGTCTGAACCATCTATTGTATACACTCTCACATACATTTTGCCAAAGCATTATAGAGCATTAGCAATAAAATGATAAAGCATATAGAATATATACAATTTAAATGTAAAGAAATTGCAGAAGGTATGCACTAGAGTATGGGCCTCTAGGTGGTGTGGATAGAACACTGGACTAGGAACCAGGAAGACTCACCTTCCTAAAATCAAATTTGGCCACAGGTCTTAACTTTTGTTCTTGACGTTTTGAACACTTTCCTGAGAGAAAAGAGTTAGATCTAAGAAAGAGAAAAGGACTTCAGACTGTAGAGATACTTATTTATTAACATTTTCAGTTGAACTCAAAAGGAGATTTTTAATATGCTTCCACAGTTACAAAACAAAATGGTGAGTTTAATCAGGCTTAGGGGGTGGAGGTGGTTATTACTGATCAGAAGGATCAGAGAAGGCTTTGTAGAGGAAGTGTCATTTAAATTGGACTTAAAAGGTGGATTTTTAATTTTACATTAAACAGATGAAGGTAGAGAGGGTGGGGGATATACTAGGCATTAGGGAAAGCAGCAAAGACACTGAAGTGGTACACATGAAATAAGTAGTACAATTTGGTTGGCACATAGAGGACAATGATTAAAATAACATTGAATAGAGCAGAAAGAGTAGTGTGGTATGAGATGATGATGGGCCTTGAAGGCCAAGAAAGAAATTTGAACATTACTCAGATAATAGGAAGCTATTAAAGACATTTGAATAGACAAGGACATAACCATTTCTATGCTTAAGGAAGATTATTCCTATAATCCTATAAAGGATGATTTGGAGGAAGGAGAATAGAAGGAAGACCTACCACCATAGTCTGGGTTGGTGACAATGAGGGTCTTTATGAGCAAGGTGGAAGCAAGGATAGAGGGGAGGGGATGGATGCGTGAAATATTGTGAAGCTGAAAGCCACAGGCTTTGGGAACTGATTGGGTAAGAGGTGAAGGAGCGCAGAGTTTCAAATACAACCCCAAAGTTTTGAACATAGGAATTAGATGAAAAGTTATGTTCCTGACAAACAGTGAAGTCAGGAGTGGGTTAAAGGGAAAATAATGAAGAATGAAATGAATAGAACCAAGAGAATATTATATACTGTAACAGCAATATTGTTTTAAGAATGACTTCAATGAGGTGGCCCTGGATTCAGGAGGCCCTGAATTCAAATGCGACCTCAGTCATATAACACTTACTAGCTGCGTGACCCTGGGCAAATCACTTAACCCCATTGCCTAACCAAAAAAAAAAAAAAGAATGACTTCAAGCAAATAAGCCATTTTGACTACTATAAATACCCAAATTAACTATGAAGGACATATGAAGATGCTCTTTGTATCCAGAGAAAGAACTGATAAAAAGAAGTATGTATAGAATAATTTGGTATACATATACCGATTTGTGTCTAATAGTAGCCATCTCTGGGGGGTCGGGAGGGAGAGGAAGAAAAAAAAGAAATTTACATGATAACTTTATTATATATTTAAAAGGAATAGCAAGTTGTACATAATAGATTTGCAGTACCAAAAAAAAAAAAAAGAAAAGGAAACAGACATATTTAACATATTAAGTTTGAGGTAATAGTGAGACATCCAGATAGAAATGTCTTATAGGTAGCTGGAGATGTGGGTCTAGGGCTCAGAAGAGAAATCATCTACACAGAAGTAGCAGTTGAAGCTGTGACAGCAGATGAGATTATTATAAAGGAAGAGAGTGTTGGGAGAAGAGAAGCAGACCAAGAACAGAACCTTGGGAACTAGGGGGCTGAAAAATGCATAAGGAGACAGAGAGGGAAGAATAGGAGAAAAACCAGAACTGACTTCTCTGAAGTCAAGGAAGGAGAGAGGGAGTGATCAAGAATGCCAAAAGTTACAAAGAGGTAGACAAGGACAAGAATTTTGAAATGCCTTTCGCATTTAGTGACTAGGTCAATTGTAACCTTAGGGTAAGAAGTTTCAGCCGAGCAGGAGAGGCAAATCCCAGATAGTTAGATGTCGAGTCAATTGTAGATAGTGAAGATGTAGAAGTCTTGGCTGTAGACTTTTTTTCAACGGGTGGAACATTTAGAGGAAGAGGTGAGATGGTAGTTGGATGGATTTGGCAGGTTGAAGGCCCTAGGCAGGGCTTTTTTCTTCTGAGGAGACCTGATAGCATTCCTAAGCAGATAGGAAGGAGTCAGTCCAAAAGGGAATTCAAGATACATGAGAGAGAAAGAGTGACTTAGGTCCCATGGTAGGCTTAAGGGAATGGATTCAATTAATTGGTCAACTAGCATTTAAGCTCCTATAGGTGTCTGGTACTCTACTGTTTATGGATTTGGGGACACAAAGACCAAAAACAAACCAATTCCTGTCATCATGGGGCTCACACTGTAGTAGGGAAGACAACATGTACACATGTAAGTAGTTATATATGAATACAAGATAATTTGAAGTTGGGATTAGAAATCCTAACATCAGGAGAGGCCCCACCTAAGAAGCGGCATTTGAGCTAAGCTCTGAAGGCTGTGAGGGATTCTAAGAAGTGGCAATGAGAAGGGAACATATTCCAGGCATGGGTCACAGCTTATATGCAAAAGTCTAATGACGTGAAATGAGTGGAGGGCTAAAAATAAGACAGGTTGGTGAGGCCACAGAAAGTGTAGAAGACAGTAACATGTAATAAGTCTGGAAAGGTAGACTGGAACCAGGGTCTGAAGGACTTTCAATGCTAGACCTAGGAATTTGTATTTGATTTTAGAAGCAATAGAAAGCCATTACTGACTTTTCAGAAGGAGAGTAACATGGTTAGACCTGTGTTTTAGAAATTTCACCTCAGCAGCTGTGTGGAAGATAGATTCAGGGGGATACACCCTTAGGAATCAAAGAATGTAGAGTTGGAAGGAATTTTAGAGATATTGTAGTCCAACTTCCTTATTTTCCCCTAAGATAAGAGAAATTAAGGGCCAGAGAAGTTAAGTAATTTACCCAATGTTACACCGCTAGTTTGTGGTTGGGGGTAGGTGGTTGTTTATCTGAAGAGGAGCACTAGCCACGCCTCTTTGGGTTGAAGTACTTTTAATCCCCTCATGGATACATGTACTATGAATGATACCTTGGAAAACTGGTTTCTTTTGACCCTCACCAAATAAAGAAAAGACATAGACTCTCAAAGAAATAAGGTTTCAGGGTGAGAGAGCCAGGTAGAGGTGCAAGAATGAGAGGTAGAAATTTCATTAGTTTTGTTCTTGGTATCAGAGATAACTAGACATTCTTCCTCAGTTCTGGGTAGCTCCACAAATTCCTTTCCCTGATATTCCCCAGGAGGAGCACTGCACTTGTACCTGTTTGGCTTCTTAGGAAATTTCAGTTTTTCCTTCTCCCCCAAGACTGGGAAAAAGCTATCTCATTATCTTATTGACAACAGTGTCACAGATCCAGGAATAAGGAGACTCCAGCTATGGGTTTCTAAATAGCACATGGGAAACTTTGAACATCATCTCCATCTCCAGTGTCATGTCACATTTTGGCACATAGTAGACACTTAATAAATGTTTATTGATTGATTGATTAGAATTAGCTGAGTTAGTATTCAAATCCCAGGGATCTCTCTTCTTTGAACAAAGGGAAGGAAGAAAGAAGCTTCTCTTGCTGAGAGATGCAGGCTGAGAGCTGAAATCTCATCAGCCTCGATGAGGTAGGAGGATAGGTCTTCTGTTATAAATATGGGTGGGGGTGACAGTGCAGTTGGAGCTCAGAGAATTGGAAAAATTATGGGGGAAAAAAACAAGTTGAGAAGCGTAGACTATTAAGATTGTTAAGCAGCATCAAGGGCCTCTCTGAAATAGTATGGTGCAATATAAAGAGTTCTGGTTTTAGAGTCAGCTTCCTACGAGTATGTCCTTCGGTAAATCATTTAACTTCCTTGGACCTTGATTTGCTCATTTGTAAAAGAAGGGAATTGGATTAGATGACATCTGAGGTCCCTTCAAGCTGCTCTGAATCTGTATGAATTTGTAGTGGGTGCAGACTTTATCACTTTATCCTCTGACTTTCAGCAATCCTGGTGGAACGGAAATGTCAAGTCAATAAGCATTTATTAAGCTCTTACTATGTGCTGGACAATGTGCTAAGAAAGGAAACACACAAGCAGAAGGAAATACAGCCCCTAACCTCAAGGAGCTTATATTCCAATAGAAGAAAGATAATACATAGAAGAAAGCTGAAGAGGGTGGTGTACCCAAGTGGGGTCATGGTAGAGAAAGTCCAGAGAGTCAGGAGTGCCTCCTGGAGAGGAATGAAGACATGGCTGACCTCGGCATCTTCTTAAAATGGAGATTCTGGGAGGAACCAGCCAACCAAAGGAAGAGACTGAAGGAGCAGAGCTAGGTAGTTAGGTAGTGTGGAAGCCAGAGTGATAGGTGGATAGGTAGAATTATACAGAGCTGGACCTGCAGTCAGGAAGACCTGAGTTCAGATTCAGCCTTAGACAATTATTAGCTTGTGACCTTGGGCAAGTCACTTAAGCACTATTTGCCTCAGTTTCCTCAGCTGTAAAATGGCAGTAAGAATTGCACCTGCCTTGAAGGGTGGTTGTAAGCATCAAAAGAAATAGTATTTGTGAAGCACTTAGTATGGTGCCTGACACTTAGTAAGCTCTATATAAATGCTTACTATTATTATTACTTCCAGCGTGAGATTATTACTTCCAGCGTGAGACATCCAGGGTTGAAGTGAACTTCCAGGAATGAAGAGGTTTTTGAGAAATGGCAGAGAAAGCCCAGAGAGTCAGGAGTGCATAATGTTGAGGACTGAAGAAATTGGATGATGGTGGTCAGGAATAAGGTTGAGGAAACAAGGCCTTCTAGTATCCTGGTGTTTTGGTATGTGCCTTTGATGGGGTGCTTGGGTGCTTGTGCTTGTACTTGGACCCCAATTTCTCCCTAGTCTCAGAAACACTGTCTCTGACAACCCCTCCCCAGCCCGAAGACACTGTGCCTAGCAGTTATTCATGCATGGGCATCAGCACAACCCTTATCTCTCTCCCTGGTACAGCTACACAAAGCTGGGTAAGAGAGTGCTAGGTTGCTCAGGCCCCGGCCCTCAGATCGTGTCTCTGGAAGCCTCCGAATTCCTTAGTAAGTTCTTGTCTTGTGAGAAAGCCTTCCCTTGTTGCAGAACATTCTCTCATTAAGACAGAGGGAGAGGGGTGCCTTGCCCAGCCCAAGGACTCTTCCTCCTGCCAGACTCCAAAGATCCATACCTCTCTGTTATCTCTCTCCCTGTCTGGTATACTCCCTGTACTTTCTCATCTGCAGCTCCTGGACCTTTAGATTACCTCATCAGTGTCCCTGGCATTCCTTTCCCATGCTCTTTTCCATATAAACCCTAGCTCCATCCTCAGTCTCTTGCAGGTTCCTTAAGATTCCTTGCCCGCTGAAAAGCGCAACAAAAATCTTTGCCAGCTTGACTTAAAGAATGCTTGAGTCTGTGAATTCATTCCAGATGACCCGGCCCGTACTCTGGTCTCAATCTCTCTGACTGCAACACCTTCATACAAAATTTGTTTGATTGCTTCTCTTTTCAAGTCTTACATTAGGAGAAGAGAGGAAAGTAAGAGTATTTCTGGTGTAGACACTTTGAAGGAACACAGGATTTGGGGAATATGCTCTTAACTGGATTAAGAAAGGAGATACTTGAACAGCTTTTCTTTCCTTCTTTTTTTGGGGGGGTATTTTTTTAGTGTATGATTAAGGTTGTTAATCCTTTGTGAATAAGATCTCATGCTTTCAGGGTCTGACACACTTCATTAAAGGGAAGACTGGGGTTTGAGCCAAGCTATTTTTAAGTAGTCTTCGCCTCTGGGACTCATCCTCCAGAATCCAAGTTTTCTGGCCTTTGGGGCACTGAGCCAAATTCTCTTGGTTAGTCAGGACTTTACTTGATGGATGTGGGAGTAGTGCTTATGGAAAAGTTGGTTGGATATTCTGGAGGATAATTGAGTTAATTGTTTTTGGCTTGGCAAACACACACAGAAGCTTTATGTTGATGTCTACAAAGACAATAAAAACAATAAGATTTTCATCAACATGTGATTTAAAGGCTTTAAATAAATACATTTCCTTGGATTAATCATTCATACTGATTTTTGGTTCTTTATTTAATTCTTTATGTTCTTTATATTCTTAAAAGTCTCAATTTTAACTTATAGTCGAGGAGAAATCACTTTATTCACCCCAGCCAAAAAACCATTCATCAAGCTGACTGTGTACCAGGCAATGTGCTACAAATGGTACAATGATACAGATGTGCAAAGACAGTCTCTAACTTCAGGGAGTTTACATTTGAGCAAGGTGAAGACAGCATGCACTTGTAGAGAATATACAAAATATACACAAAGCAGATAAACAGTAACCTTTGTTGGGGAGACACTGTCAGCTGGGAGGGTTTCAGGAGGAAAGTGGCTGAGCTTTGTTTTGTAGGAAGCCAATGATAGAGTTGGAGGTCAGGAGTAAAAACATTCCACAAGTGGGGCACAATCGATGGAAGGGCACAGAGGTGGCATGCTTGGCATGTTAGAGGTGACAAGGAGGCGGGTAGGAGCCAGAGGTGGTCATGCATATCTGTACTCCTTGCTGCCGGGGAGGCTGAAGCCAGTGGATTTCATGAGCGCTGGAGTTCTGAGCTTCAGGAAGCTGAAAGTGGATGAAGTGTCTGCATGAAGTCCAGCACCAATATATTGAGTCCCTGACCTCCAAGCAGGGTTGGGGACCAGGCTGCCTAAGGAGAGGCAAGCCAACCCAGGACAGAAAAACTGAGCTGGGTGAACCTGCCTAGGTATAAAAGGGTGATGACAAACACACAAATTAGAAAGAATTACATAAATAAAAAGTAAGTAAACAAACAAACAAACAAATAAATACACAGATAAATAAGACCTGTGGGGTTACAATGCAAATCTTCTACAATAATTCAACAGATACTTATTACAGAGAACTTTTTAAAAAATCAGATATATGATTTTATTAGGGTTGGGAGCTGTTGGCTAGGTGGAGGATTTGCTTTACCAATGCAAATCAGTACCTGTTCTGCAGTTTATGATCGTGGAGAGCTGCCTAGGGCACTGAATTGTTAAAAGTCTTCAATGAAAGATCACACAGCAAGTCTTACCAACTCCAAGGCCATCTATAGCCACTAGACTACACTGGTTGTTAGAAACAGAGAGCTTTGAAATAGGGAAATTGAATTTTATTTTACATGCATTTACATGCAACTAACAAAAAAGCCTCCTAAGCCAATTTGGAGCTAGCAATATCAGGAAAATGTATAAGGCAAAAGGTATATTTTCCCAAACATTAAAATTATCTAAGTAATAGCATGCCTGTTCTTAGCTTAGCTGAAAGTCCTTTGACTTCACTAGTAAAGATGAGAGGTTGCTGCCATTCATCAGACTTCATTTATTCCAAAACATACAACACAAAGGAAAATTATCAAGCCAGAGATTTTTATGTCCTTTTCTATTTTCCCAGTTGTTGTCTAGTTGATTTCTACCTGGGCTATTGCAACAGCCTCTTAACAAGTCTTCCCACCACCTCTCAGTCTCTGTCCCCGTCTTTCTCTGTCTCTGTCTTATCCGTTTCCTAAGGGTTTGATTTCTTTTCTTCACATAAGATCCTCCAGGGCCTTTCAGTCAAAGGATTGCCCTTGAGGACCTAGAGGGGCACATGTGGCCTCGAGGCTGCAGGTTCTTCTCCCTGTGAGACTAATCCATATAAATTAGAGGGTTAGTGAGGCCTTCTGAGATTCTTTTTTTGTTTCTTTGTTTTAACTGTTTGCATTTTGACCCCTTATTATTGCAGTTAATGTTTCCTCTTCAATCAACAAATACTTATTGATCAGTGTTAACTGATGATACAGGACAAATTGATGCTTAAGAATGCAAATATTTATAAAATACCATTTCTGCCTTCAATGAGTTTATAGTTTAATTGGGGGAGAAGAAACAGAAACATGAGAAAACTAAATGGTATAGAAGTTATCAAACAACTATAGAAGACCATCATACAAGAATTATAGGTGTTTGTCACATGGTATGCATTTGGTAAATAACTTGATTGATTCTTTCCTCTATAGTAGTACCATTTGGGGCAGCTATGTGGCACAGTAGATAGAGTGATGGGCCTGGAATCAGGAAGATCCATCTTCAAGAGTTAAAATCTGGCTTCAGACATTTACTAGCTGTGTGACCCTCGACTAGTCACTTAACCCTATTTGCCTCAATTTCCTCATCTGTAAAATGAACTTCAGAAGGAAATGGCAAACCATTCTGGTATCTCTGCCAAGAAAAACCCAAATGAGGTCACAGAGAGTTGGGCACAGTTGAAAAATGACTCAACAAGAAGTAACAGCTAGCTTTACAGCTACAATGCTTTGAAGTTTGTTATCTCATGAGTTATTGCCTCTAGAGATGGTCATGTAAACCTGTTGATTTCAAGTGGCTAAGAACTATGCTTAAACTAAGAAATTAGTCTGTTTTGTTAGAATTTTTTTTTACAGTTTAAGAATGATTAGTTCATGGAATCATAGACTTAGAGCATGTCACTTAATTGTCTGAGTAGAAGTTTACTCATCTGCCAAAAAGGGTTTGACGTACCTAAGAGGGCTGTTCAGAGTTTCAAATGAAATGTAAAATGCTTTGTAAATTTTAAAGTACCACATAAAATGTCAGTTGTTATTATTATGAGCTGGAAGAGCTCTAAAGTTTCATCTAGTCCAACTTTTTCGTTTTACAGATGAGGTAGTTGAGACTGATGGAGGTTATCTGTCATTTGCCCTGAGTTATATAGCTAACAGAGGCAGCTATCAAATCTATGATATTTACTTCCAAATTAAGACCTCTTTCATTCAGTATTATTAATTTCCATTCCACTCTATAAATAGTTATTGAGTATACTATGTGTGAGTGAAATATATACTTGGTAACTCCTTGGTCAAAGAAGGGGAATTGGAATATTCCTTGCTTTTCTTTGCTACTTTCAAGCTCTCCTTCTGCTTCCATCACTCAGCAACTTCTCTTCTTTTGAGATTGGCTAAATCCAAATACCTTTTTTGAAAAGTTTTTTATTGATGTCGTTTGCCCTTTTACCATCACCATATTTCTCCCCAGTATCCCTTCCCCCCTCCCAGAGAGCTATTCCATGTGCTAAATAATATTTTTTAGAGACAGAAAAGAAGGAAAAAGTCAGCATAACTGATGAAATCATCAAAAAAGTTTGAAGATATGTGTAATGTGTCATACTTGTAGGCCTCTCACCTCTGTGAAGGGGTGAGCTGGGGAGGTGTTAGGGTCATGTTTGTTTTTTGTAATTTGCAACATTCATTTTAGATTTTTTTGCGGTTCTTTACATTGTCATGTCATTGTATATATTGTTTTCTTGGCTCTGCTTCCTGTCTTCTGCTTTAATTCATATAGATCTTTCCATGTTCCTCTGTATTCATTATATTTGGCATTTCATATAGCACAGTAATATTACATTACATTCATATTTGCCATCCAATCAAGATTCTGGTAACTATTATTTCCTTTGCTCAATGAGTTTAGTGCCTAGCCAGCAGTCTCCTCCTTAACTCTTGCCCTTATAGTGGGGGACTTCGACACATACATATGCTGACACTCCCTCAAACGCCAGACCCTCCAGGTTCCTCAACTTACTAATTTCTCGTTGCCTATTTGGGCACCTCACCTTAGCTACACAAATATATATTGTCATTTTACATATACATATATGTCATTACATATTGACCTCATTAACCACAAGTCTTATACTTCTACATTTATAAATTCTGAAATTCCTTTTTCTGATCAAAATCTATCATTTTATATCTCCCTCTGCCTTGCCACCCCAAACTCTGTTCTATATCTTCTCTGTGCCTCTGATCCTTTTACTCTGAAATTCTTCCTTGGCTACACTTTCCTCCCTTCCATCTCTTGATTGCTTATTGAACCAATTTAACTCTGCACTGTGTGACCATGCCATCTCCCTATTCAATAAACTGTAGTGACTCCCTATTACCTTCAGGATCAAATATATGTTCAAAGTCCTTCATAACCTGACCCCATCTACCCTTCCATCTTATTCTCACCTCTTTTAATCTGAGATCCAGTGACATTGGCCTCCTTGCTATATCGAGAACAAAACAATTCATCTCCCTATTTAGGGCTCTTTCACTAACCCCATGCCTGGAATTCTCTACATTCTCAGCTCCATCTCCTGGTCTTCCTGGCTTCTTTGAAGCCAGGGCTGAAATAGTACTTTCTCTGTGAAGAGTTTTCCAATTACCCTTAATACTATTGTCTTCTCTACTATCTTTAATTTATACTGTCTACATCCTTCTTGTTGCACATAGTTCTTTACATGTTGCCTCCATTAGAGGAGCTCCTCGAGAACAGAGACTGACTGTCTTTTACCTTTCTTTGTATATCATGGATTAGCACAATGCCTGGCACATTAGTATGCTAGACACTTAATAAAGGCTTGTTGACTAATAGGCAGAGCTCAGCTAGAGAGAGCAAGATGGTAGATGGAAAGCCAACTTCAACCCAGGCAGACCTAGATAAGGGCTGCTTGTGGGATCATAGGCAACTTTACAAAACTTTTAGTTTTAGAGAAGGTGCTGATGTGTACCTTATTCTTATCATTCACAAGAGGAAGGTCTTTCATCAAAGAAATCACAGTCCTAGTCCAGGCCATTAGAGTTCAACTCCAACGGTATTATAAAAGGAGTAAAATTGTGTATGCTTTTTTTTTAATGGCTGCAAAATTCTCACCTATCCTATCAATTGTTTCTCTTGTATTTAGTGACAAATTTTGGCTCCTGGGTTCTCACTAATGTTATCAGGGTAGCATATGTGATGATAGTGGCTCTTTTTAATGTTTTATTCAAATTTGCATGAACTTCTGCCTTACTTTTTTCAAGCTTTGGACTTTGGGATTTAGGTTAATCTGAATAGCAGAGTTTGGAATTGCAAAGTGTTTTTTTTAAATTTAAAGAATTATAGAAATGTAAGCTATTATTATGGTGATACTTATTAAATTAATAAAAGTTAAGTTTATAATAATAAATAATAACAGTAATGGCATCCTCAAGCATTATAAAATTGTATATAGTATATGCATATAAATAATGTTGACAATTACGCTACAAGATTTTTAGCACCACCCTTCGAGATTGTGAAGAATAAATATGGAAGAGTGATGCTGAATTAGAAACAAGGAAAACCAATTGCAGAAGTAACAAAAGGGGGTTAAAGAGTAATACAAGGAGTAACTCAGAAACAGAGGCTGCAGTTGCCGAAATAGCTCAGTTGGGAGAGCGTTAGACTGAAGATCTAAAGGTCCCTGGTTCGATCCCGGGTTTCGGCAGAAGGTTTTGAAGCTTTCCCCCAAAACATCTTCTGCCGGATTGGGTACAACCGTAGTAAAACCTTTATTAGTTGACTTCCCTCAGAGTTTCTGACCTTATCTGCTTTGGAGACCTAGGGACATGGGAGAAAAACGCACACCCGGAAGCTTAGGTATTTTCGGCTCTCACTATTCTTTCCCGCCTGTACTTTTGGTCCAGTGGGGTTAAGTCTCTCCCCTCCTTGTCTCTTTTCCTTACCTTAGTATTAGGACATACATACACTTAATTTGGCAAGCCGTTTCTTTTTCGCAATGTGAATCTTAGGAACTGAAACCTACAGCATAGTTTCCAAAGGCTGACACTGCGCAGCTTAAATCCAGACTCAGACACTAGCCGTGTGACCCATGGGGAGTCACACAGCAACATCGGTCGACCTCAGTATATGAGGATACTGAAAAATGGGGATAATCACAGCACTTCCCTCGCAGGGTTTATCTCAGGAGGATAAAACGAGATAATATTTGTAAAGAGAGTTGCAAATCTTAGTTATATAAATGCTAACTATTATTATTATGGCGACAATGCTGAAGGACAGGGTGGGGCAAAAGGGAGGGGTAGATAGTACATATAGGAGCGGAGATAGAAAAATGAAGAAATTGGAAATCTGGCAAAATTCGCGCCCTAGACTTGTTCAACTTCCCTGCGCTTCTTCTCTGGCTTGCTCTGGGTTACTGTGCTTGGGGAATTCTCCGGTATTTTAAGTAGCCTGAAGCCGAGCGCTGTCCGAATGTACCTGATACTGAGTCAGGGTGCTTCGCGTCTGCGTGTGCTGAACTCCCTTTATGAGTACAACACGGACTTAAGTACAGAAGAAATAGAACCTCTGCCCACATGTAGCTGTAAATAAGAGAGACAGTTCGAACCCCCCGCAAAAATATCAGTTAGGTGGTGCAGTGGATAGAGTGCCGGGCCTGAAATCAGGGAAGACTCGTCTTCCTGAGTTCAAATTTGGCCTCAGACACTTACTAGCTGTGTAACCTCGGTCAAGTCACTTAACCAGTTCCTCATCTGTAAAACGAGGTGGAGAAGGAAATGACAAACTACTCCAGCGTCTTTGCCAAGAAAACCCCATATAGGGTCACGAAGAGTCGGACACGACTGGAATGACTGAACAACCACATGGTCAAGGGATGCATTAGCACTGTATACCAGGATGGCAGTTAAGTATTAGGTAGGATGCAGACTGTAAGCTTGCCTAGGGACGGCTTGAATCAGATGGCAACCAGTTTGCTTAACTGAAGAATTGTCAGCGAGGGGGAGTGGACCTACCTAGAATTATTTTAGTGGGAAGAGAAGGGCACCCACCCTGGTTTCGTAGAAAGAAATGAAAAGGGAAATGAGACAGAAATGAGGCAGTAGCCTTCCACAGAGTTGAAGTTTACTTGGTTGGAGAGTCTGTGAGAGGAACTGAAGGTATACCAACATGCACTCCACCAACTGCAGGCAATCTACTCTTGCTCATACTAAGGATATCTTCTCTGTGACCTCCACTTGCCAAACAGGACTTCTTCACTTTCCTTTGACATCCAGACAAAATTAAAGGATTTCTTGGGTGATCTTCAATCATCCTTCAGTTTTGTTATATGCTTGTCCTATTTTCTTTTTATACATTTCCCGGATGACATTCTTTACACAACTTTTTCTTTGCAATTACTTGTTTTAATGGATTTCAGGCTTGCTCATGTCCACCATGCATATGTCCCTTGTTCTTTGGGTGATGCTCAGTTCTTCCCAGATTGTAGTGTTCATGACTCACTACCCCATATAACACCATCAAATGAATATTGGCATTAAAAGATGAGTCTCTGTTTCAGGGAGAAGCTTGGAGTTGTTAAAAGAACTTTGTGATTTTCCAAAGGCAACCCAGCTTTGCTCTCTTCCTCTTTTTTCAATTCTAGTTTCTAGTTCATTATCCATTTATAGTGGCTGTTCCTCAAAACTGGAACAAAAGAGGAGAGAATGGGGAATGATTTTGAGGGGTTTTGAGATACAGTAATGGAGGGATGAGGAAGTTTGTGATTAGATGGCTATGAAGCAAAGTCCTTTTTAAAAGAGGGAATAGAAAGTTTGAACAGAAAGAAGGTTTTTTAAAATAATATTTTATTTTTCCTCAATTACATGTTAAAACAATTTTTAAACATTAAGAAAGTTTTGAGTTCCAAATTCTGTCCCTTTCTCCCTCCCCTCCCTGCTTCCTTAGACGGTAAGCAGTCTGATATAGGTTACACCCGTGCAATTGTATAAAACATTTCCATGTTAGTCATTTTGTACAAGAAGACATAAAAAATGAGAGAAAGAAAGAAAAGAAAGTGAAAAATACCATGCTTCAGTCTGTATTCAGATAGTGTCAGTTCTTTCTCTAGAGGTAGATAACATGCTTCATCATGAGTCCTTTGGGATTGTCTTAGAATGCTTAGATCATTGTATTGCTGAGAATAGCTAAGTCATTCACAATTCTTCATTGTATAATATTGCTCTTACTGTGTACAATGTTCTGCTCACTTCACTTTGCATCAGTTCGTGTACGTCTTTCCAGATTTTTCTGAAATCATCCTGTTTATCATTTCTTAAAGCACAATACTATTCCATCACAATCCTATGCCACAGCTTGTTTTGCCATTCCCCAATTTATGGGCATCCTAGAAAGAGAAGGTTTGAAAGAGAAACTGGGAGGAAGTAAGTAAGAGGATTGCTGTAAAGTATTACAGACTGCACAGAAATTTTACAGTGGACCCACTTCACCACTGTTGTGTGATTTTTCTTGAGTGGTATTCAGCAGCACACAGGTAGAAGTTGAGAAGATCTAGCCATTTAAAAAAATGAGAAAGCAGACAATGAGGATAATTTAGGACTGGGATTTTAAAAGGGATGAGGGGCTATAGGATGAAAGGGCAGGCAATTCCAGGACTGTTGAAAGTATACAGTTGAATTGGTTACCTGTAGCTTTGAATTATATTGGGTTATTGTCAAAACTCAGTTGTCTAGGATATTAAAAGGAATCAGTGGCACAGATTATTAATTGACAAGGTATTTATTAAGCACCTATTATATACCAGGGCCCTTCACTAGGCACTGGGAATAGAAAGATTAAAAAAAAATTTTCTGTTCTCAAGGAGCTTATTCATAAGAATAGAAAATATTTGTTTTGGAGTGACTTTTGATTTTTTTCCCCAGAAGACTTACTTTCCAAATTATGTTCCATTTCTTAAAGTGAATAGATGTTGCCAAAGCACACACAAGCATTTGTTTTTAAATTTTTGTTATTTTAATAAAATTTTATTTTTTTCCAATTACATGTAAAGCAATTTTAAGGTTAGTTTTTAAAAATTTTGAGTTCCAAATTCTTTTCCTCCATCCCTAGTTCCCTCATTGAGAAAGTAAGCAATTTGATATGTTATACATGTGCAGTGACGCAAAACATGTTTCCATATTAGTCATGTTGTGAAAGAAAACACCGACCTGAAAACTCAAACCCCAAGAAAACTAAAATTAAAAAAGTATGCTTCAACCTGAGCCCAGACTCCATTAGTTCTTTCTCTGAAGGTGGATAGCATTTTTTATCATTAGTCCTTCAGAATTGTCTTGAATCATTGTAATGATGAAAATAGCTAAGTCATTCACATTTCTTCACTGAAAAAATTTTGCTGTTACTGTGTACACTGTTCTCCTGGTTCTGCTCACTTCACTTTGCATCACTTCAGGTTTTTCTGAAAGCATCCTGTTTGTAATTTCTTATAGCAAAACAACATTCTATCACAACCATATACTGCAATTTGTTCAGCCATTCTCCAATTAATGGGCATCCTCTGAATTTCCAATTCTTTGCCACCACAAAACAAGATGCTATGAACATTTTTTACATAAGCATTTGGGGAAGGGAACAAACGTTTGTTCAGTGCCTGATATGTGCCAGGAACAGTGTTAAGCACTTTACTATTGTTATCTCCTGTGGTCCTCTCAACCACCCTGGGCAATAGTATGCTATTATTATTTCCATTTTATAGATGAAGAAACTGAGGCAAACAGAGGTTAAGTGACCTGCCTAATATAAATGACTGAATCTAGATTTGAACTCAGGTCTTTCTGACTCCAGGTCCAGCATGCTATTCCCTGTGCCAATTGTTTAGCTACACATTAGGTACTGTCAAAAATTACTTGGATATGTGATCAGCAGAGGGGAAAAGCCAGTAAAGGATTGAATTTGTCATTAATGATCCATAAAAAATAGATAAAACATTTATCAATAATGAAGATTTAACTATTTCTGGAAGGATAATATTTTCAATTTTTACTAGCTAAAGAAGTTAAAGAAATAATGCTTTCTATTTATAATTTTTTCCCTCCTTTCTCCTTCTATAGCTTTTCTAGGAATTCTTATTGGTCTTATATCTAGTCTGCGTTTTTCCTTGAGGCTTTGCTTGTAGATATTTTCCAAGCCATGTCTTCTGAGTTTGTGTCTTAAGTTTTCCTTAAAAAAGTTTCTTATCATCAGGTTCCTTTTTGGGTTGTTTTCTCATTTACCTATTTCTTTACTTTGAACTTCATGTTAGAATTGCACTCACCTCTGGAGAGGAGATGGCTGGTCTGAGCTTCTGTAGCTCAATCTGGGGGCCTGTAGGTTTTAGGTGATTCCAAGTTGGTGTGATCTGGGGAGAGGTCTGGTCACTGCCCTCCTGGTCTGCACTTTAGTCCTTACCTAGGTAAGACCTCTCTCCCTTGTGACTGTGATCCTTCCTCTCTGCCCTGGGACTGTGAAGTGGAACTGGGTAATAGGCTTCAAAGCTGCCAAATGGCACCCAATTCTGCTCCCAAAGCTAGCACAGGGGTCCTCTGAAATCTCTTTCTGACCAGATATTCAGTCCCCCTCCTGTCGTTGTGCTTTGGACGTGCCCAGTATTCCCACTGCTGTCTCCAGGGCTCACGGGTGGTGCTGCTTCTGTGGCACTCCGAGCCAACCCCCCATCCCAATATTCACAGACTTCTCTTTTGTCATCCCAAGCTGCCCTGGTCTCTAAAAATGACTCACTGTGATTTTTTTTTTTTAATGTTTAACATTTTTATTCAAAGTTTTGAGTTCCTCACTGTGACTTTTTGTTGGCTTTTCTTCTCAGAATTCAATTTTACATATTTAGTAGTCATTTAGTAGGAGAGATTTTGGGGGAAGTTTGGCAGTTGTGACCCTTCACTACACCATCTTTACTGTACCCTAACAATGATACTTTTGAAAGTTACTGCTGACCCACCATGGAACAGGAATTTGAGGATTCCTCTGGGGACCACCTGTTGCCAGTCTGCTGGGCTTCCCTACTTTTCCAGAAGGACTTGCCCACAGCCTTTGAAAACCTTCATTCTTAGGGCCAGGGCCACAAATGGTCCTTTCCCTTACTGTTTCCTAGGCTTGGTCTTTACAGTTAATTAGAATAGGTATGATTTAAAGGAAAGGCTCCTGTCTCTCCAAGGATAACCCATAATTGCCCCAAATTCTTCTGATTAGGAACTCATTTGCTTTAGCAAGCAATGATCCTTGGGAATGTATGGGGCCTAAGGGAGCTAACAGTTCTCCCTGAGTGTGTATTAATTTTAACAGATAAGACCAAACACTTGACACTCACTAGCTGTGTGACCCTGGGCAAGTCACTTAACCCCAATTGCCTAAAAAAAAAAAATAACAGATGCTTCCCCCCTCCCCTCCACCCCAGGCTTCGAGCTGAAATATGTTGGAGGAATGCACTGGAGGAAAATTTTGGTAGTGGAGATGAGAAAGGAGAAGAATAAGGGTGATAAGGTATTGGAATGAATTAAGATAATAGATAAATATCCATCCTGAGTGATTTAATACATTCATTTGTGTAAAACTGAAGACTGAACGAGATGATGAAGGCAGTCTATGATAGAGGGTAAATAGTACTGGAGTAGGAATAAGGAAACACTAATTAAATCTTGGTCTTGATACTTAGCAGCCATGTGACCTCCGGCTTTGCCTCTCGGGCTCTCAGTTCCCTCATCTGTAAAATGACAGTGATTGCACTCAACAATCTCCAACCTCCCTCTGAGCCCTAAGATTCTATGATTCTCTTGATGTGCAATGTACAAAGCACCATGTTAAACAATGGGGGTACAAATAGAACAGTCTATACTCTCAAGAAGAAAATGCAACCGTTCCCCAAAGGTAGACATATGGAGGAGGCCCAGAGTCAAAGAGGGCCTTTGATATTTGAATCCTGTGATAAGCTGCTTCTTGTATCTACAAAGCCTTTAAGGTTGCTGTCTATGCTTTTCTCTCTGCCTTCCACTATAGGGAATGCCACTTAGCTCCAGGGAGAATGCTTAGGATGGTTGTATTCTTATTCCCTCAACACTTAGTTCTCAGGGCAGCAAGAGAGCACCTGTTCTTTAACCATTTCACTCCTTGATCTTCTAGGTTATCTTCATCCCAAGTCACAGCCCCTTTTATTCCTTAATTAAAGAATCCAGGGACCTTGGGTTTATGACAACCCACTCCATAACCCTTGGGTGGTGGTTGTCGTTCAATCATTTCAGATGTACCCATCTCTTCATGACCCCATTTTGGGTTTTCTTGGCAAAGATACTGGACTGGTTTGCCATTTCCTTCTCCAGCCCTTTTTACAGGTGAAGAAACTGAGGCAAACAGGGTTAAGTGACTAGAATGGAGCAATTTTTTTATAGCATCAAAAAAAAATCCAAAGATCCACACTACTTCTTCTGTTAGTGTTATTTTTTGTACAGAATTAAAAAAAAAACCAAGTATAAATCCATGCTGTAATGTTTAAATCATACTTGATTATTCACATAGTATATACATAGGCAGTCACACTATAGCAATACTAGTTACTCACTTTAATGGAGCAGAACTCCATAAAATATTATTCTAAAATTGACATTATATTATGTCCATAACTTATCTAAGCCTAAAGTGCCTTATGCCTTATTCCAGAAGCAGTTATTAGTTAATTAATTGATTTATGTTTTATAGCATTTAAGGCTGGTTTGTCCTATGCTGTAGTTATTAAGTAGGCTTAGCTGTGGAACAGGCAAGAATAATAGTGCTATATAGCAAGGGAGAAATAGTCCCTTTCTAAACACAATGACAACTATAGCCTTATAAATAAAGAGAAAATAGTTTATTGACAGTATTACATAGTTGTAAATTTGATATTTTAATCACTTTGTGTATAGTATATCTCAAATCCTGCATGTCCTACAATACCTATGTCAAATTTTACTTTCTACATTAGGCCTTTCTTTCCTCACTTTCTGACCTCTTCAAGAACTTTATTATCTCAACTTTACATTTTAGCATAATCTTATAGTTCATCTTGAATTATTCCTATTATTGCCCTTTTTAACAAAGCACCTTCTTCCTCACAAATGACAGATTTTGGAGGAGACATTCCAGAGACAGAATTGGAGATGTTTATGTTCCAAAATAAATATTGGCATTAAGTAAAGGTTTTGAGAATCTATAGGAATTTCTTTTTAAAAGTATCATAAATATCTAAAGGAAGAGGCTTTTTTTAAAAGCATAAGGTGACACTGTTCAAGCTGGGCCAGGGGATAGACTAGCGATGCCAAGGGTTTGGCTTTATCCAAGATCTTCACTTTGACATTTTGATGATGGATCTTTAATATCACTGGCATAAATAATCTTCATTGATATAGAATATAGCTCCCCTATGATTTCTGTCTTCTGCAATTCTTGTCTGTGCCTTGCCATAAATTCTCAAAAGAGAATCTACCCAAAGAGCTAGACTTCCTCTCATTCTTTTAATATTTCAAGGCTACCGATGCAATACTGAGCCTTCCTATCACTTGCTGTTCATTACAACTATAAAGATAAATCTCCTTTCTGTCCATGAATATCTCAGTAATAGCTTTTGACCATAATTATCAGTTGTAAGTCATTGTTGGCAATATGGTCTAGTCTACTTATACCTACCATGAGTGTTTAACTGCTCTTTTGTGTTGCTTACAATTTTGATTCTTTCAAGGTTATGGTTCCCCAGGATTTGTACTCATATAGTATCATTGGAAATGTTATTATTAAAGTGATCGGACGTTGAGGCAATAAGCAGTTTGGGCTGAAGGAAACCAAATACAACCTACTCTATCTGCCTTATTCTACCCACCTGATACCAGTTTATTGTCAATCTGCAGTGCCTAGCCAAGATAGCTAGGTTTATATTGATGGATTAATTTCATGGACTGCCTGTAATAGCTTTATGTTACAGTCTGGGAATATGCATTTTACATACTATGTTTTTTTCATTGTGCCTCATTAGACTATTCTCTTAAATTTTTTTTTTGATTGATGTCTTTTTGCTATTACATTACATATATTTACCAGGGTATCCTCCCTCCTCTTTCTGAGGAACCATCCCTCATTAAACCAAACCAAAATGAAAGGTAGGGGGGTAGGGCAGGCAGTTCAGCAAAACTAAGAAATATATTGAAAAAGTGTGACTTTATGTACAGTGATTGATAATTATGGTCTTACATCCTTGCAAAGAAGCTGAGGGAGGTGCTTTTTCGTGTTTTTGCTTTGGGGCCAAGTTTGATTAATATAATTGCATAGCATTGGGTTCTGATTTTTTTGTGTTGTTGTTGTTCTTTCCATTTACACCATTGCAATAGTGTTTGTTTCTCTGTTTCCTCTTACTTTACTTTCAATCAGTTCATATGTCTTTCCACTCTTCTCTGTATTTATCTGTCCTGGTAATATAATAGCATTGTGTTATATTGATGTATCACAACTTGTTAACCTATTCTCTATTGGATGAGCATCTGCTTTGTTTTCAGGTCTTTGCTACTACAAAAGTGCTGTTATAAATGTTTTGCTGTGTTTGGGACTATCCTTGGGGTAAATGACCAGCTGTGTAATCTCTGGCTCAGAGGTTATGTACGTTTTATCCATTTATTGGCATAATTCCAAATATCTTTACAGAATGATTGGAATAATTCACAGTTCTACCATCAGTCCATCAGTGTGATCATACCTCTACAAGCCTTCAAACATTGACTATTCACATCTTTTGGTATCTTTGCCAATTTCCTTGGTGTGAGGTGAAACCTCAGAGTTTTGTTTTGTGTTTCTCTTACTATTAGTAATTTAGAGCATTCTTTAACTGAAAGGAATAGGAACAACATTTTTAATGAAATCTAAAAGGTATAGATCAAAATGAAAATAGCTATCATTTGTTGAAGGAGAAGGAAGAGCCTGGCTTCAAAGCAGAATAGATTGGAGAATGTCCAGAGTATCCCAAATTGAACTCATTATCCCTCCCCCACCCTTCCCCAACTCTTCTCTCCTCCACACTTTCTTATTACTGTTGAGGGCTTTGCTATCTTGCCAGTTACCTAGGCTAGTAACCTAGACGTCATCTTCAACTCCTCACTCTCTCTCATGCCCCACATCCAATATGTTGCCAAGTCCTGTCGATTCGACCTTTCTGACATCTCTCCTATATATATTCCCTTTCTCTCCTGTGACAGTGCTACTACCTTGGTGCAGCCCCTCATCACTTCATGCCTGAACGATTGCAATAGCCTCCTCATTGTTCTCTCTGCCTCAAATCTCTCTTCGCTCCAGTTCATTCTCTACTCAGCTGTCATATTGACCTTCCTAAAACTCAGGTCTGACCATGTCACTCCCGTATTCAATAAATTGCAGTAGCTGCCTTTTACCTCCAGGATCAAATATAAAATTCTCTGGTTATTAAAGCCCTTTATAACCTGACTCCTTCCTACTTTTCTAGTCTTCTCATACCTCCCCTCCCCGGCCCCCCTCCCCCCCAGTTACTCTGGATTCCAGTGACATTGGCCATCTTGCTGTTCTTCAAACACAACAGTATCTCTCAACTCTGTTCTTTTTTCACTGGCTGAACTCTTGCATTGAATTCTCTCTCTCCTCACCTCCATCTCTTGGCCTCCCTGGCTCCCATTAACTTACAGATAAAATACCACCTTTTGCAAAAAAAAAAGCCTTATCTGATTCCCCTTAAGGTTATTGCCATCCTTCTCTTGATTATCTCCAACTTATTCTGTATTTATTTTGTTTGTACGTAGTTATTTACATGTCTCCTATATTTGACTGTGAACTCCTTCAGATCAGAGCCTTGTTTGGTTTTTTTTTTTTTGCCATTTCTCTGTTCTTAGCACAAGTTCTGTTGCATTGGAGTCACTTAATAAATGTTCGTTGACTTGACTTGATGGAGAAGAGAGCTGGAACCCTTTGGTGGCACTCTAAAAGGAAGGTTATGTGTGTAGTCCTTTGTCCAGAAAATTGTTAATGCAGTAAAGAGAAAGACAAGCTCAAGTACTTCAGGGGACAGGATCTGCCTGAGCACTTACAAAGGTTAATTCAGGTGAGAAGCCTGAAGGGGTCGAGTCTATGCATTCCAGTGAGCATCTATTATATTGTTGACATCTTTGAAAAACTCTCTAACAACCACCTAAACAACAGCAACAGCAGCCTTCTCTTTTCAAATTGCTCAAGGTGTTTTTATTGCTGTTATTTTAAAATTTAAGGATCAAGTAACTTGCCAGATATACAGATTTAGCAAAGCTTCCAGATGTAACTGAGAGATTAAGAAACAAATTAAGCATCTGAGTTTGGAGAGCTAATAAGGTAAATCTGACAGCCTAACACAAATAAAAACATGTTGGAATAATGGAAACATTTCCCTTAATCCACCAATTATCAGTCCAGTCATCCTTGCTGTATTAATAGGCTGTGCAGGTAGAGTCTAGAATTGTTTGGTCTCCTGTATATGTGCTTGGGAGGTCTTCTCTGAAGAGTAATTTTTGGTCCTTCTGGTGGCCCCCAGGGACTCCAGAACTTTTTTGTTGAACAGTTTCATGCAGTGTTGAATCATCTGGTTCAGACAACAGAGTGACTCATCAGTTCATGACAGGCATTATATGTGTGGCCAGGATGATCATTCAATTTAATTCAGTTCTATTTAATCATTATTTATCAAGTACTTACTACGTGCAAGGCATTCTGTGCTGGGAATGTGCTAGGAATGCAAGAAGACAAAAGGAAAAGTAGTCACTACCCTTAGACAGTTACATTATACAAAGGAGAAACATTACCCATACAGTTTGAGAAGGGAGGAAGCATGGACCATTGGAGTAATGAGGAAAGGCTAGGGAGAGTAGTAAGGGCCTCCTGTTGGAGGTGGCAAGTGAGATGAACCTTGTGGATTATTACAGACTTGTCCTCAGCATGCAACTAAAGCCCTTAGGCAGGGGCATGATTATCATTTCTATGCCAATGGCTTGGTCAGCTAGATGACTCAGTGGATAGAGCACTGGGACTGGAGTCAGGAAGACCTGAGTTCAAATCTAGTCTCAGACACTTACTAGCTGTTTAACCCTGGGCAGGTCACTTAACCTCTGCTTGCCTTAATCCGCTGGAGAAGGATATGGCAAGAAAACCCCAAGGACAATATAGTCCACAGAGTCACGAAAGAGACAGGAATGATTGACCAAAAAATGCCAGTGGTTCACAAATCTCATATATCCAGCCCCAGTTTCTCCCCTAAATTCAATTCTACATTACCACTTGCCTTCTGGATGTTTCAAACCGGATGTCCTTGAGACATTTCAAACCTAACATGTGCAAAGCAGAACTTCTTATCATTCTCCTCAAACCCATCCCTTTTTAAGCTTCTTTTTTGTTGTTGTTGATGATCCCAGCATCCTTTCAGTCTCCTAGACTGACAACCTTTGCCTTATTCTTGATTCTTCAGTCTCCACCCCACATATACCTATCAGTTGCTAATTCTTGCTGTCTCTACCTCCACAACATCTTTTGTATCCAACAAAATTCAAATACAAAATTTGTATTCTCTCTTGTTGTACAGCAACTGCTTCAGTTCTGTTCTCATTTCTCACCCAGATTATTGTTATGGCCTCCAAAATGATTCTCTGCTTCAAGTCTCTCCCTCCTCCAGTCCATCCTCCCAAATGCTGCCCAAGTGATTTTTCCTAAATGCAATAATGACCAGGTCATTCCTCTGTTCAATAAACTCTGAAAGGTTCCTTATTTCTGTCTTAACCATAAAGTATACTTCTTCTCCCCTCCCCATTTAGCTTTTAAAGTCGATTAAAACCTGTCTCCCAACCTGTCTTTTCAGCCTCATTAGACATTGTAGTTGTTCAATCATTTTCAGTTGTGTTTGATTCTTCTTGACCCCATTTGATGTTTTCTTGTCAAAGATACTGGAGTGGTTTGCCATTTCCTTCTCCAGCTCATTTTACAGATGAGGAAGCTGAGGCAAACAGGGTGAAGTGACTTGCCCAGGGTCACACAGCTAGTAAGTGTCTGAAGCCAGATTTTAACTCTTGAAGATGGATCTTCTTGACTCCAGGCCCAACACTTTATCCACTGAGCCATCCAGCTACCCAGCTCACTGGACATTACTCTCCCTTATTCCTCCAGAATTCTACAGAACTGCCCAACTGGCTTTCTCTCTGTTTCTCACATATGGCCCTCCATCTCCTCCTGTCTTGTGTCTTTGTACTGTCCATCCCTCATGCCTGGGATGCACTTTCTCCTCATTTCTGCCTCAGAGAATCCCTCTCTTCCTTTGATACATTGCTCAACTACTACCTTAAACATGAAGACTTCCTAATCACCCCAATTTTGGTAGGGCCCTCCCTTCCTAGCTGCATTGTATTTAAATATATTGTATTTTTAATATATTTTTAATATTTATTTCATACGTACTTATATATGTACTTATTCTCTTTCCTATTAGAATGCAATTTCCCTGAGAATAGCTATTATTTCATTCTTTATATCTGCAATGTCTAGCACAATGCCAGGAATATAGTAGGTACTTAATAAATGCATATTTGATTGAATGAAAGAGGATAAAGAAAAGGAAATAAGAAAAATGAGAGTTGGGAGTCAGCCATAGAAAGGAAGTAGTAAAACACAGAAACCCACAATTGTTCATAGCAACTATTAGGCAGGTTGTAGAAGCATTTTATGACACGTTTGGGAATTGGATGTGCACATTTACAGATTAGTGTAAACTCCAGTGAATATCAAAACATATTGGAAAGAGGGCCGGATTTGGAATCGGAGGCCCTAATGCTAATCTTGATTTTGTCTTAGACAAGTCAATTAATCCTCCCATTAATGTCTCCCACTGGGGCCACAATGCCCCAGAGAATTAAAATCTCTTTCTATAATTTTGTGGGTACCAATCCTTTACTTTGGCTGTCCACTTACTTATTCTCCCTTACACTTGTTACTCTTTTTTTCTTTTTTTAAAAGGCAATTGGGGTTAAGTGACTTGCCCAGGGTCACACAGCTAGTAAGTGTCAACTGTTTGGTCTGAGGCCATATTTGAACTCAGGTCCTCCTGACTTCAGGGACGGTGTTCTATCCACTGTACCACCTACCTGTCCCCCCCTCCCCCCCTCCCCCGGTTACTCTTGGGAACTAAGATTATGTTAATCTTATCAAAATAAATATGTACCCTTTGATTACCAAAAGGAAGAATCTTTGAGCCACTGTTTTAGAAAGATATAAATTCAGTAAGTTCATGTAAGCCTTACTGCTTAAGAAAGATTTTTCTTCTCTTCTGATTCTGCCAGGGTGGAATCCATTTCCCATTCTCTTCTTCCTGTGTCTGCCTTATCTTATGTTCTGTGCCTCTGACCTGATTTAAACCCTATGTACATCTCAGTTTTCTGAGAGGGGAAGAAACATAGGTAGATTAGTTCCCATGAATCATTTGACATTTTTATAAGATATTTGGTGCCCACTATAGTTCTGTGATATAACTTGCTATGAATAAAAAAAGCCTGCACAAAACTGATCCATAATTTCTGGACACTTTTAGGACTGCTCCTCTCTTTTGACTCCAGGTCTTATGCTATTTCGCAGTTCCATTGTAGTCCTTGCCATGAGAATGGATTAACTTTGTCATTACCCTTTCTCAATTTCAGTCTTTGACCAGAAAAAAGAGGTTAATTGTGTGCCATTTCTCAGGAGAATGAGGCATCAGCATTCTAATTCCTGATATTCTATGAATTGTGGGTAGCTAATTAAAACTTAAAGATTAGAAAAGCTATTTTGGCCAAGAGGCCATTTGTAGGATTGTGAAATGAAGGGAACAAAGGTCTGTCTTTTCTTTTTATTCCTACGGTTTAAATGAAACTTCATGCTAAAAAAAAAAGCCTGGAATTGTTTTACATATTGAGTACTCATTGTATTGATTCTAATTTTAATTTTGCAGTGAGCATTTGTGGTATCAGAAGGAGATAGCTACCTGGGGTTAACTGTGAAGATTACTGGGAATGTTAAGTAGGAAGATTTAGATTTTTGAAACTCCATTTGCCTTCTCTTGACCTCAAAGAGATACCATAAAGTCAGATAGGAACCTTTATAGATTCTAATAGATGCTCCTAATTTCTACTTCAGAACTTAACATTTAGATAATTCTTTTCTCCCTTCTTAGCTAACTGAGTTTCTCAATGATAAGACTAATGAGTTGGCTACTTTCCTCATTCCTTCACAAATTGGGTGATGGTCTTTCATATTGGGTCATTTTTTGGTGTACTAACAGACACATGAAGACTAGGCTTCTCTATACCCTGAAATCACCCAGCAATGACAGGATCCTTTTGCATTAGCCTGGCATTCACTCAGATCAGTATAATTCTTTCTCTCACATTAACCATTGAATTCGTCCTCTCTCTTCAGAGGGTACTTGCAGATCCAGTCGGTCAGCAACAAATGTTTATTAAGTGCCTACTATGTGCCAGGCACTATTGGTCAATCCTGTGCTCATTTTTTCCATCTCTGCCAGTCAGTCAACAGCATTTATTAAGTACTTATTATGTGCATGTCAGGCACTGTGGTGCACGTTGTGGATATAAAGAGAGGTGAAAACATGGCCAGCTGTTTGTGCTGAGTCAAGGTGGGTGACTCCATTTCGAAACCTTGCTTAAAACTATCAGTACGTGGCAGCTAGCCTATATAAGATGGCAGGACGCGCATGCTCCATAATCCCATCTCCTTATGATTACATGCTCCAGTCATTGTTTACTGCCTTGGTGTGCTGAACAAACTCCTTTTAAACTTTATTTTTCTAAGTTTGCTTATTAATCAGGGCATAGCCTGAACAAAGATTTTTCTTTCTAACAATCCTAACCCCTCAAGTAGCTCACATCCTAATGAGTGAGAGGACTTGCAAAAAAAAAAATTGTACATATAACATAGATACAGTTTAAATGGAAGGTAATCTCCCAGTTAGAACTGTTGGACCACTGGCATATCCCAACTGGTTGATTCTTGATAGGTTGTTTATTGTGCTCTGGAATCCATTCTGTTACCTGGATGTCCATATGCTATTCAGAATCCTTGCTATGTAACCTTGCCAGTGTTTTTTCATATGACAAAAAGCCTCCTCTGACTTTCTAAAGAGCTCTTAATTTGTCATGAGGTCCTACAGAGAGGTTCTGGACATCATACTTGCAGACTGGGCGACTGCAAGTTTCTTTGCATTATACTTTATTGGGGGTCTGTCTACAAATACTCTTTTCCTGGCAATTTTGCATGACTAATATTTTTTTACTAGAATTCTTTTTTTTTCTTTTCATTTTAGATAACATCTTTTGGGGGGGGGGGAGGAAATGAAGATGTCCAGGATGATACTTGCAGAAATGATGTAATCGTTCATCAGAAGATGTTTGTTTAAATCCTATGACTCTACTTGTGTGATTTTTGGCAAGTTTTATTTCCCTGAGCATTTCCTTAATATTAAAAATGAGTGGGGAGGAAGCTTATACTAAATGGCCTCTGAGGTCCCTTCTAGCTCTAAATATATGAACCACAAAGATCATAGTTTGTTACATGCATCTTCTCTGGGGTGGCAGCTCTGTGGAACTTAGTCCTTTTACAGAAATTTGATTGACTTGAATAGATTGATCAATAAATCAGTCAACCAGAAAATATTTATCAAGTACCCATCATGTACTAAACACAGTGCTAGGTGCTGTGAATGAGGTTAAAAAAAAAAAGATAGGATATGATCCTCTCCAAAAGTGTTTGAGGTCTAGTCAGGGAGAACAGATTAACGTAGAAAAACAGCAAACAATTGTGCTAATGGCACAGTACTACCTGGGAAGGCTTGCTCCTTGTAGGAGACTGGACTTCAGCAGAGCCTTGAAGGATGAATATGATTTGGATAGAAGAAGGAAAGTAGGGGTTGAATTTCAGGCAAAGAGAATCATTAGAAAAGATTACTTTGCTCTTCATGAGGGCAGAGACTGAACGTTACTAACATTTTATCTCCTTTACCACAAAAGAGTGCCTTGCACATAGCAGGCACTTAATAAATGCTTATTGACTGGTTTGCACATAGTAAGTGTTTCATGGTAGGTATTTCATAAATGTTTGCTGAATGTTGAAGGAGTGCAGATGGGAATGAATGAACAAATACTGAGGATCCTGCACAGTTTCTTTTGTTGTCTTTAGTCTCTTGTGCTAGTGATGGAAAACTTTAGAGCATTAGTAGCCTCTCTTCTTCTTAGATTCATTTTCTGCTCTTGTATTACTCATGGAGGATGAAAGCATATGCCTTTGGGAAGGAGTTCTAGCTGCTCCCTGTGATTCAGTTGTAGGGAGATGAAAACAGTGATTTTCCGTTGTTTGTCTTCTCTATGAAGCTAATATAATAATAATAATTGCCTGGGGCTGTGTCTGATGCATCTTCCCATGATCTCCGTGACTGTTTTTTAGAGTTTACCAAGCAGAGCAAGAGTCTAGCCATCGTGGCATCCATCTCAATAGGAAAGAAAAAAAAAGAAAGAATGGGAGAGAGGGAGGGAGAGAAAGGAGGAGGTTAGGTAGGAAGAAAGGAAGAAAAGAACAAAAAACCATTTATCAGTCATGTTCTATGTGGCAAACCCTAGGGAATATAAATAGAAAAAGTGAAACAGTCCTTGTAATGGGGTGATGGGACCTGGACCCCTAAAAGGAAAAGACCATATCTTTGAAAGCACTCCAGTCCCTAAAATTTCCCACACATTTCAGCAGCCACATCAAGAAGCCAGGCTGCTGAAATGTGTGGGAAAATTCAAGGAATGAACTGCTTTCAAAAAACATGGTCTTTTCCTTTTAGGGGTCCAGGTCCCATCATCCCATCATTTGCTTTCAAGGAATTCACATTCAAATTGGGGGAGACAACATGTTAAAGAATTCAACTAAAGGGACCACTGGAAAAGCTCAGAAGTTCTAAAGGTACATTAGAAGGTCACATGACAAAGTCTAAAGGGGATCTGGAGGACATAAAGGCAGTGTTGATGACAAGGCTCAATGAACCTTAGGTTGAAATGACAGGACATATTGCGTAGCCTGGTGGTCCTTTACATGAATGGAAAGGTTAGAGTTGATTCCCATTTCATCCAAGCAGGCTGTGCTGGAGCCAGCTAGAATCAGTTTGAGAGAACCAATTGTTAAATTTTGGTGTGAGCAATTTACAGTTTGGAAATAGGCTAATAGTCCAAATTGGGATTTGATTTCTTGTCTTGTTGATTTTCTAGATTTAGGAAAGTGAAAGAGTAAGTGCCAATAATGCAGATTCAACTTAAAAGCGTATTGTGTATATGCTTTTTTTCCCCCTTGGAGAGGGGAAAACACTTACCAGCAGACTCCTAGTTATGGACTTTCCCCCTGCTGACAGTCTTGTTAGGGTTTAGGTGGTCTGAGGACCTGGGTAAGGAGGAAGGGTGAGATCTTTTTGCTAGACAGTGTTTACCAGTAATAGTGTTTTATTGTGCCTTTAGAAGGGCCTGGTTGGTTAGGCAGTGAGGTTCATAAAAGCAGGGGCACTGGATTTTTTTAAAAAAAATTGGTATTTCTTTCTTTTTTTAAATTACATTTTAGTTTTTTCTATTTTGAGCATTTTCTACCTCCTACCTCTCTCTTCCCCCCACCAAAGGAAAGAAATCTTTTAACAAATGCACAGTCATGCAAAAGCAAATGTGCACATAGACTATGTCCCCAAGATGTGTGTCTCATTTTGCATATTAGTCCATTAGTCTGTCACCTATTTGTCAAGAGGTGAGTAATATTCTTAATCATTGGTCCCTTAGAATCATGATTGATCACTGAGTTGCTCAGAGTTCTCAAGTCTTTCAAAATTATTAGTTCTTAAAATGTTGATGTTATAGTGTAAATTGTTCTCTTGATTCCTAGGTTTTTTCCAAGTCTGGAGAATCCCAAAGATCCACTTCATCAATTAATCAGCTTCTCTTCCCAATACATCCATCTCATTTGCTTCCCTACATTGAACATCTACGTTATTTGGCTCTGCTGACTACCTGGCAATAGGAGAGAGAATTTTTCTGAATTCTGGCTACTGCTCTCCAACCACACAAATTCTGTCTTCTCAGTGACAAAGTAGGAAGCTGTGGACTTGAAACATGGCATTTGGTTGAAAGTTTCATTTTGAAGCAAACTTCCTATTTTTTTTCTGCAAAATTTAAGGCATATTTATTTACCTAAGCATGATTTACTTAATCATGAAAATACATAGTGATGAACTTACCAGAGTGGATACTATAGAACCATAGTAATTCTGATATTTCCAAGGAGCTTTCCTCTCATTTTGTTTGGCTATTCACCCTGTCCACATACCCCAACTTTTCCTGGAGTCAGCTGTTACTGCTAAGAATGTAAATAGACATTACTACATTGGCACTTTGGAAGATAAGAGCAATAGGATATACCTCCTATAGCAGGGACTCTTTTTTTTCCCTTTTAATTATTTTATTTTGATTGATCAACAATCATTTCCATAAGCTTTTGAGTTTAAAATTTTTCTCTCCCTCCCTCCTCACCTCTCTGCCCAAAATGGCATGCAATCTGATATAGGCTATACACATATGTTCCTATTAAACATATTTTCACATTAGTCATGTTGTAAGGAGGAAATAGAACCAATAGAAGGAACCACAAGAAAGAGGAAACAAAACAAAACCAAAGAAAAAAAAGAGTAAATAGTATGCTTCTATCTGCATTCAAACTCCATGGTTCTTTCTTTGGATGTGGATAGCATTTTCCATCATGAGACCTCTGGAAATATCTTAGATCCTTGCATTGCTGAGAAGGGTTAAGTCTGTCAATGTTAGTGATTGCACAATGTGGCTGTTACTGTGTACAATGTTCTCCTGGTTCTGTTCACTTCACTCAGCATCAGTCCATACAAGTCTTTCCAGGTTTTTCTGAAGTCTGCCTGCTCATCATTTCTCATAGAACAATAGTATTCCATCACATTCATACACCACAGCTTGTTCAGCCATTTCCCGACTGATGGGCATCCTTTCAATTTCCAATTCTTTGCCATCACAAAAAGAGCTGCTATAAATATTTTTGTACATGGAGGTCCTTTTCCAATTTTTATGATCTCTTTGGGATACAGCCCTAGAAGTGGTATTACAGCAGGGATCCTTAACCTGAGGACTTTGAATTTGTTATCTTAATTATTCTGATAATAGGTTTTCAATATAATTGCTTTCCTTTGTAATCCTGTATACTTGATTTTATGAATTTAAAAAACAATATTTTGAGAAGGGGTTTATAAACTTCACCAGACTGACAAAGGCATCCGTGACATAAAAAAGAAAAAAAAATCCTATTGTAGAAGACAATGCATCTACCATGTGCCATCAGTAGGATACCATTTTGTCTTCAAATAATGATGAAAAGAACTGAAGTGTGATCTGGATGCTCTAGACACATGTTTAATCAACTGGAGTTAGACTATGTTAGTCACGTAGAAAACGTGCAAAAACAGGTCTAGAGATGTGTCCTTGATCTGTATGTATTTTCCATTACTAATGGTTCTGATGAGCAAACCTTTCTCTCATTAATAATGTGAGGACCAGAGGGGAAAACCCGTAGGCTCTTGACTCTATAAAGTTAGAGAAGATTAATTAAAAGTAAGCTAATGTGTCCTGGAGTTTTAAGGGAGGATGGTCACCTAGAGAGAATTGGGAACTTCACCTGTTGTTCAAAAGCAGGGAGTCCTTTGAAATAGTTTGATAAGGATCTGCCCAAGGAGAAGCTCTTTTGTAGCCTGGATCAAAGGCCCTTCATCCTTTAGGGTGTGGTATACGGCTGAATGAACCATCTGGATTCCAATTTCAGTAAACCAGTGGTGGTTTTAATCAACGAAATAAGCACGTGGGAGAAGAAAGTCTATGGCATTTATAGCTTGAGGTGCCATACCACAGTCAATTTGGGTCTTTCAGAGAAGAGTAGGAGGTACAATGTAATAGTCAGCATTAGTTTTTAAGAGAGTTCTTAGTGCCTTCTTTGGTTTTAGAGATGCATAGTAGTCATTTCTCTTAAAGTCTGGATGCCCAGAATATCTCTGATTGTTTCTCAAAAGCTTTCTGGATTTCTTCCTTCCTTCCCTAATAGCTTACCTTCAAATGAAGTATGAATTAATTTGTTTAAATTCTGTAAATTTTGGTAGTAGTTTATGCAATTTTTAAAGTTAATTTTTGACATGAATTCTACTTCATTTGCTTTGGATATTTTGATATCTGTGATGTTTCTGTTAAGTTTTCTTCCATTCTATTACAAATGCAAACTTATGATGTAGACTTTTAAAAATATGTGCCCTCCACACACAATTGACAAGGCAACCATACTTCCTGGGAAGCTCAGAGGGTGCATTTAATTGTCCTGGGAATGACATTCCATTTTTTGGAAATGTAGCTAATGCAAATACATGTTAAGCAAATTGGAATTATAAAATTGTAATGACTAGCTTCAGGGGGTGCTAGGATTATACATGATTTTAGCAGAAGGCCAAGAAATGGAGAGCATGGAATTTATTCTGTTGCTATTCCTTATACATGACAGTCCATCTTCTTACTCCTAGGATTTTCACCATCTGTCCCTCTGCCTGGAATTCTCCCCCTCCTCACCTCTGTCTCCTACATTCCCTAGCTTACTTTAAGCCTCAGTTAAAATCCCACCTACTATAAGAAGCCCTTCCTAGACCTCTTAAATCTTAGTGACTTCCCATTCTGGAGAACAATTTGGAACTATGTCCAAAGGGCTATAATAATAAGCCTACCCTTTGACCCAACAATAGCACTTCTAGGGCTGTATCCCAAAGAGAACATAAAAATGGGGAAAGGACCCACATGTACAAAAATATTTATAGCAGCTCTTTTTGTAGTGGCAAAGAATTGGAAATTGAGGGGATGCCCATCAATTGGGCCATGGCTGAGCAAGCTGTGGTACATGAATGTAATGGAATACTATTGTGCTATAAGAACTGATAAGCAGGCAGACTTCAGAAAAATCTGAAAAGACTTGCATGGACTGATGCTGAGTGAAGTGAGCAGAACCCGGAGAACATTGTACACAGTAAGAGACACATTGTGTTTTGACTAATGTTAACAGACTTAGCCCTTTTCAGCAATGCAAGGATCTAAGACAACTCCAAAGGTCTCCAGATGGAAAATGCTATCCACATCCAAAGAAAGAACTAAGGAGTCTGAATGCAAATGGAAGCATACTATTTGCTCTCCTTTTCTTTTGTTGTTTTGTTTTGATTCTTCTTTCTTGTGGTTCCTCCCATTGGTTCTAATTCTTCTGTACATCATGACTAATGTGAAAATATGCTTAATATGAATGTATATGTAGAGCCTATATCAGATTGCATGCTGTCTTGGGGAGGGAGGCAAGAAGGGAGGGGAAGAAAATTTAAAACTCAAAAGCTTATGGAAATGAATGTTGAAAACTAAAATTAATTAATTAATTAAAAAAAGAATAAATACAAAAGACAAAAAAAGATATAGAAAGAAAAATCTTAGTGACTTCTCTCTGAGATTACTCCCAACTTACCCTGTATATATCATGTATATAAAGTTTTTATGTTGTCTCCCACATTAGACTGTGAATTCCTTGAGAGCAGATATTATATTTTGCCTTTCTTTGTATTCCCAGTACTTAACACAGTGCTTGACACAAAGCAGACACTTAGTGTTAGTTGACTGACTGACTATGGTTTGACTCAGTAGTATTTTTGCATGGGATTGATAATACACTTCAAGGGGAACTGCATTTCCCAAAGCCTGTGTTTAGTGCTCGTGGAATGGTCTCCTTCCTCTCTACCACGTACAGCCTGCTAAGATAGTCCTAGGACCACAGACTAGTGAGAAGCAGAAGTTTTGAAAGGAATGTTGGGCAAGGTGTGGTGGTACATATCTATAATCCCTGCTACTGAAGAGCATGGCAGACGGCTTGCACTCCAGGGTTCTTAGCTGCTGTGGGTTAAGCTGCTAGGGTGTCTGCTCTAAATCCAGAATCAATATTTCGAGTGGGAGGCCATCAGGTTGTCGAAGGAGAAAAAAGGAGATTATGGCCATCATTGTAGGGTTGATATTCTGGCACACCTTATGTCAAGTATCACCACTGATCCTTTCTCTATAAGTAAGAGAGGTCATGGACCTGAGGGGAAGAGGAAGGGCCAACGATAATGTCCACCCCAGGATGTACCAATACATTGGACTTCATGTTCTATGAATTAGGTGAACTCCAAAAGTGGCAGTGGTACCAGGGTGGCAAAATGTAGGGTTAGGCTCTCTATCTAGAAGGCTTTCCCCTAGTTGGGTCTCAATTTTACCAGTTGGTATATCCATGGCAAAAATAGAAGCAAGAGACTTTCTCTTCTAGCTGCAGTCCCCATCTAGAGAAGTCACAATAAGCCTTCAGTGCATTGGAAGTTCTGGTGCTGAGAGTCTCTGTGGACCCCAAGAGCTGCAACCAGGTCTCCTCCTGGGAGTGACTGATATGTCCCCTAGGCCGTAAAATTATATGTAAACTGTCTGGATTCCCCATTAATGTAAAGAGTGGAGAAGGACTGGACTCCCAACTTTTTGAGAATGAGGAAAATAATTGAACCTGTTTCTCAGGGTTGTGAGGATCAAATGAGATAATATTTGTAAATTAATTGCAAACCTTAAGGGAAGGGAATGAGCATTTATTAAGCACATAATATGTTGCAGATACTAAGCTAAATGCCTTATAAATATTATCTCGTTTGATCCTCACAATAATTCTGAGAGGTAGATGCTCTCCCATTTTACAGTTGAGGAAACTGAGGCAGACAGAGGTTAAGTGACTTGCCCAGGGTCACGCAGGTAGTAAGTGTCTGAGGCTGGATTTGAATTTAGGTCTTCCTGACTCCAGGTGCAGCATCTATCCACTTTACCACCTAGCTGTCTTTATAAAGATGCTAGCTATTATTATTGTAATAATTATTATAATCATGATAATGTGATTAATTAATGCCTGATCATAGGAAATACATTTAGAGAGAATTGGGGCTTATAGCATTTATTTCAATAGATTTAATTAAAAACCTGCTTCTGATAATCAAAAGGAAGCAAGCTGAGATTCTTCTTGGTAAATAGCTAATTCTGGTTCTTCACATTTAAACCTATTCTAAATATTTTAAAGCAATGAAAATAGCATTTGGATTTAGACAAAGAGATTTGGGTTGTAGATATATAATGTTAAGAAGCATGATTATGATATCCTGTAAGTTTCTGTGGGTAGGACTAATTTATTAAAAAAACACCTCATTCATTTTGACTCTGCTAATTGGACTTTATGATTAATTCTATTAGGGCGGTGCTGAAGCCTACCTTTGCCCCTTCTGTAAAGAAAGAGTTTCCCAAGTAAAGCAAAGACAACTTAGAGAGAAGATTTTATTCATTCAAAAGAATAACTTGCTTTTCTTTTTAAGTTTTATTGTTGCCTTTAATTTTTAAGTCACCTGTGATCTCTCCTTTATAACATGAAAAAAACCAAAGAACACAATAATACATCTGACAGCATATGCAACATTCTAATCTACACCCATAGCTTCCCACTTTTCTACTGAGAGGAGGAACAATGTGGGTCATTATCGGTTCTCCAAGGCCAACACTTTTCTTTATAATTAATGCCAGGTTAGTGTTTTTTCAATGTTGTTCACATCTACATGATTTTAACTGAGATACACACACACACACACACACACACATATGTGTGTATGTATATATACACACATATACACACATGTATATATAGATTCACATACAACACACACACATATGTGTGTATGTATATATACACACATATACACACATGTATATATAGATTCACATACAACACACACACATGTATACACAAGCACTCGCACATATATGTGTCCTAGCTCTGACACTTATTATTATTATGCTTCTCTGAATTCCTCATTATTGTAATTTCTTAGGGTGCAATAATATTCCATTCCCTTAGAGGCAGCTTGGTGGTACAGTGGATAGACTGCTGGGTCTAGAATCAGGAAAACCCTGAGTTCAAATCCAAACTCAGACAGTAGCTATATAACCTTGAGCAAATCATTTAATCTCAGTTTCCTTATCTGTAAAATGGGGATCATAATTGCACTTGTCTCCCAGGGTTTTTGCGAAAATAAAATGAAATAGGGCAGCTAGGTGGCACAGTGAATAGAGCTCTGGTCTTGGAGTCAGGAGGACCTGAGTTCAAATCCAGCCTCAGACACTTAATACTTGCTAGCTGTGTGACCCTGGGCAAGTCACTTAACCCCTATCACCTCACCAAAAATTAAAAAAAAAAAAAAGAAAATCAAATGAAATAGTAATTGTAAAGGGTTAGCATAGTGCCTGGTACATAGTAGGCACTATGTAAGGTTAGCTATTATTATTATTACATTCATATGCTACGATTTGTTTGGCCATTCCCCAATCAATGATACCCACTTTATTTCCAGTTTTTCACTACCGTGGAAGTGTTGTTACGACTATGTGAGACCTTTCTTTCTCTCTTTGACCTCATTAGGACATATGACCAATAGCGGAATTACTGGGGGAAATTATAAGATTGGTTTAGTGGTTTTCCCCCACAGAGTTCTAAATTAACACACACACACACACACACACACACACACACAAAACTGCTTTTTACATTGGATCTTTTTTTTTTAATTTTTGAAAGCTAGCCTGAGAAAATGTCCCCTTGGCAGTATTTCTTGTAAGCACTGGCTCTGATTTACTCTGTCCTATAATTAGTTCTTTAAATCTATTCTGTAAAACTATTCTATGAACATATAGTTCAAATGTATTCTAGAATTCAGACTGCCCACTAATTCAAATAAGCTATCTCCTTGATTAGCCTGAATTACCTTAGGACTTAGAGCTGGAAGGAATGTTAGAAATCATCTAATCTAACCCTCTCATCTTACAAGTGAGGACACTGAGATTCAGAAAGGTCACATAGATGATAGATAGCAGAGCTAGTGAGTATTTGATGAACTACTAGCTACAAGGCAAGAACTAGTGTAACAGTAAGTATTTTGGAGGTAGGCAGCAGCCAAGAGCCAACAATCTAGCCAGAAACTATGGAGATCTGAGACAACAGGGGTGAATGAAACAGAGACTGAGATCCATCTTCCTATTTCCTCTGGACCTCTGACTTGTGATCAGGGTAGATAGCATGTGAGCCCATCTTTAGTAGAAGGAAAGTGAGAAGCAAGATGACAGGGAAGATGATGAACTGAGTCACAAGAACTGCTCAGTTGGAAAGCAACATAATCATGTGATTCCTCATCTCCTTTTAATCATACTACAGTAACAAAGGCCTCTTCTCTCAATTTCCACAAGCTGACCCAATTTCCATCTTGTCCTCATGACCATCACTACTACCCTGACCTTTTTTGTGAAATGTTCTGGGCCTTCTAACACTTCCTCTCACAACTATCCTTTCTCCTTTCTGTTTCCCCAAGCGGGGGGGGGGGTGTTGTTCAGTTGTTTCAGTCATGTCTGACTCTCCGTGGCTCTAGTTGTGGTTTGCTTGGCAAAGATACTGGAGTGGCTTGCCATTTGCTCATTTTACAGATGAGGAAACTGAAGTAAACAGGGTTGTGACTTACCCAGGGTCACACAGCTAGTAAGTGTCAGAGGTTAGATGTGAACTTGGGAAGATGAGTCTTTCAGGTTCCCAGCCCAGTGCTCTATCCATTGCACCACCTAGCTGACCTAGCCCCCAAATCCCTGGCTTTTGAGCATAAGCCACAGCCATTGTTGTTGCTTCTGGAGTACCTGGATTGACTGCCTAGGGTTGAACCTAACTTTTACACTTGCCCTGTGTGACATCTGCTACTTCTTCTCCCTCTCACATCTGACACTAACTCCCTGTGTGATCTTGGGTAAATTGCTTAATTTCTCTGGGCCAAAGTTTGCTTAGTTGTAAAATGAGGGGATTGGATTAATAAAGTCTCCGAGATCACCTTGAGCTGGTCTAGCTTCTTCACTTTAGGGATGAATGGTATATTGCTGACTGCTTCTACCTCTAGTGAGATCAACATGCTCCTTAAACACAGTACTCAAGGGACATAGGACAAAGGCTGGTAGAGGAAGAGAAATACATTTTATTCAGTTCACTGCTTGCTATAGCATTTGTGGTTAGAAGAGCCAACAACCCCAATTTCTGTATAATTGTGGGCAGATTTCTTAGTGAAATTTATTCATCTGTAAAATGAGGAGGAGAGGCAGCACCATGTGGTTTAATTTAACTAAAACACCTTATGCAGCAAACTTTGCTCTCCGCTTGCCCAAGAGAATGCTATTATTCTCTGTTATACTGTCATCAACAGCCGGTGCCTCATGTTTCAGGGATGATTTCCTCCTATAGTTCTTGTGACTTATGGAACAAGAGGAGAGCTATGCTAAAAGTTTTCACTTCCATATGCTAAGCAGAGTTGCTGTGAGGAAAATACTTTGGAAACCTTAAAGTGCTATGGGGATATAAATGGTGATTTATGATAATCATAATAAAATGAATTGCAGAGCATGGAAAACCCTCTGGAAGAAAGCAATTTCTTTCCCTTGGAGTAATTTTCTTAGTTAATGTCAACACTTCAATGGATGGGTCAGTTCATCAATCCATTTCTCCACTGTGCTATTCACAACTCATCTGCATCTTGTCATTCTGTCCAATTCTGTCCATGCACTCCCTAACTGCTCTAGGGAGAATCTACTCAATGTGCTAGATACCTTCTCCTGTATCTTAACACGTTTTTGTGGGCATTAGGGAAGTACTCCAGTTGCCTCTCTGTTATCCCTTGCTTCCAGCTACCTCTTTCTTTGTGGTCATATATTTCCTGGGTGATCTCCTTTGAGTCATTTTTTTCTCCCTTCAGATATGTGACTATTTAAACTAACTGTCTGGGGCAGCTAAGTGGTGCAGTAGATAGAGAGCTGGACCTGGAGTCAGGAAGATTCCTCTTTGGGAGTTCAAATCTGGCCTCAGATACTTACTAGCTGTGTTACCCTGGGCAAGTCACTCAATCCTGTTGGCTTCAGTTTCCTCATCTGTAAAATGAGCTGAAGAAGGAAAGGGCAAACTCCAATGTCTTTGCCAAGAAGACCCCAAATGGGGTCACAAAGAGTTGGACATGACTGAAAAACGACTGAACAACAAAACTACAGTTTGAACAAAGCCTGGAGGAGCTGAGATTTATAAGTGAAGGGTATACCTGTATTGATGAAATCACTTAGCTTTTGAAGCACAGGTATAAACTGTATATAGCTGGGCTAGGAGCACACACACTCAAGTTACTCAACCAGCTTGGCATAGGTTTAAAGTCTTAAAAAATCTCTCCCAGGTACTTCTTGTTTTCACTATTCTTTCTTGTTAATTCATCCCGCAGCACCTCCAGTCCCAGGCTAAGCTCACTAGGTCCCTTGTGAGGTTGGCTCCTTTTTTTGTCTCTCTCAATTCCACCCCTTTGGCTACCGGCCCAAACTGGTCTCCTCACCTTAACTATTGACTTGGCTGGTGTTCCTTGGGTTCTGCCCACAAATATTATCTGATTATATATTCCTTTGGTTGTGAGTCCTCCACTTTCTTTTCTGATTCAGTGAGCTGAGCCCCTTCATTAGCACATCCCACTGCCTCCCTCCCCCCACCCCACTCATCTTTCTCTTTTCCTCTGCAGTTCTCTCTGTTCCTTATTTTCAATGCTTCTCTAGTGGATGAATTACCCCTACCTCCTCCACTTGTAATCACGTCTTCCAGGGTTTTGCCAGCTACCCAAATTTCTCCTTTCACAGGGCATTTAAAAGTGCTCCTACCCACCCACCAGGTTCTTTTCTTACTCTATCCCATTCTGTGGCCTGCAGTGTCTCTTTCCTAATTGGTGATCAAGATCCCTTTTAGTCTTGAAAGGAACCTAGCATCCTGTCAGCCAGGTACCTAATTAACATCTTAAAGAAATCTTTATGTAAACCATAAATCTTGCCCTGGGCTATCCTAGCATTGTACTTTTCCTTATAGCATCCTAATAGAACAATAGCACGTCTGTATTTAATTATAGTTCAACAGAGAAAACCTTGTGACTATTGATATCAAGGGAGGTATATAAAACAAGGAGATATATACTTGCCGAAGGTGTTTGCCTCCATATGGAGAAAGTCCAACATGAAGTCCAATTGAAGAGAGATTCCCTATAGATAGTGAATCTTTCCAGATTCTCCTGTTTGCAAATGCATTGTTTGCATCAAGTCCCAGAATACTACAAATCCTGCTATGTGAGATATATAATACTATATGTTAGGTGCTGTGAAAAACACTGGGAATACAAAGAAAGGGGGGAAAACAATCCCTGCCTTCAAGGAGCAAATAATATAATGGAGGGGAAAAAACACGCAGATAACTATGTACAAATAAGACATATGCAGGATAAATGGAAGAAAACCTTGAAGGGAAATATTACGGGGACTTTTGTTTGCTCTATGGGGAATCAGAAAAAGATTCTTGAAGAAAGTAAAATCTTTGTTGGGATCTGAAAGAAGTCAGGCAACAGATGAGGAAGGAGAGACTTGCAGGTATGGGGATAGCCAGTGAAAATGCAGAGTTGGGAGATAGAATGACTTGTCCAAGGATGAACAAGGAGGCTAGCATCACTGGGTCTTAGAATATGTGGAGGGGAGTAAGGTGTAAGAAGACTGGAAAAGTAGGAGGGTTCTGGGTTACGAAGAACGTTGAAAACCAAACCAGAAGATTTTATATTTTATATGTTATACTAGAGGCAATAGGGAGACATTGACATTTATTGAACAGAGGAATGTCAGAGATCAGACCTGTGCTTTATTCAAATCACTTTGATAGCTGAGTGGAGGATGGATTCGAATGAGGAAAAACTTGAGGCAGGGAGACCAACCATCAGGCTATTGCAATAGTCTAGGCATGAGATGATGAGAACCCACACTAAAATGGTGGCAGCATCACAGCAGAAAAGTGGACATATAAGGAAGAAGTTATGAAGGTAGCATGGACAGGACTTGACATTGGATTGGATGTATGGGGTGAGAGAGTGAGGAGTTGAGGATGACACCTAGGGTATGTGCTTGAACAACAATTAGGAAATTAGGAAAAGGGAAGGTTTTGAAGAATAGATAATGAGTTCAGTTTTGGATAAATTGAGCTGAAAATGTCTATGTAACATCCATTTTGACATGACCAACAGGCAGTTGGAAATATGAGCCTAGAGGCCTAGAGAAAAGTAAGGGCTGGATAAATAGATGTAAGAATCATCAGTGTAGAGAAGTTAATTGAAGCAATAAGAACTGATGAGGTCACCTAGTGAAATAGTATATGAGAGGAGAAGAGGGCCCAGGACAAAGCCTTGGGGGACACCCAGGGTTAGTGGTCATGACCTGGATGAAGAGTCAGCAAAGGAGATTGAGAAGAAATGATCAGAGAATTAGGAAAATAGAAGAGTGCAATTTCACAAAAAGCTAGGTAGAAGAGAACATCAAAGAGAAGAAGGTGATTGTGTCAAAGGCTGCAGAAAGGTCAAGAAGTATGAAGATTAAGAAAAGGGCTTTAGATTTGGCATTTAAGAAATTACTGGGGGGCAGCTAGGTGGCGCAGTGGATAGAGCACTGGCCCTGGATTCAGGAGGACCTGAGTTCAAATCTGGCCTCAGAACATAACACTTACTAGCTGTGTGACCCTGGGCAAGTCACTTAACCCCCATTGCCCACCTGAAAAAGAAGGGGGGAAAAAAAAAGAAATTACTGGCAATTTTGTGGAAAGTAATTTCAGTTGAATGATGAGTTTGAAAGCCTGACTGCAGAGAGTTAGGAAGAGAGTGAGAGGAAAGGAACTGGAGGCACTGAATATAGATGGTCTTTTTAAGGAGTTTAACCACAGAAGAAAAAAAAGGAAGAAATTCAGTTGTAGAGTTTATGATGTTCATTTCAAAGGACAACCCATAGGGTTTATCAGTTAGTACAAGTATCTTGAAAATGGATGAAGAACTGAGCCCAGAATTACATAGGAGGAAGAGAATGGTAGCTGGATCTCCTTTTAATGAAAATTGATAGTAGCTACTTAGTAAATCCTTTCTTTCTTTCTTTCTTTCTTTCTTCTTTCTTTCTTTCTTTCTTTCTTTCTTTCTTTCTTTCTTTCTTTCTTTCTTTCTTTCTTTCTTTCTTTCTTTCTTTCTTTCTTCCTTCCTTCCTTCCTTCCTTCCTTCCTTCCTTCCTTCTTTTATTTAAGGGAGTTTCCACACTAGAAATTTCTTGTACCAATGAAATCACAGTACCATTTACACACACACACATTCACACACACACACACACACACACACACACACACACACACACACACATACACACACCCCAGACTAAATCAAGTAATGCAATAATCTCTGAAGAAGTAAAGTTAAGAACTATTCAAAAAGCAATAGAAATTCTGATGGTGGGTATGAGTAAGTCTGGAAAACAAATGAAGAATTTTCATAAAGGATGTCATCAGAGAAACTAACAAATAGAAAGATAATGATGAACCAATCACATTGAGAAGGAGGAATAACTGATGGCTTGCAGCCTACAAGCTCCATATATATATATATAATATATATATATATATAATATATATATATATATATATATATATATATATATATATATATATATATATATATGTATATGTATGGATGTATGGATGTATATATGTGTATATATATGTATGTGTAGATGTGTATGTATATGTATGTATATGATGATATATATGTATATAGATAGATATGATGTCAAGACATTGAAAGGAAGTTCTCTATCATGTTGGGTGGGCTGTTCACAATAGATTCATAGGAGGACATAGACAAGAGGTAACTAGGATGGATAGGCATGGGTGGGCTTTGATTTGTATTATTGGAGCAAATGCCCATGTTGATTAAATCAACAGCTACATGGATATCACAGTGGATAGAACACTGGATATGGAGTTAAGAAGACCTGATTTCAGAACCTGCCTCACACACTTACTAGCTTTGTGACCTAGGCAAGTCTCTTAATCTCTCTCAGCACTGGTTCTCTCATCTGTAAAATTGGGATAAATTTAGGACCAAAGTTATTGTGAGGATCAAATGAAACAGCATAAAGTGCATTGCAAGCCTTCAAGTGTTATATAAATGCTATCTACTCTTATTATCATGAGATAAAAAATTCATTGAGAGTATTGGATTATCTATTTCCAATTGCTTTGGTCTAGCCCCCAAATTCACCATAACTTTGGGGTAGGAGGTTCATTACCTACTCACTGAGAGCACTGATGGGGATGTATATTGTTTACACAGGATGTCTTTTAAGCTTGGCTCCTACACAGACAGATTGTTTTTGGTTTGACGTGTTCAGAGGGTTTGGTGATCACCTTTCTTTAAGAAATAACCCCTGAAGAATAATCAAAACCTCTCAGAGACACTATCTGGCTTTGTACTGTGCTTTTTATATATCCTTTCAAATCTATCTTCCTTTTCTGTTTTGCCCAAGCACTTTTCAGCCATGAACAATTCATAACAGCAAAAATTACATTTACCCAACAGCCGTCTGCTACAATTTGTAAGATCGTATTTCTTTTCTACAGCTTATAAAATGAATTGGAAGTTTAGGCTGCCACTTAAAGCTTTTGTTTGTGCATTTGGTCCATTAACAGTAACTGAATTACAGTGGATGGGACTAAATGAAGAGGAGCAATTTACAAAGTGTGCACCATACACTATGAAATTCTTTTTGACAGCAACTATGAAATAATGAACTTTGTGTAAAAAGCTTCTGATGGAAGTAGAAAATTTTTTGTGAAGTTGGTTCTTCCTTCTTCCCTCTCTTTCTTCTTTCCTTGCTCTCTCTTTCCTCCCTCCCTCCCTTCCTTCCTTCCTCCTTTCCTTCCTCCTTTCCTTCCTTCCTTCCTTCCTTCCTTCCTTCCTTCCTTCCTTCCTTCCTTCCTTCCTTCCTTCCTTCCTTCCTTCCTTCCTTCCTTCCTTCCTTCTTTTTCTTTCTTTCCTTTCCCATTCTTCTCCCTTCCTTCCTTCCTTCTTCTCTCCTTCCCTCCCTGTTTCCTCCTGAGTATGTGTCCAGCAATTACTTCTGTGTCTGTTGCCTGGGAACTTACCTAGCTAAGTACAGAGAAGCCACACACCAGAAAGTTAGCTACATTAAATTATTAAACAGTCAGTTATTAATAGGTGGGAATAATTCCACTAAAGAAATAAAAGATCTTTTGGTAGTTTTAAATAAAAAGAAATGCCAACAAGTTTCCAGCAGGAATAAAGATGGGAAAAGATGCCTATAGCATATCAGAAGGCAATGGTTAGGTGTATATCAATTAATCATAAAGCTAAGAAAATCTCACATATCAACACCTGAGGAGCAACATGTCATGGTTGCATGTGTGACAATTCAGGGGGTATCAATGCTTCATATCAAGCTTGGGTCTCATGAGAATGAATGAATAAATAATTAATTAAAAGCATTTATTCAGTGTTTACTACATGCTAAGCATTGTGTTATGGGAATACAAATAAAAAAATGAAGACAGTCCCTGCTTTCAAGGACATTACTTTCTCATAAGGGGAGGCACAAATAAGTGACACACATATAGTGGCCAGGGAAGAGTATCTTGGCATAAATAGTAAAGAAACTCATTTATCCAAATCATAGCAAAATAGAAATCAGAGAAGGTATACATAGATGAATATCTACTGCACAACACAGAGTGAAGGAGCCCTCCCTTTGGGAGTGAGATAGCTCGAGAGAGTCCTGGATCACACCCAAAGGGAAACTTGCTATCTCTTGCACAGCAAGCTAGGAATAGGGACATGATAGAGACTGCTAACCCCTCTCATGTCTTCGCAGAATCTTCTCTTTCAGCAGCTTGAATGGGAGTTGATCTCTTCTATCTTCGCTCTTGAAGCTTGGAGCCAGAAGCATCCAGAGCTATTCCACTTGAAGCCTGATAAGTCCTAAAAAGGGACTAGTCCCATGAAGAGTCCCATAAGTAGACTCTCCCTGAAGAGTCCCCAAAAGGACTGGTTTTTAAAGAGTCCCAAAGGGCACCGGTTGAGAACTAAAGCTCTCTCACCTCTCTCCAATAACACCCCTTCACTAAGGGCAAGGTATTCATCTTCACCAAGAAGGAGAGAATCTTATACCAATGGGCTTTGGAAAGTTGTAGGGATAGAGGACTAACTTGACACACCCTTTCTAGGAACAATGACAGAATTGATTTGATTATGGTTCCGTATTGGAAAAAGGGAAAAAAAAATGTGTGTTTGGTAAGGTAGGTGGTAAGAAGATAGTAGGGGAATAAAGTAATGCATGGTGGGGGCCCATGAAATAGTGGATCAGGTGAGGCACTTAACAATCGGGGTGGGAATTTCAGATCTAAAAAGATTAAGACTTCTAAGGCATGGTCTCTCATCCTGGGGAAAAGATGGGGCTAAGGAGTAGAAAACAGGAAGCCAGATTTTACTAAGCTCCATCTTGAAGAAAGTAGAGGCCTAGTTTATAGCAAGGAATATCCAGCAAGTATGACTGGGAAATGGAAATCAAGGTCAGATACAGAGAGATCAACCCTGGAGAAATTACGTATGGAATTGCCATGGCTAATCACTTTAATTTGCATGATCAGGGTTCTATGGCCCATGGGTTGTTCTTATGCATCAGTATTGTTTCTACCCACCTGTGCCTATTTGAATGCCATACATCTGTACTGTGTGACTCTGAACCAGTCCCTTAACCCCAATTGCCTCACCAAACAAGAAAAAAGAAAATATTAAAAAAAATATGGCCCTTCTTTCAGTTGTTCAGGTTGTATTCACTTGCTTGGTTCAGAGATGAACAGGAAGAGAATTGATTCCCCTTCTCCCACATAATGCTGTGCTGCAATACTGTATATATAGGAGAGGAAGTATAATGTGTTAGAAAGCATATTGCATTTGGATTTGGAGGGCCTGGGTTCTAATCCCTGTTCTGTGACTTACTACCCATATGACCTTCAGCAACTGATTTGATCTACCTGGGACTTAGTTTACTTATCTATAAAATAAGGGAGTTGCATTTAGAGACCACTAAAGTCTCACTTAGCTCTAATATTCAGTTATCCTACTCAAGGTAGGGGGAAGGGGAGAAGTTACTCACCCTGCATGTGACATTCAATTATTGTAGAACTTTTGAAAAGTCTACAAGATTCAACTGAATTTGCCAGCATGAAGAAAATAAGAGATTGAAAATTAGAACCAGAAGGCATAGCAACAGTATAACTGGCCTAAAATGCTCACCCACAAAACAGAGATAATGAGGATAAAAGTGACATGAATCTGAAATTTTGAAAAATGTGTTTGATGTTTATCTGGTTGGATAAGAAGGCTTAAGGATGGACTGTCAAAAATTCATGCCAAAGGAAAGTAAAAATGACACAATTGAAATAATTGAAGCCACACAGCACATTACCAACACTAGATTGCTCTGAAGAACAATTCACACCACCAAGGAAATAAATGCTCTTAGATGTTGAAAGCAAAATCCTTATCAGGATAGATGCCGAGCATTTGGGAAACAATTTGTGGATGTGGAAAAAAAATAATCTCCTTTTCCCATGATGTGGCAGTAGGGAATAGATCAAAGAACATCAGTCAGGGAAGTCCAGCAGGGGGCAAAACAAAGAGGAGGATTTTCATATTAAGAGATGGTGAAAAAAGAATAAGGTAACTGCTGAATAGCAAAATAAAGGTGTATGTGTATGTGTGTGTGTGTGTATATATATATATATATATATATATATATGTATGTATATATGTTCTCTGGGTTGACAATCAGGGATAGCGCTAAGTGATTTATCACATTATTCAAATGCCTAATTTGGCTCCCTGCTTCTCTCTTCCTCTCAAAGGCCAGCTCTATTTCCATTTTCCTATGAAGGTAGGGCTGGATGAATGTGAGTGCCCCATTTTTGTTTTTATTTTTATGGTCCTAATTTCACTGGTGAAGATAACTCCTTGGATTGATGCATATCAATTTATGTAGGTCACCCAAGCTGAAGCATCCAGCCACCCTGAAGGAGAGACAGGAGGCAGCTTGTATCAGGGAAGTCAAACCATTACCACTACCTTGACCACCATCTCCCCTCAGATCATCTTGGAGATAGTTCAGGAACCTAAGCCCAAGAGCTGTGGCAATAGCAGTGTCCCCCACATTACCAGAAGTCCTTCTGGCCTAGACCCTGCAACCATCATTAAAGGGAGAGGGCTCATTGTGAAGAAGAGGCCCACCTTCCTCATCACCACTGGTAACAATTACTGACCAGTTGCCAGCAAATAAACAGATAAGCATATAAGCATATAAGCCCTAGGAGTAGCAGCATCCAACAGACCACAGGTCCTGCTTCCAGCTCAGTCATTATCTGCAGAAGTAACTTCCATGGAGAATGGCCAGACATCCACACCATTTGCCAACCAATTATCACCCACAGAATAGTTAATCTGGTCTAACTGAAGCAGCAAGGTACCCTGAGGGAGAGACAGGAGGGATCATGCACCATGCAAGTCAAACCACCATTCCCACCTTGACTTCCATGTCCCTTCAGACGCTGATGGAGTTAGCTCAGGACCCTGAATGAACCCAAGGGCATTGGAATAGTAATACTTTCAGTGCCCTCAACCGTCAACCTGGTAAGCAACTTCTTTGGAGGAACATCTGTTCTTGCAGGTGTTAACAGCCACATTTGTTGAAGACTGAATAAAGGAAGTACTTGTCACTGATGTCCTTAACACTGTCAAATTACTAAACACAACACACTGATATCCTTTTATTAGTGGAAATGACATTAAAGAAGAGGCATTGCCACCTGTTTTGCCACTGAACCCTAAGGACCATAAGCGGACCTTTCTATCTGATTTGTAATTGGAATCTTCCATATGAGTTGTCTCCCCCATTGGAATATGGGCTGCTTGAGAGTAGGGACTATCTAACTTTTCTATTTGTGACTTGTGTGTTTAGCACATAGTAAGTACTTAATAAATGCTTCATTCATTCATTCCTTTATAATTTATGGCCTTGGAGTAGCCTGAGGACTAGGGAAGTTAAATGGCTTGTCTATAGTTGCCTAGCTACTATGTATTAGAGGCAGAACTGGAGCCTGGATCTTCCTGACTCCAAGCGCATCTGGCACTCCATATAGTACTTCTTGTGTCTCTCTTTTTAACAAAGTTGACATATAATTGCATCCATGTTTTCTGACTTAGATGTCCTTGGCTTAGTTTAGACATCCCAGGTTTCTTCTAACTTTCCTGCTCTTCTTCTGTGATTTCCCTGTAAATCTTGACTAATATGGAAATGATTCCTTGGGATGACTTTGGCCACCTACTTGCAGTTTCCATCTAAATCTCCTCTCTTATGAAAGAGATGCCTAGAATTTTAGAATTTCATAGCTGGAAGGGACCAATGAAATCATCTGACAGAAGAATACAAGCTTCTGAGTTTTTTTGTCTTTGTATCCTTAGTACCTAATGCATTGTCTATAAACACATAGTATATACCACAATGTTTATTAAATTGGAATTGATCACAACCTTTTCCTGAAATTCCAATTCCTACTCTAATATAATTGACAAATGGTCATTCAGCTTCTGCAAAGAAATTCTGTTTGGGGGCAGCTAGGTGGCACAGTGGAAAGACCACTGGCCCTGAAGTCAAGAGGACCTGAGTTCAAATCCAGTCTTAGACCAGACACTTGACACTTACTAGCTCTGTGACCCTAGGCAAGTTACTTAACTCCAAATTCCTTACCATAAAAAATTCTGTTTAGTTAGGAAATTTCTCCTTACATTAAGTTGGAATTCTTCCCTGTCCATTTGTCATAGTTCTACACTTTGTAGTCCTATGACGACAAGATTTTATATTTCTTGCTGAGAAACTTTTAATAAAATTCTGATTATGCCAGGTAAAGTATCCAACAAGTGGTCCTATAGCCTGTATTTGAAAACTTTCAGGGGAGGGTGATCTTACCAAATCTCAAGGTGACCCATTTCAGTTTGGGCCAGCTTTAACTGTCAGGAAAGTTTTTCTGACACCAAGCTTCAACATGGTAATCTAAATCAATGGATCACAGAGACCCAGATAAGAGAAATGCCCTCAGATCTCTAACCACCACAGACATACTACTCTGCTGCATACCATAGACTTGTCTGGCTCTGTCTCTTTCTTCCCTGGTCTCTTACTTCAAATAATAAAGGACCAATTTTACAAATGCTGGAAAACCTCAAGTTGTCTTTTCTACTTAAATATCCAGGCAGAAGTCAGAAGGCAGCCTTTCTGGAGATTGAAATAGAGTCATAAAATATTAATGTTTTGAAGGGACTTCACAGATCATCTAATCCAACTCTCATTTTACATGTAACAAGCATATCAAGATGAGTGGTAGCAGTTTTACATGGGCCTTTACCAATGGTTAGGACCATGGAGAGAGATGGCAGTCAATCAAACCCACCCTTCCTTGGCAGCTAGGTGGCCACACTCCTTCCATTTCCAGATTTTTCAGGTACTTAACAGTTATGGTTTATAGTTATGGTTAAGCAACAGTTTAATTAGATTTGATAAAAGTATGGTAAGATGTAAAACAAAAGATGGGGACCAACATTCCAGTCACATCCCTGGTTCAAATTCCTCAAAACCAGGAAAAAACAGGGTTTAGGCTGGCATCTATTTCTCCCTAAGTCACAGTTTGTTCAGCCCAATTATTAATCATGAGATTATGAGAAATCAATATCTGATCACAATGTCCTATCACCCAGCTGCAGCCAAGGTCAAATAATCCAGACTCACAATTGTAACTTCTACTTTTCTGGAGGTGTGAAGCTTGTTAGGGTAGTCTGCTACTTCCTTTCCCATCCATGAAAAAGGTTCTTTTCATTCTTACTGAAGTCTGTTGGGGGTCTAGTCTCTGAGTCAGGAATACTTTGATGTTCTTGAATACCCACCTTCATTGGGAAAGGTCAGTGCTTAAAAGTACCCAAGGAAAGCACAGACTAAACCCCAGTATCAGGAAAACCAGTACACCTGCATCATCCTAGCTGTTATTTTCCTTATCTCTTTATTTTAAAAAATTTATAATAAGCTTGTTCTTGATGTCTCTGCTCTTTTTCTGCCTTGTTCCTCCTCTACCCCCCTCAATTCCTTAGTCTGTGCTTTGTGTAAGGTACTATCCCTTTAAGGAGCTTTTTAAACAGAACACTTTAGGGACCTGAAAAAAAAAGCAGCAGAAAAGCAATGTTATATAAAGAAAATATTTAAATTAACTGTTAAAAGATGTTAGATATTGACACTATTATAAATGAGCCTGTTGGTACCTGAAAGAAGTAGGGGGAAAAAGCTTGGAGTCAATAAAAACTGCTAAATTATGTTTATGAAGAAGCATTGATCAGTTTCAGATGGAAAATGAGCCCTAGAATAAATATAAAGACTCAAATCACCTCATGAAAGATGTAACATGATGCCTAGTTGTATGCAAACATTTTGAAGTGTTAAAAGACCAGAGAAAGAAATTTTATTTATAAAAAAACAGAAATAAATAATAACAAAGAAACAGTTTTAAGGACACAGAGTGGAATGGAGAGACATGTGGACAACTTAAGAGCTATAGGATATTATGGTTCTTCAGTTTAGTTGCATATAGTAATTTCATTACCAAAGGTAGTAAAACTAAAAAAGCTTAATCATACAACTATTCGAAGAGTGAGATGTAATTAAATAAAGTCTATTGATTTTATAGGGAAAATTGGGTGGGGGAGGGTTGTTACCTTTAGAGTGAAAGGTAAGTCACCACAGCATCGAGGTGGCGCAGTGGATAAAGCACCAGCCCTAAAGTCAGGAGGACCTGAGTTCAAGTCTGACCTCAGACCAAATACTTGACACTTACTAGCTGTGTGACCCTAGGCAAGTCACTTAACCCCAATTGCCTTAAAAAAAAAAGGTAAGTCACTGAGAGCCAGGAGTCTGATTTAAACCATTAAAATACATGGAAGACAGGAGAGGAGACTGAGCTGAAGAACATGACAGAAGAGGAAAAAAACATTAGGAGAGCCAAAAGTAGTTTGTTGGAGCTATTTGAAGAGACCTTAGGCAAGAGAACTCAGGTGGCTGAATAAGGACTGAAAGTCCAAGTATTGTCCTTCAGTGCTATTTAAAGTTGAAGAGAGGTAGAACTTCTCAGAAGTACATTATCTTTTCCTGTCCCCTCTGGTTTGAGAGGTAGCAACAGAAAGGTAAGACTGCAAAAGCGAAAAACAGAACAAAACAAGAAGAACACAGAAAGACAGGAACTGCAGCTACTTTACTGCATAAAAAGAGCTGGGTAAGCTGGTTTGCCTTTCTAGAGTAAGAACAGAACTTTGTTTTAATTGGACAAAGCAGATCCTGACTGAGCTGATTGGTATAGCCTAAAGACAGCCAGCCTGATGAGCTTTGTAGGTCTATGGCTTAAAGGAAACTATTAGTCACATTAGGGGGTAACATTTTCTAAATGCCCTTTTAAGTGTGAGTGTAAGTTGAGTTTGTAAATGCTATATTTGAGGATAGAGCAGAAGAGGATTTTCCCATCTGGACCAACAGACAAGCAGTTAGCAAAGAAGTGGTTTTGTGTGGTGCAGATATTTCTGAATGGACCAAAAAAATCAAAGCCTACAGCCCAACGTTATGCATTATGGTTTTTCCTCACTCATATACTTTCCTGCCAGGTTCCTATAGGTGTATGCCCACTCTTCCCTCAAAGATACTAAGTGCATTGGTGGGAGTGTATGACCTAGATTATGTGGACACTTGCTTTAACATATGAGTGCCTGTGTTTCATAATTTATTTTGCTTTATTAAGTAAATGGTTGTTTTTAAGATCTAAAAATGTCATTATTGTGAGTGACTATTTGTATAAATCAAAACACATTTGTTGGGGCTAAAGTGCTAGACTGGTAAGTAGGGGTTATGCCATATTACCATCAACAGGATTACTCATAAGACCCCCAAAATTTAAGTGTAAATATGTTGTAGTAGTCCTTTTATGGGAAACTAGCCCTGCTAATGTGAGAGTATGAATAGATGTCTTTTTACATGGCCAGGTAAGAGGTATGAGGTGTTATAAGTGGGGGTGGCCACTCCATATATTCCAACAGTGTTACATATGCATCTCTGTAAATAAACTAGGTAGTTGAAGCTATGCCAGAATGTTAGAGTTCTGGGAAGGAAGCTATGTCTTAGTTGCCTACCAAAGAGGAAACTGAGTCTCAGAGAAATGAAGTGATTTTACTCAAAGATGGTAATTGTAGAGCCAGAAGGTAATCATAGAGTCAGAACTCCAATCTAACACATGTATTAAGTTCTCCACTTCTCATCCAGTACCATTACCAAATTGTGAGGAAGTGTCCACACCTACTTCCTTTCATGATTTTAGTTGCCTTGGTTTTTGGGCCAACACAAATGCCGAGACCTTTTCCCACCTAGCAGGCGTACCTTCTTTATCCAACCTGTGTTACCTTTTTACGTACTACCATGATGCGTGCATGAGAGAAGCCAGAAGAAAGTACTAGGTGAGGTCTAAGGAAGAGTCATTTCTGGCTTGGGGTGTGTGTGTGTGTGTGTGTGTGTGTGTGTATGTGTTTGGGTAGGGAAAGAGGGTGGATCAGAATCGGGGAAAGCTTTATAGAAGACAATTTTGAGTTGATATTTAAAGAGTGGGTAAATATTAGGTAAAGATGGGGGGGAAGCATCTTTGGCATAGGGAATGGTTGAGGGAAAGTGGGTGGAAGGTCACAGATTCCAGCAAATGCTGGACACATGTGAGAGACTAAACATCAGCTGCTACAGGGACATATGAGAAGCTATAATCAACTGCTCCCAATTCTCTGGCAGGTGGAACATTCTAGCTGCTGATTGTCAGCTCTCTCAGCACCCTGAAGATGTCCCAGAAGCACAGAGAGGCCATTACAAGTCCAGACAGATGCTTGATAATATTTGATTGCTTATTTAAATGAAAGTATCAAAAATATGTTTCAATATCTGTCACTCTCAATCACTCACTGACTTCGTTATAACTTCGAAAAAGACAATTTTGAGTGGCTGGTGATAAATTAAGACATTCTATTTTACCTAAAAGAACAAGGAGGTGTGCCAATCAGGAGAATAGCATGCTATTATTCTCTGTGGAAAAGGATCCCTAATCACTGAACAAAGCAGTGCCTTGTACTGCTGTCCTAAATAAATGTTGCTTTATTTCTGAAGCTGCCTGACCCCCTGTAGTGGTCTATGGAGCCTGTCAGTGAGCAGTCATAAGGACAAATTTTAGTTAACTTGCATGCTTGCCCTTAAGCATCCTTTGACGTAGGTCTCACTGCATCTATTGACTCCCCAGGAAGCTGGAGGTCACAACTTGGCCGAGGCATATGAGTTGCAGATAAAGAAGATGCTTTTACCCCTTGAACCAAGGCCAGCAACTTTACTAACTTCACTGTGCTCTTCATGTCATGTGCTCATGATGAAGATTTCTACAATGCTAATCCCACTAATGAGGGCTTCTCCCAGCCATTACATAATCCCCACAAGTCCCAGTGGCTTGGCAAGGCACCCCAGTAAAGAGAGCGCACTTTTTGCCTTTTGAACTGAGTTCAAGATAATTAAAGTTGAGGACTAGAAAAAAGGAGGGGGATGGTGGTAGAAATACCAGCATAATAAGTAGTATGACTTTGTAAATTAACTCAATTAAACAAAGCTTGATTTTTAACAGGGTTAACATGGTGAGAAGCCCAGCCCTCATTAGACTGAGCTGCTAGAGGAGTTTCTAATTAAGTCAAAATTGTTTTGGTTGTTTCACACTTCAAGCCACATATAACAGTGTGTGTGTGTGCGCGTGCGCGTGCGTGTGTGTGTGCATGTGTGTGAACATGTGCCCACGTACGTGTCTTGTGATTTTACATGTGCTCTTCTAAAAGAAAGGAAACTAAAATAAAAAAAAGACAAGGGGAAGTATAAGAACTGGAAAGAATGTAGGGAGAGAGGAAATAACAGAAGGAGGACAAGCTAAAGGGAGAGAGAGGAATTGAGGATTTGAGATTCTGTGAGAGACAGAGATTTCTCCCTGTTTTGGAGCAATGACCAAGCAGCGGCAGGCTGGCCTCCCACGGTGGTTCGCTGTCATTTATCTGGGCTCCTGTCTCCTCCCTGCGACCTGGGCTCAGTTTCCTCGGACCTGTATGACTGTGGAAAGTCTAGTGTCCAAAGAGTGCTGTCCCCCTCTGGGTGTGGAACCTGCCAATACCTGTGGCATACTAGAGGGCCGAGGACAATGTGCAGAGGTGCAGGCAGATACCAGGCCCTGGAGTGGCCCCTATGTGCTCCGGAACCAGGATGATCGTGAGCAGTGGCCTAGGAAATTCTTCAACCGGGCATGCAAGTGTAGAGGTGAGAGGCCTGAACGGGTTAGACCTTCCTCATTGTTGTCCACTGTGCCCCTCCATCCCCTAGGGCAGAGATGATCATGGGGCTCATGTTATATTTGATTTTTAGTGGTGAGCCCATTGGACAGGGTCTTTGATTCTTTGTTCTTTAGAATTTTCAACAAATAGGCTTTAGGAAGACAGCATTGTACAATGGACATAAAGTCACTTGTTGGCACTTGCTAGCTATTTGACCTTAGGCAAGTCACTTAACTTATCTGACCCTCAGTTTCCTTCTCTGTGAAATGGGGATAATAATTACTGTAGGACATACCTCATAGGATCGTTGTAGGGCTCAAAGGAGATACATGTAAAGCTCTTTGCAGACTTTAAAAAGAGATGTAAATTTCAGCTATTACCAAATAAATGTTAAAATTGGGCACTCTGACCTCTTGCCAAATGATCATTGGTTTGTTTGTAAGACAAAGCAGCAGCCAGTTGGGTACAAGTCTTTTCAAGATTTCCAGGGTTCTCTCCTTAGGAAATATGTTTGCACTTGCTCAAGAGGGAGTGGAGCTCAATTACTAGCACAAATACTAGAATCCAAACATTCTGAATCCTGTCTTCAGCTTTCCCATGTGCTTCTAAAAATATTAAAAAATATCTAAAAATACAAAGTAAAAGCTTTACTATGTGTGATGGCTCAATTTAGCTCACATTGAATTTGTATGGTTGCCTGTACTCTATAGAGAAAAGGACTAAGTGCTGAAGGCTTTGGGGCTTTACCCTGAAATTTTAGGAGCATTTTACCAAAAATGTCCATTTCTCCATTGACTTACAAGAGTTATTTCCACATGTTTCCCTTGCTAATAGAGTTGCTTCCCTTTTAGATATCCCTTGGTACCTGCTTAACATGGGGACCAAGGTAATAGTTGTTATGGCACTCATCCCATCCAATTAATGTTGATGATTATGATGACCACAATAATGATGATGATGATGATACAGCTAACATAGTACTTTACAGTTTTAAGGTGCTTTACGTATATTATCTTGCCTGATCCTCACAACAACACTTTGCAGTAGGCATTGTTACTATCCATATTTTACAGATGAGGAAACGGAGGCAGGGTCACACAGCTAGTAAATGTCTGAGGCAGGTCCTCCTGATTACAAGTCCAGCACTCTATCCACAATAGCACCTGACTGTGAGTAGAACTCTGTTTAATGGCCATGTAACTGTTTATTTTTTTCGAGGGGAGTAGAGGCCCCATGTGCCTTGTTCATGATATTTGGGATGCAGAGGGCTATCTATATATGGTGCTCTTCAGGTATGAGCTCTTCAACTCTAGATTTAAATTGAATTTAAATTGACATTTAAATGTTTTCCATTGTCCTTGCTTTCCCTTTGCCTTGTCTCTCAGTTATCCTTCAATATGAAATCCAGCTTTGCTCTAGCATTAAAAAAAAAAATCCCTATGACTTTTCTAAGTTTTCTCAAGTTCCCTTCAATAGAGCTCCCCTCCAGTTTTCATCCCCTATGTACAACAGTGATAAACACACAAAAGCTGGAGCCACGTTTGAAATGCATAAAACACAAGAGCTAAACTTCAGAAAAGCACTTGGATGGCATTCTTAGGGCAATTGGCTTCTTTTGAGTGTAGGAGGATTACCAGAAGATTGTCGTAAGTACTTTGCAGTTGGCTCATGAATGTGATTAATTTTATGTTTTCACAGAGTGAATGTTTATTTTCTCCTTTGTAGTCTGTCTATATAATAGTCATTTCCCTGATCCCTTCAGTTGCTAATGCTCAGTCTCAAATTACCCTATATTCAATTACCTGTGCACATAGCACTCCCAGTGGGATATGAGCCCCTTGAGGGCAGGGACTATTATTGTTTGTTTTCAGTGCCTAGCATACTGCCTTACATGTGGCAGATGCTTATTAAATGTTTGTTTCTATGAACTGAATCTCAGTCATATTGTTAATTTTCTGATAAAATAAAAACATTGACATCCTTAATATATTTCTAGATGTTTAGTTGTATTATTTATATTAATAAAGTATGTTAAATGTTTATTTCTATTTACTGAAAGGTTTGTATGTTTTACATAGTAAACATTATATTGTTAGGTCTCACAGCATTTCACCACATTAGTAATAGGTAGAATTATAGTTCCTATGATACAGATGAAGCATGCAGACACAAATTATGGTGCCATTTGGCTAAATAAGCACTTGCAACCAAACAACATTTACGGTAATGATTTCTAACTCTCAAAAAAATAGGAAGGTACAACCCTGCAAAGGTTAAGAATTTTTGTTATAAGCAATATGATTAACATGTAGGTTTGCCAAAGTTGTAAGTGAGAGGTAGGCATGAGCATTTCTTTGGGAGAAAGGGCCACAATGCAGGGGTCTATGGGAAATTTCTAATTAGCAATTACCTTATCCTTCTGCTATGGCTAATGAGTAACATGTTTCTCATATGGTCAAGGATGGGTAGGGTAGAAAGGTGTAGAGAGATATAATATGGAACAAATAGTTTTAACTGCTAGGTGGTATTATTGGTTACCAGCCCAAACCTATTTAACATCCATGCTCACCCTGGCAGGTGACCTCCAGACGAAACATTGAAGAAGTACCAACTCAATTTTGTTCTCAGTAGGTGGCCTTCTATTACCCAATGCTACCTCTCTTAAGTGACTATACTTACCTTGTTATTCTAAAGAAGTATGGTCAAGGGGCAGGTAGGTGGCTCAGTGGATAGAGCACCCGCCCTGGATTCAGGAGGACCTGAGCTCAAATCCAGCCTCAGACACATAACACTTACTAGCTGTGAGACCCTGGGCAAGTCACTTAACCCCATTGCCTAAAACAACAACAAAACAAAACATAAAGAAATATGGTCAGAGTGGCTTTAACCTATCAGACTAGCCCTGAGGTACCACCAATTGGAAACCCCACCTTTGCCCTCTCATCTCTGACTGTTCATCCAAATTTCCACTGGTCAAGAGTTTGCCACTTCCCCAGTCTCTTCCAATTAACATCTGAGTTTGGCTGCTTCCTACAGAGAAGGAGTTGAAAAGCAGAGGAAGCATTAAAGTACCTCAGCTGGCACTTAAAAATATATATATATATATATATATATATATATATCATATATATATATATGTTTCATTAAATATTTCTCAATTGCATTAAAAGTTTTTTAAGAATTCATTTAAAAAATTTTGGAGTTACAAATTCTTTTCCTCGCTCTCACCACTCTACCACCCCTTAAGTAGGCAAGGACTATGATATAGATTATACATGTGAAGTCGTGCAAAACATATTTCCACATTATCTACATTGCAAAAGAAAACATAAACACAAAACCGAAAAAAAATTAAGAAAGTGATAAAAGTCTGCTTCAATCTGCTCTGAGTTCATTGATTTTCTCTTATGAGGTGGAAAGCACTTTAGATTGTCTTGGATCATTTTCTTGATCAGAGGTTAGATGCTACTTTTCAAAAGTGATATCACCCCTCTATCTGAGCCACTGAGGGCCCTGTTGAAAGCTTACGTCATATCTATATACTTTTCCAAGAGATACTGTATGAAGGAACAAGTAAGATTAGGGATGGACACAGGACTATAAAACTATAAACTGTCCAAGCTGGAAGAAATAGAGAATACTAGAGATCATTGGCCCAATGCCTTATTTTACAGATTAGGAAACTGGGGCTTAAGTGATTTACCCAAGGTCACAATTTATTCAGTGGCACACCTGGAACTATTATTACAGAGGACTCCTATTCCAGGCAGCTAGGTGGTATAATGGATAGATCACTGGGCTTGGAATCAGGAAGGTCTGAGATCAAATCTGGCATCAGACACTAACTGTGTGACCTTGGGAAAGACACTTAATTCTGTTTGCCTTAAAGTCTTCATCTGTAAAAATGAGCTGGAGAAGGAAGTGACAAACTATTCCAGTATCTTTGCCAAGAAAACAATACGGAGGCACGAAAAGTTGGTCATAATTGAACAACAAAATTCCAGGCTTTTTTAGGGCAAACAGTGAAGCGGAAGAGATTTTATTTCAGTGGCAGGAAAAACAAGACATGGAGGAAAGGATGCCTTCTTCTGTTTCCTTAACATGTGCCTCTCACCATTCACCATTTCAGAGATGGTAGGATTTAGAGCTAGAAAGCACTTTAGACATAGAGTCCAGTGTCCTCATCTTACAGGTGAGTAATAGACAGGGGAAATGATTTATTTGGGGGGATGTAATGCCAGCTTTCTTTTAGGAAAAATGAATTATTATTATTATAGTGCAGAGCAGTAGATCACTCAGATATATGAACAGATGTAATTAGATGATGTGAAAGCACTGGGCTTGAAAATGAACATAGGAGTTCTTCATCTTATACTTGCCATTCAACTGTAGATGTTTCACAATTTTTTAAAGGGATGTTCTGGGGCAGCTAGGTGGTGCAGTGGATAGAGCACTGGCCCTGGAGCCAGGAGGACCTGAGTTCAAATTCGGCCTCATACTCATAACACTCATTAGCTATGTGACCCTGGGCAAGTCACTTAACCCCATTGTCTAGTCAAAAAAAAAGGATGTTCTATAAAATTAAAAACAATTCTTGTATTAGTTGAATTTTAATTTCAGGAAAGTTTACTAGAATGTTTAACCATGATCATGTTTCCAGTGGCTTTCTCTGTTAAACAAAATTTATTTAGGAAAAATAAGCATCCTAATGTCACATAATTAATTCCCATGATCTTCATATGTGACTTACTTTCTTCATCTTGAAAATGAGGAATTTGGACTAGACAGTCTATAAAGGGTATGCCAGAACCAGCTCTTACTACCTCTCAAGTACATTGTTACATTTTCAGTGTGAGAATTTACACCTCAGTAATCAGCAAACACTACAAATCAGGATTTAATTTAGTGTTTTATTGATTGTTTAGACTTGAGAAAATGATAGAGAAAATGTTTATAGTACAGATAAAATTTAAAAGTGTGTTTTATGTACTTTTTTTCCTGAAGAGGTGGTTTGCCAGCACACATTTATCAGCACACCCTTGTCTACAAGCTATGTTTTTATATAGCTAGGAGGCACAAGAATAACCCTGTGCCTTAGAATCAGGAAGACCTGAATTCAGATTTGATCCTCAGACACCTTCTGGTTGTGTGACTTTGGGCAAGTCACTTAATCTCTGTTCACCTCAATTTCCTCAACTGTAAAATAAAGATAATGATAGCACCAATTTCCCAGGGTTGATGTGACTTGGGCAGTCACTTAACCTCTATTTATCTCAATTTCCTCACCTGAAAATTGGGATAGTAATAACAGCTATCTACGAGGGTTGTTGTGAGATAATATTTGTAAAGTGGTTTTTACTGCTTATTTTATTGCTTATTATTGTTATTGTTATTATTATTATTATTGTAGTTCTAAAATCTTCCAACCTAATAATCAGGCAGAGAAATAGCTAGAATATAATACTAGAAATCTAAAGTCCTAAATTCTGTGATCCTGTTTGTTTACCAGCTTCCTTAGGGCTAAATTGAAGAAATGATAATATAGTAAGGCTTTCATTGCCAGTCAGGGCTAAGTTTTAGGAAAATTAGGTATTCATATTTAAAAACTTCACCAGCAGGCTGGAAATCATGGGGACATTTCAATTACACCTGTATCTTTGGACTTAAAAAAAAGGTGGCTGCCACATAGATTTTGAATGTGTTGTGTTGAACTTCTTGTTTGTGCAAGTGTCTAAGTGCCTCAGTTTTCCAATCTCTAAAATGGGGATAATGATGAAAACGTCCTTGTAAAATCCTTTTGAGCTATGTAGATGAAAGGTTCTATATAAGTGTAAAGTATTGTTATTATAATAATAGAATCTTTAATTAAAAGGAATAGACCATTTACAGCTACTTGTAAAAGCACTAATCGACTGGTCTTTAAAAGCACTTAGTCTAATAGTCTTCTGAGCTTGAACTGTGCGTGGCATGTAGGAACACATGCTCTTTTAGGTGGTTCTCACTCTCTCCATTTTTATCCCAGTCCTAAAAGGTAACAGACTGTAAATCCTCTATGCTGAAGGACATCATAGATGGTGGAGAGATCATGATCTAAAAACTCCCTCCCTCCCCCACGCTTCCACAAAATCCTTTTAAAAATCTGCATTATGAACATCTATTTCTCTTCCTGTAGGATATTTTTAAAAGTCTGTGATGCCAATAGGTGTGGAATAATTTTTCTCTTCATAAATGAAAATAAAATGCTCGTGTTAGAGTGAGTCTAAATTAAAGAAATGACAGTTGTTAGGTTTTTGTGTTGTACGTCTTGTGGATAGGTTCAATCATTTGTCAGATCTCTTGTATATTTAGTTTTGTAAGATCTGAAATGAAAAGGACTAATTTCAAGAAGTGGTATATTTTCTCTGCACTGTATAAAGGGAAAGTTTGTATGTGTGTGTGTGTGTTAACATGACTAAAAACCACCTAGATATATCAAAAGCTCTAGATCAGATCAAATCTGTGCAAGCCCTCTTTAATAATTATCATTAGCATGTGGTCTTCAATGTTGTTCAGTCTTTTCAGTCATATCCAACTCTTTGTGACCCCATTTGGGATTTTATTGGCAAAGATACTGGAGTGGTTTGCCATTTTCTTCTCTAGATCATTTTATAGATAAGGAGACTGAGGCAAACAGGGCTAAGTGACTTGCCCAGGGTCACACAGATAGTAAGTGCCCAAGGCCAGATTTGACCTTAGGAAGATAAAGTCTTTCTGATTCCAAGCCCAACACTCTATCTACTGCACTACCTAATTATGGTCTTCATTCACTGGCAACTATACTACCATAGTACAGTGGGAACAGTAAGGGGCTCTGGTGCCTGAGGACCAGATTCAGATCCTACCTCTAACATGTATGACTTTGGGAAATTCACTTAAACTCTACGAATCTCAGTTTTCTCAACTGTAAAATGAGGAGGTTGGATTAAATGGCCTCAAATGTCTCTTCCAGATCTATATCTAAGATCCTCTAAACCTACAGGCAATTCCATTTAAAAGGGGTATTCAAGAGAGTAGGTTCTTTTTTGGAAGGCTGAGACAAGCTGGGTTAGTTATGACTGGTGTTAACTACAAGGAACTTTGGTTAAAAAGTATTTCATTGTTATAAAACTCAAGACATAGCTTATAAATGACAGGGAGTAACACAAACTTTAGATTTAAAGGAAAAAAATCAGTATAGTCATGCTTGATATTTCCTGAATTTCTTATTACAACATTTGGAGAGGAAAATTTCATAGTGTATTAAAAAGGAAGAATTTCTCTTCCACCACAGAGATTCCATTGCACATTTGTAAATATCTGCATTAGGAAAAACAATACAGTGTAGACTTAGCCAAATGACAATAAATTTAATCATATCACACACATAGGACAAGAGAGACAGAAAGACAGAGACAGAGAGAAAGAGATGAAGGGAAAGAGGGAGAAGGAAAGGAGAAAGGATTGGGGCATGGAATACACAGAGAGACAAAGAGACAAAGAAATATGGAAAGAGACAGAAGGAGAGAAAGGGGGGAGAGACACACACCCATACAGAGACAGAAAATCATAGTTGAAGAGGGAAAAAGGGAGGAAGGTGAGGTGAGATAGAGAGACAAAGAGAGATAGAGTCAAATAAAGCAATAGAGGGAGATAGAGAAATAGAAGGGGAAGAAGAACACAAGATGATAGAGAAAGAAAGAGTTGAAGGGGAAAAGAGAGAGAGGGAAGTGAGACAGAGAGAGACAGAGATTCTGATAATGAGACAGAGGGAGAGATAGGGATAAAGGAGGAGGAGGAGAGACAAAGCAGAGACATAAGGAGAGAGAGAGAGAGAAAGAGAGGGATAGAGACAGAGAGAGAGAGAGAGAGAGAGAGAGAGAGAGAGAGAGAGAGAGAAAGACAGACAGAGAGAATTCCCATTTTGCTAGTCTTGATGAAGGTAGTTTGATTTTAATGAGACATATTACTTTAGCAGCTAATTGTAGAAATGTAATAGGAACATTAAAAAAAGAAATATAATAGAAAGGAGCTTGTTTCACCTGAGAGAACCCTGACCTTGGAATCAGAAAATCCTGTATGTGATACTACTTATTAGCTACGTGGTGCCAAAGTTCTCTAAGCATCATTTTTCTCAACTGTAATACTCAAATGAGAAGAAAAGAAAGAAGGAAAAAAGGAAGAAAGAAAGGAAAGAAAGAAAGAAGGAAGGAATGGAATGGAGCATTTATTTGCCCCTCTATGTGTCAGACATTGTGCAAAGCACTTTACAAATATCTCATTTGATATAGACCTGTGAACTCATTAATGTAGATGTTCCCTTCAATGGAGCAGAAGACAGCTCATCAATGCCTGTCCTTCCCATATTGTGACAATCTTGTTAGTATCCACACATCACAAAGGAGTCCTTCCTCCTTTTCTGTTGCCATCATGAATGTACCAGTGAGCTGTTTAGGAATTATCTTTTGTTCTTGCTACATGACCAGCCCATCTTTTTTCCATCATGAATTTCTTTGATGACTGCCATTACTTTGGTTTTCCTTTGTAGTTCCTTGTTTGTTGTATGGCAGATGGGTTACACCCACCATCTACCTCTCCCCTACCCTCTGAGTGATATTCATTTTAAATTTTTTGAAGACTGTTGTGTTCCTTGACAGGGGGTGACCAATACCCTACTGACCTATTTCAGGATCAAATTAGTAATGTGTATAAAGAGCTATAGAAATGCTAATTATTGTTATAAGGTGGGCAGAGGAAAAGAGATGACATGAATTTGCCCCTATAATGAAGGTGGTGATGGTCATTTGGACAAGATTAGTCGGTGACATGGTTGTCAGTCTTGGAACCCATTAAAGAATGATTCCTTTTCTTATTAGCCATTTATCATTTCCTGGAAGCATTCAAGATTATGGCAAAGTAAGGTTATTGAGCTACATAAGGGGTGGCTTGCACTACATAGCAAGAATGTGATCCTGAAATGCTTAGCTCCGTGGATCTTTTTATCAGCTTGTCCTCCTTTCAAGTCTCCCCACTGAACTCCTTGGTCCTGAACCTCTTTCTTTCACTATAAACACAAAAGAATGAACAGAGAATAAAGGGTTAATGCCAAATGAAATCTATGCTTCTCCTCTCCCCACCTCCCCCTGTGGTTTTTGGCCCTCTGAAGCTATAATCCCTTTTCTTTGGTTACACAGAGAGCAGCTTTGCATCTTTCTCTCCCACATGCTCTGTATTATGTAAAACATCATTTAACTTTTCACCTGCCTATAACTGAGTTCTAAGAAGCTTCCTGATAGCACCTTAATTTCAGACTAGATTAGTTTGCATTTGATTTCCCCCTTCATTGGCCTTTCTAGTTATTGCTTGCATTGCTATGAGTACCTCATTGCCCTGAGTGCTGATAAAGTAGAGGCCTTCCACTAGCTGACAGGAAAACCTAAAGTGAATTGCACCTCCTGACGACATAGTAGCTAATTCACCTTTACAACCTGCCAGCTTCTATTGATTTTATCTTAATTCTTCCTCCTTTATGAAATAAAGTGGACTTTCTTGAATTCTTGTGTTGGATTTCATTCAAATTTGGGTAAATCAGCTGGTTTTTTTCCCCTTTTCCTTTTGGTTTCATCTTTGGATAGCTGTATGCAGTCCTGCTCCCAAGGGAAGATAAATTGGCAAAAAGGACAGACTTCATTGAAGAGGCCTCTTGCTTGTTTCATCCCAATTTGACAAAAAAGTGCAGGAGTAGATTCTTAGGAATTGTTATTGCTTTGCGGCCAGGTAGGAGATGTATGTGTGTGTGTGTGTGTGTGTGTGTGTGTGTATACATACACATACATGTGTATATACAGACAGTTCTTGCTTTACGTAAATTTGCATTACAAAAATCAGACTTTACGTAAAGAATTCTGAAAGAAATATACATTACCCAAAAAGTATACCTATGTTAACTTTACTGTACAGTACTGTTCTCGTTCTCTGTCTCTCTGTCTCTGTCTGTCTCTCTCTGTCTCTGTCTGTCTCTGTCTGTCTGTGTCTGTCTGTCTGTCTCTCTCTCTCTCTCTCTCTCTCTTTCTCTTTCTGCCTCTCAGCTGGGTGCTCCCCAGCCTCCCATCATTTCCCCTTAAAAAAAAAAACAAACCAAAACCCTTCCAAGAGAAAGTAGAACAGGCCTTGACTACCATTGCTGCTGGATTGGAGCTTGGCTTGAGACCTCTGGTGCCTAGAGAAGAGACTTTTGCCCTGCTCATCTTTTATCTGTCTGTGCTGGGGTATTGCATGTCTGTCCCCAGTCCCCAGCTTTAGCTTCTCTGTATTGCTTGCTTCTCCATGTCTTTGAATCATGTCCTGACTGCCTCTCCCCCACTCCCCACATTCCCTGGGCTCCATTCCTTTCTCCCTCCCTCTCTATTTCCTTCCCTTCCCCAAGTCCAAAGGCAAATTTGCATTACATAAAAATTTACATAGAAGTTTGTGGAACAATCCACTTACCTAAAGTGAGAATTGCCTGTATACATACTTGTATGTATGTAGATATATCACACTATCTACCAAGGTTCTCCTCTCCTCACTTCCAACCCAATTTAGGTTAGCTTTTCCCCTAAAACCCAACCATCTTGCTGGTGACTTCTAGTCAAATTGATGGTCACCTTAGGGCATTAAAAGCCTATCTACATGAATTGAGGCCCTTTAGATTTGGTGGATATCCCAAGTCTTTCTGAGTCACCATACCCTGCCCTGTTGACCAGATTCAGTTTTATATGAAAGAAACTACATGCTGGTGTATGCTTGTTAAATAACCTTTCTATGCTATGGCTAAGTAAATCACCTTTCATTGACAATCAAATGACTTGTGAGAGTCTCATTTTGTTTCAACATTCAACATAAACTAATGGTGACTGGCCTGAGTTACAGCCATCTGTTACACCCCTTTGTAAACAATGAGTTGGGGGAAGATTGAGTGCCATTTCATGTCTTGCTTGCTGACTGAGACCTCTTTCAAAGTCTTCTTCCATGATTTGCTAGTGTAAGGTGACTGATCTCTCTCTAAATTTATGCCAGTTGAGTGCAAACTCTATTTGGTTCTTCCAAGCTAGAAGGTCTTTGGGGATGTTCAGTGATGGACTTTAATTTCCCACAGTTGTATTCCTTTTGACTTCTCCATCCTGCCCCAGGAACCTCTTCATTCTGTAAGATCTTATGAGCCCTGGTACTCATATCTCATCATCTGTAGCGTCTCTGGCTGGAGCTCTGATTAGGGAATTCCTTCCAGAACCTCCATTTAAGGAGTATACTCAAGCCAGCCATCTCTCATTTCCCACCTGACTGCCCTCCTTTGAACTTCTCCATCTTGACCCTGTGCTGGCTACCTCCTCAATCCCTTTTCATTCTCCTTTTGTGTATTGCCTTCCCCCATAAGATTAGAGGTTCCTTGAGGGCAGGGATTGTCTTTTTAGTACTGTATTTGTAACCCCAGCACTCAGCACAATGCCTGACGCATAAGGGGCACTTGTTTATTAACTGATTGACTTTATATCACTGGAGAGCCATCCTAGGGAGCTAAGTGGTGAAGTGGATATAGAGAAGGACTTGAGATTAAAAAACAAACAGACCTGTGTTCAAATCCTGGCTCAGACATGTACTAGTTGTGTGACCTAGGGCAAGCTACTTAACCTCTGCTTTAGTTTCTTGTCTATAAAATGGGGTTAATAACAGCACCTACCTCACAGAATTGTGAGATCATGTGAACTAACATATGTAAAGTGCTTCACAAACTTTATATATGCACATATGTATAGTATAAACACTAGCTATTCTTCTTCTTATTAGCCAAGTCTCAGATCTTCAACCTCTCTCTACTAGGAGCTTCCCCACTGCCTATAAATATGCCCCTATCTCCCCCATCCTCAAAAACCTCTCATGATCCTTTCTCCATCCCTTTTTAATTCTGGTGCCTTTTTCTCTGTTGATTGTTTCTATTTATCCTGTATATAGCTTATTTGTGTGTAATTGTTTGGAGCTCATAGAGAACAGGAACTTTACCTTTCTTTTCTTTGTATCTCTAGCACTTAGCATAGTGCCTGGCACAGAGCGGGCTTACTATGCTTATTTACTGACTGACTGACTACATTGGACATAAGGAAATGAATATTTTAGCTACAGCAACTAGCAAAGACCACTGATAGGTCCTAAGGAGGTTGTAATCTATTTGGTGGGTAGAATAACCATACCCCCCCCAAAAAAAAAATTAGTGATTTTTACAGGACTGAATGAAAAAGAATCTATTAAGTGACAAGCATTCTATCACTAGAGATACAAAGATAAAAGGTCAGACTGTACTTGCTCTTGAAGAGCTTATGTTTTGACTAGGGTTAGACAACATATTAAGAGGGGTGTTGGCCAGAGTGGGATGTCACTAGGGCCAAGTATAACCTAAGGTCCCTGGTTGACATATTCTTTGCAGGAATGGTAGTGTTGATTTGATTACTAGTGGAAAGGGAGTGGGGCAGGGGTGACTTGAAGATTGTAAGAGAACAGTGAGTGAGTTGGGGTCTGTCACTTCGTATGGAAAACTCTTACTAGTCAGCTGTCCAGAATGAGCACTGGTCTGGTCTGAGGCAGAACATTTAAAAATAGTGTAAGAAATGAGCTAGATATCAATCCACTGGACTTCTAGAAATAGAGATGTTGAAATCTCAGAGGAAGGTGAGGGGAGAGGGTTAGATTCCTTTGCTCTGTGTAGCAAATATCCTTCCCCAGGGTGGTGGTGGGGGAGGACCAACTGTGGTGTGGTGGAAATTGCACTACCTCCAGAATTAGAAAACTTGATTTCAAATTCTAATCATTTAGACAAATTGCTTAACAACTTCCCTGGGCCTCAGTTTCTAAAATTATGACTATATTCATATATACACGTAATGTATAAATAAAACATACTATGCATTATGTTAGGATGTAATGAAGCATAAATATAGAAATAAGCATATTATGTGTTACATTTCAATATAAATTTATGACACAAATTTATATTACACAATCCACGTATATATAAAATTTCTCTTTTATCTCGAGTTCTCTATTGATACATTGGTCTGGATTATGGAACTATCTGGAAATCTGACTGTATTTTTGGCCAACATTTTTTTCTTTTCTGAATCTAGACAACTTTGCTGGCTACAATTGTGGAGAATGCAAGTTTGGCTGGACAGGTCCCAACTGCACTCAAAAGAAGCCACCAGTTGTTCGGAAGAATATCCATTCTTTGACTCCTCTAGAGAGAGAGCAATTCCTGGATGCCTTGGATCTTGCAAAGAACACGATCCACCCAGACTACATAATTACTACTCAGCATTGGCTGGGCTTGTTGGGGCCTAATGGAACCCAGCCACAAATTGCCAACTGTAGCATTTATAACTTCTTTGTGTGGTTACATTATTACTCTGTCAGAGACACACTATTAGGTTGGTTTCCCCCCCCTTTGTTCAAAGTATATCATTAGGAGTAGAGTAAAAAGGGAATGATTTATTTCGGTAAGTGGGTTTATAAGAGATGAGAGCAAATTGCAGGGAAAGACAGGTTTATGAATGTGTCATAGCTTAACCCCAAATACCTATAGTTAGTTAGGTTGAGCTTATTGTATAACTAATAATAGTAGCTAGCTTTTAAAGTTTTCAAAGTACTTTACATAACTTATTTCATTTGAGCTTCACAATTATCCTGAAAGTAAAGAATTAAATGGCCATAGAAGAATAAATTTAGCGCTTCTAGGAACCTTTTCACAGAAGAAAAAATTGAGGCTGAGAAAGGTTATATGATTTGGTCAGGTTCACACAAATGCAGGATGATGTTAAATGTTTAAAAAAAAACAGTCCTCCAGAAAAAAGTACCCATTACATACTTTTAACATACATTATTTCACAGTTTCTCCATCATTTTCTTCAGTCTAGAGTAGAGGTGAGCAAACTGTGATCCAGAGACCAAATCTAGTCTGCCACCTGGTTTTGTATGGCCCTACAAATTGTTTTTACATTTTAAAATGCAATAAACCTTTATTTAAAAATGTAAAAAATCATTCCTAGCTGAGGGTTCCCCTGAGGTCTGTGATTTGCTGACCCCTAGTCTGGAGAATCAACAAAACAATAAAAGAAAGTCTGCTTTGTTCCAAGTCAGTAAGAGTTGACTCTAGAGCAGTAGGGTTGAGATTTGAACCTAGGTGCTTGGAAATCCAGAGCATCTGAGCTCAAGTCCTGATTCTGACCCTTATTACCTGTACAGCTCCTTTTTTCTGACCCTTATTACCTGTACAGATCCTTTTTTCCCCCAGATAAAGAAACTGAGATTCAGAAAGGGTAAGTTACCTGTGCTCACAAAGCCTCCATGTATTAGAAGGGGGCGGGAGGTTGAACTCAGGTTATTCTGACTCCAAAAGTCTAGGTTGGAAGACTATACTAGTTATTTCCTTAATTTAGTTTTTCTTTTTTCCTTTCTCCTTGGTTATGTGGTTCATACTCTCAACTTTTCAGCATGGTGCCATTAATCCTCAAAGCCAAGAACTGATGAAGTGAAGACTAATTTAGTTTGGCTCAAGAAAAAGAAAAAAGGAGAAAACCCAACACATTCTTAAATGTGTGCACAGAATAGCTCAGGGAACTTTTCTTCAAATTAGGGGATTTAATTAAAAATATGCCTATACAAGTAAAAATCCCTTGTGCAAAGCTAGGACTTTCATGTTGAAAAGCATGTTTGAGTTGACATCTTTGTGAACACCTTTCTCATAATCATCAGAGTCAGCAGATACCCATAGGGTTAGAGAGTACCTTTTCTTATGTTACTAAAAAACTAGGTGATGGTTTTTGGCAAAGGAAAGCGGCATCACAGTGGATTTGATCCTTCCTATCATTGTGAATTCTTTTAGGGTAGAACTCTGGGAAAATGTCCAAGAAAACTGGGCTCTACCCTTCCTTCCAGCCTCATTGTTTAGCTTAGCCTGAGAGCAGACTTGGAGGTCAGGGCCTGAGGGCAATGTGAAGGATGGAAGGATGTGTTCTCTGGTTTTCTGCATCAAGACAGGTTAGTTTTGTTTGAACTTCATCTCTAGAGAATGTCATGAAGACCATTCTCAGCTTGCCTAGGGTTTCAATATATTCCTGAACCTACATCAAAATAAACTGAATCCTTTGTTTCGGAAATGGGCCTGTGTTAGGATGATATAATGACATAATGGAAAGAGCATTGGATTCAGAGTCAGAGGTTCTAAATTCCAACTTCAGCTTTGCCACCAACTTACTACCGTGTGGCAGCTAGGTGACACAGTGAACAGAGCGCCAGGCCTGGAGTCAGGAAGAGCTCTGTTCAAATCCAGCCTCAGATACTTAATAGCTGTGTGACCCTGGGCAAGTCACTTAACTCTGCCTCAGTTTCCTCATCTGTAAAATGAGCTGGAGAAAGAAATGGCAAACCTCTCCAGTGTATTTGCCAAGAAAACTTCAAATGGGGTCACAAAGAATCAAACATGACTGAAACCATTGAACAACAACTACCATTACTATTTGTTTGATATCGACCAACTCTTTGAAATGTCCTTCCACTAAAGGCCTGCTGTAATGCTATGTGTGGCAAGGAGGTGACCCTGGCGAATCTATTATGCTGTAATGGCTTTGACTTTGGTCACAGTGATGAACTATTCTCTTTTTTTTAAATCTTTTTTTGCTAGGCAATGGGGTTAAGTGACTTGCCCAGGGTCACACAGCTAGTAAGTGTCAGGTGTCTGAAGCCAGATTTGAATTCAGGTCCTCCTGACTCCAGGGCCAATGATTTATCCACTGCACCACCTGGGTGCCCCAGTGATGAACTGTTCTCCAAGGACCTGTCTAAGGTTGGAAGAAATAAATTAAAAAGCACTTCTTAAGCACTAAAAAAGAGTTCAGCTTCCTCATCTATAAAATTAGGGGTTTCTAAGTCCCTTCCAACTCTAAATATATGATTGTGGGACCCTTTGAATTATTATAAACCCCCTTCAAAAGCAGAGAATGATAGATCAAGGGCTGGAATGGGGCTCAGAGTATACTTAATAAGTATTTAGCTAAGCCATCCAGTCCAACTCCTTCATTTTACAGATGAAGAAACTGAGGCCCAGTGATTTGCCCAAGGTCGCATAATCAATAAGTATCATAAAAGCCTCTGTCTACCATACTGAGCATGATGCAGAATCTGATGCTGGCTTCTAGAAGTGAAGAGTTTGTTTTACCTCTGTTCATTCCCTATAGTCTCACTAGATTTCCCTTCAGTCTTTTCCTTTAAGACTTTCTGCCTTGGTTCTGGTTAAGGATCATGAAATAACACCTCAGAGATAGTAGGTGTTCTTGCAATGCAGGGCGTGTGTGTGTGTGTGTGTGTGTGTGTGTGTGTGTTTAAATAAACCTTCACAGTTTTCATATAATTATCGTAAGATATTTGAAGGAAGCTTAATAAGAGGAAGGGGAAAACATAGTTTCTAGTGGTCTCCGAGGAATCAGTTTATACCTTGCACATTTCTTGTTCACCTTTCTGAATCATTTAGAGGCAGTCTGTCAACTCCCTTTCCTTTCAGCAAATTGTAAGCATCTGCTATGGACAAGGAACTAGGGATACATAGAGGAAAAAAAATACTTTCCTTGCCCCTTGGACGAATCAGTAAACTACAAATAATACCAAAGTTGTTAAAATAAGAAAGAAAATAAAAGAAAATGCGAAGTGCTATGAAAAAGCCGAGGAAAGATTGACTGCTTAATTGTTATTGTTGTCGGTTGTGTCTGACTCTTTGTGACCCCATTTGAGTTTTCTTGGCAGAGATACTGGAATGGTTTGGCATTTCCTTCTCCAGCTCATTTTACAGATGAGGAATTAAGGCAAAAGGGTTAAATGATTTGCCCAAGGTCACACGGCTAGTAAGTGTCTGAGACCAGATTTGAATTCACAAAGAGAGTCTTCCTGACTCTAGGCCTGGCCCTCTATCCACTGTACCACCTAGCTGCCTGGCCTCATCTAGCTTAGAGATTAGAAGCTTCATGGAGGAGTAGTCCTTGAATTCGGCCTTGAAGGAAGGGAAAGTCTTAACAGGTGGAGGTAGATTAGAGTCCATTTTTAGGCAGGGGGGATGGGCTGAACAAAAGTTTAAGGGAGAACACAGGTTAAAAATGAGAATCATAGATCATCCTAGGATTGTAGATCTATAACTGAAAGGGAGATCAAACGTCCTTAGTCTCATCATTTAACAGACATATGAATACTAGAATTTGGAAAGTTTAAGGGACTTGCCCAAGGTCATACAGATTGTAACATGAAGCCTGGATTTGAACCTAGGTTCTGTAACTGACTAGTACTCTTCCCATTTCTTTAGAATCCAGCATAATTGGCATGTAGAGTAAGTACCCTTGATGGCTGTAATAGAATAGACACATCCTGAAGAGGAAAAATAAAGGTGTAACTGATGGTTTGGTAGTTGTCAAGCAGGTACAAATATCTTCACTTTATGTGAAATATTGTATATATGAAAATATTCAAATTGGTTTGAATTTCTTTATCTTATCCCCATAGTAATAGTACTCTCTCTCTACTCAAATTATAATTTATCTATTTTTATGTTTACATACTGTATCTCACCAAGTAGAATATAAACTTCTTGAGGGCAAGGACTGTTTCATTTGTTCTTGTGCATAGGGGATGCCTTAATATTAATGCTCATTGGCTTTGGCTTGGATTGTGTGATCTTGGGCACACATACACACTAGATAATATCTGAGGTTCCTTCCTGCTCTCAGTATGGCCTTAGATTAGGGGTTGGAAAACTATTGTCCCAGGGCCAAATCCAGCCTTTTGCCTGTTTTTGTACTGCTCATGAGCTAATAATGGTTTTTGTGGATTTGGTTTGTGATCTGTAGTTTGCTGACCCCCACCTTAGAGAAATGCCAAATAAATAAGTTACCCCCACTCTCCCATAGCATTCCAACTGAAATGTCAGGCAGTCAGTGGCTCCTTCACATTATATCTCTTAATCTCTTCCCTACTGAATTCCTAATTGTTTCAGGACCAGGGCGACCGTTCAAAGCCATAGATTTCTCCCACCAAGGGCCTGCATTCCTTACCTGGCACAGGTATCATTTATTGTTGCTGGAAAGAGATCTCCAGGTGAGTCAAAATTCTAATATTTCTGTGATTTCAGAGATGCTTGCTTGTCAATTCTGGTTCTTTGAACTTTGCTATAGATGTGGTAGGTGTTAGTACCAACTTTTTTTGGGGACAACTTGGTTGGTAGTGTGAAATAGTGACCATATTTTTTTCCTTCTTGATTTTAGAGACTCACTGGCAATGAGTCTTTGCATTACCTTACTGGGACTTTGCCACAGGGAAGAATGAATGTGATGTCTGTACAGATGACTTATTTGGTGCTTCAAGACTGGAAGACTCAACCTTGATTAGTCAGAATTCAAGATTCTCCCGCTGGGAGATTGTATGTGACAGGTATGAAACATACAGCTGGAGTGATTTTTTTTTTACCCTTATGCCTTGATGAGCCATATATTAAAAGTACTTTTCAATGTCTATTTTTAATGCCTTTTAATGTATGTTTAAAGGGTGACATGGAAGAATTGTGGGGCCCAAAGGGCCTGGAGTCCTGTGTCCAACTTTAGGCACAGGCAAAGGGTTGGATTTGGTTTGATCCTGGTGAAGTCTGGTCTCTCTTATTAGAGGAGCTGGGCTCCCTTTTTCACGGTCTTCATTTTATTAAATTTTACCTTGGAATTATGAAGAATGACTTATTATACTTAGGTTTAGGCTCATATCTCTGTTTCCTTGAAAGGGGTGAGAAGAAAGGTACTCAATTTTCCATATAAATCAGGTATGATAAAAGCTATTTATTTCCTGTGCAGAAAAGCAATGTTAAAATGCAAAAGACTCTCAGAAGCTGTGGATTCATAAGACTTAAACTAAACAAGTAGCTGTGCTAGCTACTGTTATATCCCAAATCCACTTAAACATAAAGCAGTTTGTGGGATTGCTGATGATGTATTTTCCATTTTACCTCTTACTGGCCAAACAACTTTGGGCATATATTTTCTGGTAAATCTTGTTAGGTTGTTAGGAGACCTTCTCCAATACTTCAAAATATTGGTGATGGACATATATCTTCTGGTAAAATAGGCCAACCTGGGACCAGTCCTACTGTTGGTGGCCATCTTCTCCAAAAGCACTGGAATAACTCCTGGGCACACCTTCCTTTGCTGTAATTGAGCTTTTACCAAAAGGTTCCAGGACTTTCACCATTCACAAGAATGCCTCTAAATGTAGATGAATCCGTTTGGAAATAGATTCTTATTCATCCAAGATCAGGAATGGAAATATGAAGCAGAAGAGGCAATCAGGGGCCCAGGCACAAGTCTGTTCAGTCAAATCCCTTGCTCTAACTACTACATGGGTATGGCTACCATGATGCAATGGTTGAGAAGGTCCAGCTTTTTCCTACTCCTCACTGCAAGCCTTAGTATTATATGACAGCCAGCTATTGAATTGAAGAAAGAGAGACATAGCTGGAAGCATTCTCTTTTAATTGACACAGCACTCATTTCCCACCCTCCATGCCAAGGATTAGAGGAAAGACCAAGAAGTACTCCATACCAAAAGATCAAGTTCTTTAAGAACTGGGCTATCACATGTCTAGAAGAAGTTAGGAAATTCATCATCTCCAGTGCACCTTAATGTATTACCATGTACTGGGGGTTCCCAGAGTTTTTTGGGGTGGGAGTACTTTGGGTACATGCTCCCTAGGACATTCTTGGTAGGACAAAATCAACTTCCCTGACAAAAGTATCTTTAAAAATTATATTCTGGTGTAGGCTAAAATTTATGTTGCTCAAACAAACATCTTTAGCAAAGATGTACCTGAACCAAATATAGTTGAACTTATTAGGTTGCTAGGAGACCTCCAATACTTCAAAATATTGGTGATGACCATTTAAGCCCTAAATATATAATTGTATAATATCATCAGGAAGTTATTCCCTACACCTATTCTGATTGCAACCCCTGAATGCTTTAATAGCATCTTTGTGAGTTGTGAGGGTCAAAAGTATTTATTAGCTGTTAGCCAAACAGGTGATGATCCTCTTTGACCTTAGCAAGTCTGGTTATGGAAGGAAAAATAAGCCCATTACTGAGCTTGGATTAGTAGGTTCTGCCAGAACTTGTCCATGCTGGCATAGTCCTTAAGAAGCTAGGGTCACCCCCAAGAAAAGGCTTTTCAATAAAGGTGATTCAATTCAGCAAAATTCAACAAATTTATCAAACACTTACAAAGTGTAGAGCACTGTTCTGAGCCTGGAAGGGGTGTGAAATCTAAACTATAAATTAGCCATGATTCCTGCCTTCCTACAGCATCTAGTTTAGAGATAGATAACTGTAATACATTATGAGCACATTAAGAATGAAACAAAAAAATTCTGTGTGAGGTTTGAGGGGAAAGTCATTAACAACAGTCAAGATCAGGCATGATGTTAGATACTGGAGATAAGAACAAAACAAAAAACCCCCCCAAATGATGAAACAGTACCTCCCCTCAAGGAGCTTACATTCTATCTACAAGATAGGTGTGTTAACTTGGTCAGTTTCATCTATAAAATCAGGGCTTTGGATTACATAAACTCTAACAGCATTCTATCATTCTTGAATATAGCTTTTCATGAAATGCACCATGACATAGTGAGTAATTAGTCTACCTTGGAGCCAAAAAAGATATGAATTCGAGGCTCACCTCTCAAACATTGGCTCGGTGACCCTAGGCAGTTCCTTTAACTTCTCAGTACTCTAAACAATTCTCTAACACTACAATATTAATACTAATACAGAGAAGATGCCAATCTGCATTGGTAGAGGGAGTTTCCATGTTTGGGAGCTCCTTATACCAAAGAAATCACAGGTCTAACCCACAAAAACTGTGCTCTGTAGAATAACTACAAAACACTCCTTATAGAGATCAATAAATCAAATAATTGGAGAAACATTAATTGTTTGTAGGCAGGCCAAAATAACATAATAAAAATGACAAAGCTGTCTAAATTAAATCTACATATTTTTCATTGTGCAAATCAAAATATCCTCTGGAGGAGGAGGTCAAGAATCTCAAGGGAAATGATGAAAAAAAGTGAGAAGAAGAGGATCTAACAGTACCAGATTTCAGATTATATATGCATGCATACATACATACATACATACATACATACATACATATATATATGCAGTAATCATTGAAATGATTTGGTACTGTTTTTTTTTTAAAGGGGTTGATACAGTTGAAATAGATCATGTTGGAACAGATCAGGTACATACCATGCACAAGCAAACAAATCTAGTAGCTTAATGTTTTAGAAACTGAAAGACCCCAGCTATTGGGGCAGTCACTCTGTTCAACATAAAATGCTGAGAAAACTGAAGATCAGATTGGAAGAAATTAGATTTACACCAACACTTCACACCATTTATCAAGAGACGCTCCAAATAGATGCATGACTTAGATATAAGAGATCACAAATTAGAAAAGCAAGGAAGAAAATTTCTGCCAGACCTTTGGGTAGGAAAAGAGCTTATGGTCAAACAAGGGATAGAGAGGAGCATAGAAGGTAAGATGAATAGTTTTGGTTACATAATTTTTTTTTTGCATTTAATTTTTATAATTCTGTGTAAACAAAAAATTTTGACATTTGGTTTTTAAAATTGAGTTTTAAACTCCTTCCCTCCCTCCCATCCCTCCCCCTTTCTTGAGAAGACAAGCAATTTGATATAGATTATACATGTCCAGTCATGACAAACATTTCCATATTAGCCACGTTGCAAAAGAAAACAGACCAAAAAACCAAGATTGATAAAGAAGGTTTAAAAAAAAGTATGTTTCAATCTGCATTCAGACTCCATCAGTTCTTTCTTGGAAGCTGAATAACATTTTTTTTTTATCATAAGTCCTTTGGAATTGTTTTGAGTCATTGTATTGCTGAGAAACTTGCTGTAAAACTTTCCACTGAGTTTCCTGCTTCCATTCTAATCTTGGCCACATTGGTTTTGTTTGTGCAAAACCTTTTAAATTTGATGTAGTCAAATTATCCATTTTACATTCATAGTGCTGTCTATCTCTTGCTTGTTCATAAATTCTTCCCTTATCCATAAATCTCATAGGTAAAATATTCCAAGCTCTCTTAATTTGCTTATGATATCATTCTAAATCATGTCTAAATCATGTACTCATTTTTACCTTATCTTGGTATATGGTGTGAGATGTTGGTCTATACCTAGTTCCTGCCAAATTTCTTTCTAGTTTTCCAATAAATTTTTGTCAAATAGTGATTTCTTGTCTCAAAATCTTGGATCTAAGCATTAGATTACTATGGTCATTTACTACTATGTATTGCATACCTAATTTATTTCACTGATCCACCACTCTATTTCTTAGCCAGTACAAGACTACTTACAAAAAATTAACAAAAAGGTTTTTTTTTACACATACAAAATTAATGAAGCTAAAATCAGAAAGGAAATAGTTATCTGGAGAAAACCATCTTTGCAGCAAGTTTCTCTGATCAAGGTCTTATTTTCTATATATAAAGAATAGATTGAAATTTATGAGACCAAGAATGATTTTCTAAACAATAAATGGTCAAAAGATATGAAAAGCAGTTTTCAAAGGAAGAAATCCAACCTATCAGCAGCCATATGAAAATATATTCCATGTTGTTAATAGGTAAAGATAAATCAAAGCTCCACATCACACCCATTAGATTGGCAAAGATGAAAAAAAAGAAAATGACAAATGTTGTGGGGGGCTGTGGAAGAATAGGCATATTAATTCAGTATTAATAGTAATTGTGAATCAGTATAGCATCCTGGAAGGAAATTTTGAACTGTCTAAATTCATCTATGTATATATGCACCCTTGTTCACCTAGTAATACCACTACTAGGGCTATACTCCAAGGAGATCAAAGAAAGTGGAAAAAGACCCACATATTAAAAAATATATTTATACACCTCTTTTTTTGAGGTGGCAGGGGTTGCTTTTGCCATAGAAGAGGATGTTTCCTCTGTGTAGGCATCAAGATCACAGGTAATAAGCTTTTATTGTGAGAAAAGCCCATAAGTGGTCTCCCCCTCACCCCCTGCCCAACCCCAATTCATGGTCTTTTCCATAACTTAACATTTCTATGGCTTCTAATCTATTTTTTTAAAAATTGCAGCTTGGATGACTACAACCGCCGGGTCACCCTGTGTAATGGGACAAATGAAGGTCTGCTGAGAAGAAATCAACTAGGAAGAACTAAAGAGCAGTTGCCCACCATAGAAGATGTTCAGGCCTGCCTTTCTCTTGAGAAGTTTGACAGTCCTCCTTTCTTCCAGAATTCTAGCTTCAGTTTTAGGTTTATGCTCTGACCTTTGATCAAATGGTGTTTTGCACCATCTTGAGATTTTCATTCCCCTGGTTGTTAGGAATAGCATTTAAGGGATTAAAGCTAAACAAAGGTTAGAAAGAAATCTAGTGTTGGAGTGCATGAGGGTGTCTAACATGCTGGGCAGCAGGGCTGGGTGAGACGAGGGAATAATGGAAACTTTTAATCAGGGATATAAAGCCATCGTTTAGAGGTACACTGATGTTCTCTCCTTGGTATTAGAGTTTTAACTACTTTCTGGACAGACTGTCTGAAATAATTTTATCATCCTCTTTATTCCTTTTCATTTCTTTCATTTATAGGTAAGGTATTAAGAGTCAGGGTACCCCCATGAAGGACAGGATGTATAAACTTTGGGAATTTGTCCAGAGACCATGCTATTTTATGTGTAAATGACCAAAATATTTTACCTGTCTTAAGTCCATATTGCTGGAGTTTAATCAATCAAAAGAGTCTTTTAGCATAGATTTCATTCAAGCTATAATACAACAATATCACTAGTCATGTAATATTCAGAGACGCATTGATTTTTCCCACAATGACAGAAAGCCTGATGAATTATTAGAATGATGTATGTGGTTATTAAAAAGAAGGCAAAACAGAAAGGTGGCTGGAACTGTGGATTGTGGATGGGGTTTGGGGGCATCCCTTCTCATCATTTGTTCATTCAGCAAACATTTATTAAGCACCACTGATCTAGGTGAGGAGATACAAAGTTTTCATAAGACAGAGTCCTTGCCCTCATAAAGCTTATAGTCTAGTAGCCCCAAATCCTAGTTGTATTGATTTCTCTGCTTCCTTGTAAGTAGGTACTCTGGTCCAGGGGAGAGTATAAACTAGCATTTTAAGGTTTGAAAATGGAGGTATTTGGTAGGGGTAAAGCTGAGACTAAGAGCCTGGGCTGACATTGGGGAAAGGCCAAAGACTAGGAACAAGGCCAAGATCAGGAGTGAGACCAAAGAATGGGGTGTCAATTAGTTAAAGATATAAGAACAGGTCAGGGTCCAAGTTAAAGCATTTTCATCCAAGCAATCAATACCACATTTCTTTATCAAGTGTTCATTCACTATGTTCAAGATTCTGGGCCAGGTGTGGGTGACATAGAATTTATAATCTAAAGGGGGAATACAGAATATAGACAGTAAGTCAGTCAACTAACATTTATTAAGTATCTAATTATGTTTTAGGCACTGTGTTAAGCATTTGGGATACAAAGAAAAGCAAAAAAAAAGCAAAATTAAAAATAACTCTTTCCCCAATTTCCCCCCCAAACCCATCCCTGCTCTGTTTTGAGTTGCTCCCAGTAGAATGGAGGAGACGACAAGCAAACAACTATATACAAACAAGATTATACAAGATAAATTGGAACTAGTCTCAGAATGAAGAGACTAAGATTAAGCAAGTCTGGGAAAGACTTCTTGCAGAAGATGGAACTTTAGTTGAGACTTGAAGGAAGCCAGGGAAGCCAGAAGGTAGATTTGAGGAGGGAGAGACAGTCAGCATGGGAGACAGCAAAAATGCCTGGAGTGAGGAAATGGAATATCTTGTGCTAAGAACAGTAAGGAAACAAGTGTCACTGAATTCCAGAGTATATGGAGGGGAGTAAGGTGTAGGAAGACTGGAAAGAGAGGAGGGAGTTGACATGTGAAGGGCATTGAAAGCCAAACGGAGGATTTGATATTTGATTCTGGAGATAGATAGGGACCTATAAGAGTTTATTAATGGACTGACACAATTAGACCTATGCTTAAGGAAGATCATTTTAATAGCTGAGTAGAGGATAGACTGGAGTGGAGAGGGATAAGGCAGGAAGGTCAACAAGAAGGCTACCAAAGTAGTCCAGGTATGAGATGATGAGGACCTGCATTGGAGTGGTTGAAGTGTCAGATGATAGAAGTGGGTATATACGAAAGATGTTAGTATGGTATAAAGGTGGGTTATGATAAAAGCAAGAAAGGTACCATACTGTGGTAGATAGAAATCTGGTCCTGGGTAAGTAAATAAATAAGAAATGGGTTTCAATCATGCTCCTCATATGTATTAGCCTTGGGTATATCACTTAATCTTGCAGCATCCAAGGAACTCTCAAAGACTAGAAGTTGCAGGAGAGTTGAGGTACATGGATAGAAGCAGTTTTCTTACTTAGTCCACAAGTGTGGATTACTCTCTCCCACTCCTCCCCTAGGTTCCATCTCTTTTATCAAACCCTTACAGGGCATTCATGTATAAAACAGACATGAAAGACAATTTCCATATATTTTTCCAAGGAGAGATCAGGCCAAGATCTCTAGGTAAATTTGAAAGAAGAGGGGCAGCTAGGTGGTGCAGTGGAAAAGAATGTGCAGAAATCAGGAGGACCTGTGTTTAAATCCAGGATCAGACATTTGCTAGCTGTGTGACCCGGGACAAGTCACTTAACCCCAATCGTTTCCCCCAACTCCATGCAAAAAAAAAAGATTTGAAAAAAGAACAATTACTTTCAGTTTGAGAAGATGTATAAGGTGGATCATGGAAGACTTTATGGATGAGGAATACCTGAAGTGTAACTTAAGGGAAGAGAAACATTTGAATAATTGGAGATGAAGAGGTAGGAAATACCAGGCAGGGGGATGGGCTGTACAAATGCATGGAGGTGGATACACCATTTCGAGTTTGGGGAACAACTAACAATTTCGTGTAACTAGCATAGAGTAATTAAGAGTAGTATGAAATAGTACCATAGAGATAGGTAGTAGCAAGATTGTAGAAGGCATAATGGTACACTGAAGAGTTTGTAGTTTGTCCTATAGGTAGTGTGGAGCCATGAAAAGTTTCTGATCAGGGTATTGATGTAGGCATTAAGAGGATTATTTTGGCAGCTCTGTGAAAGATTACTTGAAGATGAAAGCAACTGGGGAGAGAGGTTCAGAGGCCATTAAGTCAAGAGATCAGGAGGGTGGTAGACATGTGAGTGAAGAAGAGACAGATATGAGAAATACAGTTCAAGTAGAATGGATAGGTCTTGGCAACTGATTGGATAGGGGGTTGGGAGTGAGAGATAAAGAAAGATAGAATATGCCTCTGAAGTTTCAAGCCTAGGTGACTAGTTGTAGGTGTTAGGAAGAAGTAAGAAGTTTAGAGAGGAAGGTGATGAATTTAATTTTGGAGACACTGAGCTAGGTGCCACCAAGACATCTAAGGAGAGGTGTTCAATAGGCAGCAAAAGATGTGTGGCTCTTCAGCTTAGGGAAGAGATTGGCCTAGCTACAGAGATTTTTAGAGTCAACTACATAAAGGTGATAATTAAAGCCATGTTTTGTAGCTTCAGACCAGCCATTTGGACATTAGTGAGTTCAAAAGTTCTTGGGAAGGACATGCACGGATTACTCATGGTTAGCAGCAAGCCAATTTTATTGCAAGGATACACAGAGCAGTCTGGGCACTCGCCAATTGCCTCACAAGTGGTAGGTGAAAGCTTTTGTCAGTAGTCCTTTTACTAGGTCCTGTTTACTGCCTAGAGCTATTCTAAGCCCTGACACTAGACTGAAGTGGAGATAACTAGCAGGTCATAGCTCTCTGTCAGTCTCAGCCTTATTTGGTACTGAGGTGTTTTTTTTTTTTTAAATCCATGGGCTCAGAGGATGGAAAAATTCCAAAAGACTGGCTGTGTGCCAAGGATTCAGTATGTGTTGATAACCAGGAAAAAAATGTGACCAAGATAAGGAGAAATCAGGGAAGCAATATAAGGAGAAGTTGGGGAAGTAAGAATATAGAGAAATCAGAAGACGTTTCTTTTTAGAAAACCTCTTGGGTTAAGCCCTAAGGAAATAGAACCTACCTGTGAAAAGGAACTTAAGGCCACTTGGATGACAAAGTGGTGCTTGATGACAAAATGGGGATTTGGCAGCTGTTCCAGTAAAACTAACCTTGCCATAGGCTCCCATGCCATGGGAGTGGATGGAGTCCCAAAGGAAAGAGTAGGAAGAAGAGGGTTGAAGATGGAGTCTTAGGGGACTCTTATACTTGGTAGAGGTGGTGGTGGTGGTGGTGGAAGATAGGATGAATTATCTAAGAGAATTAGGGAGCATTCATACACATAGGAGGAAAGCTAACAGAGTACAGTATCACTGAATTCCAAGTAGGAAAGGGGATAGTAAACAATATTCAATATTACAGAAGGGTGAAAGAGAATGAAGACTGAGAAAAGGTCAAGGATTTGGCGATCAAGAGAACATGGAGATTTTGGAAGGAACAGTTTTGGCAGAGGGGCAGGCTCAGAAGCAAGACCTGAAAATTGGGAAATTGTGCCCACTGTGTGACCATCCAATGGAGACACTTAGTCTTTACTGCAACATATGGACTTTGAATCACCGTAAAATAGATACCTGTTGCTAATAGCAAAATCTCCTGAAATTAAGCATATGTGGGATATTAAAGGTAATGTTAAAAAGTGCCCCTTATTGTGACTTGCCGACTTTTCCCCTTAGCCTTACTAGGCAGGTGGTGTAGTACTGTATTTGGAGACAAGAAGATCTGAATTCAGATCCTATCTCAGCTGTGTGATCTTGGACAAGTCATTTAAACTCTCAACCTCAGTTTCTTAATTTGTAAAATATATGGGTTGTACTCAGTGGCTTCTAAGATCCCCTCCAGCTCTAACTCTCTAGTCCTGTGTTTTATTCTAGTCGACTGCTTGCCTTGCTTACCTCTAACCAAACCCTCAGAATAGGGAAGTAGGTTAAAAAAAAAGGTTTTGGGTACAGTGCTTCCATACCCGAAGGGATCTGTGATCTCATTGGTGTAACTACTTTCTCCAGTGGCAGAGACAGTAACTCAGTCATGCCTTCTTATTTGTATAATTGTCAACTGCATCCTTCCATAAATTCTCTATAGTGAATTTGTACACTGAGAATTCACTGCACTGAAGTCCCTTTTCTGATTTTTTTTTAAGGCAATTAGGGTTAAGTGACTTGCCCAGGGTCACACAGCTAGCAAGTGTCAAGTGTTTGGTCTGAGGCTGGAGTTGAACTCAGGTCTTCCTGACTTCAGGGCCGGTACTCTGTCCACTGAGCCACTTAGCTGCCCCCCTGTTCTGATTTTTAAAAAGAGCATTTTGTGGATACCAGTGGGCTGGATTGGGTTGGTTTTTTCTGTGCTGAAAATAGGTTCTCACACTAGGATTTCTTTTCAACTAAGCAGGTGCAGAATTGAGCAATTACCAGGAAGGAGAGTGAAAGACGACTCTGAAATTTTAGATCTAGGTGACTGGGGGGATAGTAGTTATAGAAGTTGGGAGGAAGAGGACAATTTGGTGAGGTGGAGAAGATGTCTTTGAGCTTCACTTTTCTCATCTATAACCCTCTCCTCACACCAAGGAATTCACTTTTAAAAAATGGGGGCTAATGCCAATCCTATTAAATATGCTCATTACATATGACTCCTTTAGTCCCCAGTTTAGTAGAATATCACTATTTGGAGAGTACGAAAAAGATCTTTTAAAAAAATCTGTGGCTATCATGGGACAACTAGTGGTTTCAAATAGAATGCAGGGTCTGGACTTAGGCTCAGACTCATCTTCCTGAGTTCAAATCTGGCCTCAGACACTTACTAGCTACATGACTCTGGGCAAGTCACTTAACCCTGTTTGCCTCAGTTTCCTCATGTGTAAAATGATCTGGAGAAGGTAACGGCAAGCCACTCCAGTATCTTTGCCAAGAAAATCCCAAATAGGGTCATGAAGAGTCAGACACGACTGAAACAACTGAACAACAACAAAATGGATATCATGTATCATATTTCTTTTATGCAGGAATGCCCTGGAAGGATTTGATAAAGCAGATGGAAACTTTGATTCAACAGCAGCGAGCCTTCATAACTTGGTTCATGCTTTCCTGAATGGCACTAGTGCTTTCCCCCATTCTGCTGCAAATGACCCCATTTTTGTGGTATGTCCTTTTTAAATACTTATAGGAGATAAAGATGCCTCGAAGGTGAGTTTTTCTTTTCCTTAAGAATTAAAAAAAATTATATCAAGATTTGGCAGGTAAGTATTATTTAATCTAGGAGCAACCTTTTGGATCATGTCAATGTGTACAAGTGTTAACATTGTTCCAAAGCAGAGGTTGATCTAAATAAATGTCTCATTGTCCTTGCCTCAGAAGAGAACATTTTGATAGTTAAACTGTAAGTTTTAGGTTACAAAAAAGTTCATCCTTATTTAGAGATTTATTTGGTTTTGAAAATGTGCTCCATGGGACAATGTCTTGAGACAAAGTAGTAAGTTGGCCAAAGGTCTCATAACCATGTTATTCCAATGATCCTCAGTCAATAGCTAATCAATACAAAGTCTGTTGAGAAGCATTAAATGACATAAAAATCAGTGTTTCAGCAGTGAACCTTGACTATATCTCTGCTTTATAGATAGTTACTTAACTCACCATAAATTATCTTCAAATTATCTGTCTTCATGGCTGCACATGTTTGGTAGATGGTTTCAAAGCAATAATGAAAAGAAATTTGATCCCTGATCTTTTCTTAGGCTACCCCTATTGTAAGACTATTTTCTTGCATAGATATGTCCAGACACATTGCAGCAACAACTGGCCCATTTCCCTCTTCAATGTGTCACCAGTCATAGTATTTGTGTTAAAAGACAGCACAGTGATGCAGTAGAGTCAGACTCAAAGTCAAAAAAGCTCTAGGTTCAAGTCCTTTGACACATACACTCTCTGTGATCCTAGCCTTAACCTCTTAGTGTCCCAGGAGATTCCCTATGGCTACAGGTGGAAGAACTGTTTCCAATCTACATTGGTGGAGGGGATTTCTTCACTAAGAATCCAAGATAAAATTGAAATTAATGGGTTTCTTTTGTGTATTGTGGGGTGTGTGTGCGTGCGCCTGCATGCACGCAGGCGTGTGTGTGTGTGTGTGTGTGTGTGTGTGTGTGTGTGTGTGAGAGAGAGAGAGAGAGAGAGAGAGAGAGAGAGAGAGAGAGAGAGAGAGAAATGTCCCTCTCAGGGACCTGTATTGTCTTTAGAACTTTCAGTGCTACTGTGGGGGTGGGGTACTACCATGTTTGTAAAGCATCAGGGGTCACTAGGGAGTGAACAGCTTTTCCCACCCCCAGACATGTACAATTCATGTAGCTCACAGTAGCAGTGAAGGGCAAAGTCTAGTTCCCATTTGGTTCACTATTCCTGTCCTTTGGTCTAGGTACTTGGGGTGATCTAGGAACTCCTCCACTTGATCAAGGAACTCTTGTGGTCCCAATAGTCCCTGAACCATATAGTTCCCTGGAAGAACTGAAACTTAGGGCAGGGAGACTTTGACCTAGGCTTTGACTCAGGTCACTGAAAATATAGGGCATTGGTAGTACAATCCAGCAACTTAGAAACTCCATGCATTTAACAACTAGTTAATAAGAACAATTAGTTAAAATAGGATGTTACGAGAATACATGATTCCCTATCCCCATCTTGGTAGTCATGTCCAGGTAAATTCCTTTTTAAGCCAGTTCTGGTCTCCCCACCTCCACAGTGACATCCCCAGGAGTGATCTCATGGTGTCTCAGGGTTTCTGGAATTGTTAGTTGCACAATGTTGTCCACATTTCTATGGAGGGGCCATACAGATGCTCAGGCCAACTTCTAAGTCCAGAATCCTGATGTATGCAAATGGCTTCTTTCTGTCCAACCTTGCAGCTATTGTTCTCTCATCTATCTATACCTGAGACCTTCAAAAAGCAAACTCCAAATGTATAGCCAAGGTGAATGAACTGACCATGAAGAAGGGCAGAGTGGACAGAGCATTGGAGTTGGGATCAGATAGATCTGGGCTCAAAACTGCCCTCATCCAACTTACTAGCTAATTGACCCAAGGCCAGTCCCTTAATATCTTTCAGCCTCATTTTCCTCATCTGTCAAATGAAGGGGTTGGACTCAGTGACCTCTATGGTCCCTTCTACCTCTAACGTTATGATTTTATGAATCAATTAACCTCAATATCTTACTTAAGGGACAACAGAGGACTCAGGACCAGGCCAGTTTTAAACCTCATTAAAGAGCTAAGTTGTGAAGGGGATTTAACAGTTGATTAAGGAGACTTTACCAATGTCTCAACAAACACCTCTTCAGTGAAAACCATGAAGACTGCACAATGCTTGGAAAACCCTACTACACTCAGAAATGCTCCCTTTTTGGAGGGGAGGGATTGAGCTACAAACCATCATATTTACCTAAACTTTATTATCTAGTGGCTGTGACAATTTAATCTACCTCCTATTCATCAGCTTTGTTAGAGACACCAATTGTTAGTAAATATAAGCCAAACTTTTGCTTTAATTTCTTTCCATTTGCCCCCAGCTGTAGCTTTCTCTTCAGCAATTAGTGAGCCACTTACTTTAGATACTGTGGGATGCTTGTGTAAAGGACTGGAGATTGTGTAGAGGATTGATAGTGTACTCAGACATTATTTACCTCAGTTAACAAATAGTTATTACAGTTAACCTCTATGTGGCCACACTTATGTCAACTTGTAATTTTTTATAAGCCTATTCCCCCAGTGAAAAAACAATCAGGGCTTGCCATATGTGGAGGCAAAATGATCATTTCAGGGAAGGCCCTGTAGGCTCCCCCAAATTCAAAATTGCTATCTGCTTAGCAACCAAACATTATAATGGGGTGGAGGAAGAATCTACTAGAAAAATCAGAAAGAGTTGGGCTACACAAACATGGCTTTATTCCGGAGTACCCCTGCCTTATAAGGTGACTTTAGAGAAAAGATCACTTTGAGACAGCACTGGGTGACAGGAGAGATAGGTGAAAGACATCTGAATGATAGTCAATTAGGTAATCACTGTGGTAGGACTAATGTGCATAATAGCAATAACTTTATAATGGTTATATTGCAAAATTCTCACCCAATGTTCTTTCTAGAAGCCAGGTTTATCTAGGCAGACAATTCACTTCTATAATGTTACAATATGGAATGATCAGAGTTGCTATATTTGAAGTCTGAAGTTTTGGGTTCAAATCCCTACTCTGACACTGAATAGCAAATAAGATGATATTAAAAATGTAGTTGTCCTTGACTTCCTGACCCAGCATCATCATTTCTGAATCTTTGTTCTCTGTGCTTCAAACTTCAAGCATTTGGCAGCACTGCTCAACATAAAAGACTTCCTCAGGAAAACATGCAATGTAGGGAAACGTAAATACAAATATGAAGGGAAAAGTACCCAGGATACTAGATCACACAGCATGTGTTCTACTCAGCTTCCTAATTGATCTTCCTCAAGTACAGGCCTGACCACGCCTCCCCTCTCCCCTCTCCCCCATTTAATAAACTCTAATAGCTCCAGAATCAAATATAAAATCCTGTTTGGCCTTGAAAACACTTCACAACTTGGCTCCTTCCTCTCTTTCCAGTCTTCTTATACATTACTCCCCTCTATATACTCTGTGATCCAGGGACTTTAGTTTTCTTTCTGGTCCTCGAACAAGACACTCCGTCTCTCAAGTCTGCCTTTTTTTTTTTTTAAAGGCAATTGGGATTAAGTGACTTGCCCAGGGTCACACATCTAGTAAGTGTCAAGTGTTTGGTCTGAGGCCCAATTTGAACTTAGGTCCTCCTGACTTCAGGGCTGGTGCTCTATCCACTGCATCACCTAGCTGCCCCAAGTCTGGGCATTTTTGCTAACTGAATTCCGTGCCTAGAACTCTCTCCTTCCTTAGCTCTAACTTCTAGCTTCCCTGGTTTCCTTTAGGTCTCAAGTAAAGTCCCATCTTCTGCAAGAAGATCCCAATCCTCCTTAATCTAGTGCCTTCCTTCTGAGATCATCTCCAGTTTATCCTGTATACATTTTTTTTGTACATAATTGTTTACAGGTCATCTCTGCTATTAGACTGTAAACTCCTTGAGAGCAGGGACTGATTTTTGCCTTTCTTTGTATCTCCAGTGCTTAGCACAGTGCCTGAAACATAGTAGCAACCTAATAAATGCTTATTTACTAAGAAGTCTCACTCAGGTCACTTACTCTACCTCCTTCCACCAATAATAAATTATAATAATATAGTGTATTATGTATATTATAATTACAATATATTATAATAACATATAAATAAATAATATTTTATATAGCACTTTAAGATTTGAAAATTTTTTTTACAAATATTATGTCATTTTATCCTCACAACAGCCTTTGGAGGTAGGTGCTATATTATCCCCATTTTGCATGAGGAAACTGAGGCAGTCAGAGTTAATTGACTTGCCTAGGGTCACACAGCTATTAAGCATCTGGGGCAGGATTTGAATTCAGGCTTTCCAGATTTTAAGTCCTATATTCTATCCACTGTGCCATCCAGCTGCCTGATATTACAAAATGGATCATTCTGTAACTTTCACATAATGCACCAGATGGGACCCCAGCCCCAAGACCAATGCTCTATCAACTTTGTTATGCTGCCAGCATATGACCTCAGAAAGGGAGAGAAATGGGTGCCTTCATCAGAGTCATTGTCCATTTCCTGCTATCACAGATTGCAAAGTCGTGTGATGTAGTGAAAAACGTATAAGGTGTGAGGTCAGAAAACTTGGATTTGAACCCTGGCTCTGCTACTACCCTTTGGGTGATATTGGGAAACTCATTTAACCTCCCTTGTCCTCATCTACAAACTGAGGGGTTGGATTAGATTACCTTTAGCTCTAAATCTATAATTGTATGATGGACAGTTCTGCCTCCCTGAGTGTGATAGCCCTTTTTGGGCTTTCCTTGGCCAAAGGGTTAAAAAAGATTTTGAATTTGTGTCCTAGAAGTGAACTGTTTCAGCATGTTTCAGGTAAGAAAAGGTAGAAAAGTCACGGTAAAGAATGTTTTGCATATCCTTCAATGTTAGCACTATTAGTATGCTAATTTGAAATGTTTTATGAGAATTTTTTAAAGGAAGAATCCCACTCCAACTTTCTATCTACTCTGTATTTATCTTAAGTATATTTATTTATGTATATGTTTTCTTACTCATGAGAAGGTAAACACTTTGAGGATAGTGACTCTTTTTGCTTTTTCTTTTCATCCTCAACACTTAGCACAATGCCTGGAATGTAGTAAGTACTTAAATGCTAATGATTGCTTGATTGATTAATTTCATATAACAAAGCTTGGAGATGGGTTTGGAAAAGGCTAGCACTGAATGTTGTGTTCAACTTCATTGCAGGTTCTTCATTCTTTTACTGATGCCATTTTTGATGAGTGGATGAAACGCTTCAATCCAACTATCAATGCCTGGCCTCCAGAGCAAGCACCCATTGGTCACAATCGGATGTATAATATGGTCCCTTTCTTTCCTCCTGTGACAAATGAGGAGTTCTTCTTAACTGCAGACCAACTTGGCTATGATTATGCTATTAACTTGCCAGGTAACCATTATAATTGGTTCATTGTCTGAAGCAACATGCTTTTTTCCTTCTCTCTCAATCTGTCTCTCAAATGAACAGAGGACTATAAATAAGGCATTCAGTGTTGATTTAGATTATTGGCTATTCTACTAATTATATTCGCAAGTATTTTGAAATGAAGCTCTAAGATCCTGAACGAAGCAGGTGAATGACTGGTGTTACCATACACTGTGACTACACTTAACTAAAGCTATGTCTATCCATACAACTGATTTTGCTATTGTGACTAAATTAACTGTATAGCTTTTCAGTTTCGAAGGGGAAAAAATAGTCAAGCTGGCTGCCTCTATTGAGCAATCAGTTAAATGAAAATGGTTAATGGGCTGGCACAATGGCCCTAGAGTGTCTCAGAGATAAAATTCATAGAGCTTCTAACCAATCTACCACTTAACTGAAGCAAAGAGAAAGTAAAACAGTATAAGTAGTCAAGAATAATTAAGTAGATGTTTAAAAACAATATATTTATTTGCAGGTGGCTTTTCCCTAATCTAATCCATTTACTCTTTCCTCATTCTTGACCTAATAGAAGGTCAGAGAGTCAATCTATACCCTTACTTCTGCTACTTTGGCTCAGTGTCAACACAAGCCATCAGCTCCTGCTTCTGGCTCTAATTAGTCTTTGTTATAGCTTACTATAGCTTATGAATTCCACATTAATCCCTCGCCAATTTCTCATGGCATATGTCTCCTGAGATAGTAAAGAACTCTATATTTTATTTTGTCTATCTTCTCTCCTGTGTTAAAACTAAGAGGAACTATGTTGGGCAGGTAGATGGAGCAGTGGATAGAGCACCAGGCCTGGAGTCAGGAAGACTTGAGCTCAAATCCTGTCTCAGATACTTACTAGCTGTGTGACCCTGGGCAAGGCACTTAACTCTATTTGCCCCACTTTCCTCATCTGCAAAATGAGTTGGAAAAGACAAACCACTCCAGCATCTTTGCCAAGAAAACCCCAAATGAAGTCATAAAGATTTGGACATGGCTGAAACAACTGAACAACAACATGATAGGGGAGATGTACTCAGCTCATATTAGTCTTCATTCTAATGTAAGCCAATCTGTAGATGATCTAAGGTGGGGCCCAGAATTGAGCTCTGGTGGATCCAATAGGCCATTAAGGAATTTATAGTTTGAGCTGAGGAGATAAAACATAAATGCATAAAATGTGCAATAACAGCATTAACTAATATGTAATTATGTACCATATAGCATAATGCTACATGAGTTCAAAGAAGGGAGTCATCAATTAATTCAGGAAGGTTTCACATAGGAAATGGGCTTTGGGGACTAGGTGGAATTTGGAAAAGTTGAAGAGAGAAGAAAGAGAACATTTTAACTTGGAGAAACAATGCAAATAAAAGTACAAGTAGAAGAAAGGTTGCTTTTAAAGATTCATCATGAGGATTAACGGCAGTTAAGGTCAGATAATCAAGAGGGGGTCCAATTAGGGACTAGGGAGGAGAGCTTGAGGTTTATGTGGTAGACAGTGAGGAGTCACAGTGGATTCTTGAGGAGAATGATGAGATTACACTAGTATTTTAGGAAGATTAATTTATCAGCAGGGCATAGAATGAGGTGCTCTAGCAAGTACTGGTCTTGGAGTTAGGGGATCTGGGTTCAAGTTGCACCATTGACATTAAATTTGCCATTCTGGACAAGACACAGATCCACTATGAGTCTCAGTTTTCTCATTTATAAAATGGGTATGATACACTATCTATGTGAAAATCTTATGATCATCAAATGAGATGGTTTATGGATGTGTATCTATGTATGCCTAATCTATGAAAGTGCTTTGTAAATCTTAAAACACTATACATATATATGGAAACACGTATGTATATGTCAAGATTTATAGAAATATTTATATTGATATTATAGTAGGGAAAGGCCAAAGACAGGGACACTAATTCAGGGTTGAAGAGCCAGTATGGTGTAGTGGAAAGAAAACTGGAGTTAGAACAATTGGGTTCAAACCCCAGCTCAGCCTCTTATTACCTGTGTGATTTTGGGCAAGTGCTTTAACTTGTCTGGGCATCAGTTTCCTTTTCCATAAAGTGAAATAGTTGAATCATATGGCCTCTAAGATTCTTTCCAATTCTAAATCTAGGTTATTATGCGGTAGTTCCATTCAAGAAGATCCTGAATTAGGTGGTTGTTGTTGGGAATGGAAAGGAAAGGGAGTGTACGCCCTGGTGCTGGGTTATCTAGCTCAATACTCTTATTTGAGGAAATTAAGGCCCTGAGAGTTTTTGTGACTTTAGGGAAAGATGATGAATCCTGTTTTGGAGTTCAAGCAGAGATGTCCAAATGCCACTTGATGATACACTACTGGGACTCAGAAGAGAGATGAATGTTTGATTTTGTAAAAATGTTTTGAGTTAACATAATTAAACATTATGTGAAAGAATAGAATATTACTATCTACCTTCTTCTAGAAAAGTAAGTAGATTTTGACCAATAGTTGTGCTGGAATAAGTGTGGCATAATGGCTAGTTCTAATTCTGGGTCCTAATTCTTCCTCAGATATTTACTAGCTGTGTGATAACCTGGTAATTCACTTTGCCTCTCTAATAGTCACTCACTAGTTAATGAGAACCTCAGTTTTCTTCATGTATAAGATTGGGATAATGATAGCCCCCTACTTGTGAGAATCAAATGATATCTCATTTGTTGTATAAAGCACTTTGTAATCCTCTATAAATATGAGCTATCATGATTTGTTGTGTGACCTTGGGCAAGTCATTTGATCTTTGAATCTCAGTTTCTTCATCGTAAAGTGAAGGAATTGGATTTGACCTCTAAGGTTCTAACTCTAGCTCTATGATTCTGTAGGCTAGTCAATTTTATTCAAGCAAGTTGTACATAATTGATTTGTAGTTTCATGTACAATTATCTTTTTTATTATACTATATTACAGAAGTGCTTTTTCTATTCCAGAAATTAAAAAAAACATAAAAAATGTAAATTAAATGTAAAAAAAAACCGGGTTCATTCTTTTTGGTCTTCTGATCTGCTATGTAAAACATTAAATACATTAAAGGTGACTTTTTGCTTCCAGAAAAAAGAAAGAAAGAAAGAAAGAAAGAAAGAAAGAAAGAAAGGAAGGAAGAAAAAGAAATATTATGCTTTGGTACACTGTGTCACTGAGTACCAAAGATGCATGTCAAAAGTGGTTTGTTTCTTTTATTTCTTGGGATGTTTAACTGCTAAATGTCTTTGACCTAACCCAGACCTTCATTCTCTGTTTCAGCTTTGTCTTCAGTGAAAGCTACCCAGCGCCAGACTCTAATCCTGTCAGTTATTGGGGCAGGCCTAGTGGCTTTAGTAGCCTTTTCTGTGCTACTAGTTCTCCTTCAGTACAGAAGACAGCGGAAAGGATTTATGCCTCTGATGGAGACCAGATTTAGTAACAGGAAATACACAGAAGAAGCCTAATACTAAAAAATACTTGCTTTTCAACTAAGCCTCCGAAGAAAGAGCCTGGTCAAATTGTAAGGAATTAGCTTGGTTACTGGTTCTGTTCTGACTTGGATATTGAAAAGATTATTTCCCAGGGAGGTAATTGAATTGTTCTTTCTTTCACTGAGCATGTTGTTGGAATAGGTCTTCTTAGTGTGGCAATGTTCCAAAACATAGGAAATACTTAGCTTTTCTTTGAATAAACTCACAGCTAGAATACTTGGGAAGTTTCTGTTGCTAAATAAAGGTAGAGCTCATGATTTTTATCTGAAGACAATCATTTCCCACACATCTCAATCTCCACCATCACCTGAGAGCACCAAGATATGAAGAGGAGAAAGTCACTTAGAATTTGAAGACCATAGAATTTTAGAGATAGAAGTTAAATTAGTGATTGTGCCCACTTATAAATGGGCTTCTGTTCAGCACATATGACTTGGAAGACCTTTCCTCAAGTTGATTCTTCTCCAGAGGACTTGCATTTAATTTTATGTGAAAATTAAAATAAAATTTCAACTTAGATCTTCAAATTGCCATTTTTTTTTCAGTGTGGGGACAAAGAGGGAAAGAGAAATTAGAACCTTAAACATACAAAGTTACACACAAAACCATATATACATAAATGCACACATATAATATTTAAGCTGGAAGTTAGGTTTTCTCCAATTAATTAGTTTTATCTTCAGCTTATTTACATCAGAATAATTTCCTGATATACTCCCTACAATCTTGAATCCTCCAATGTCACAAAGAAAAATTTGAGCCAAATCTAATTGACAAAATAATCACATACAACAGTATTTACAACGTAATTCCATACCTAATAATCCACCTTTTTAACAAAATAACTCCTATGCATCTGTCAAAATTATACAGTATTTCTTGAAAGATAAAATAATAGAAATAACTTTGTTTGACAACTCTTTGTTTATTACATCAAGAGAGCCTTAAATTGGAATATAAGCGTATCCCTGCCACTGCCAGGGAGGATGTTCACTGCAGAGTGGGATTCCCTATAGAGGGTGAGATGTTCCTATTTGTAGCTGGCACTGTGCTGGTTGCAACAAGTTCTGGAATGTCTGGAATGTCCTAATGAGAGTCACAGTCACTCAAAAGAGTCCAGTTAAACTGTCCACAAAGGAAAACCCCCTAAAGACAATGAAAGTGTTATGCAGATGATGTTTGTGATAGAGCTGAGCCATCAGTACTCAAATCTTGGACAGAATCTGTGAATGGATAAAGAACTGAATGAAAGGAAAAGAGAAGGCTGAACTGCTTTTGGAAAATTATCCTTATAATTATCTCAAGCTTTGAATACCACAATCTCTGAGGAACTAAAGTTATAGGTCACTTAAATGCATGCTCAGTATGAATAAACTACAATGAATTGACATAACCTGTATAGATAGCTAGCATCCATACAAGTATTGTCTCATTTGATCCTCACAACATCCCTGATAAGTGTTTAGTCCTTACGGCCGTGTCCAACTCATTGTGACCCCATTTGGGGTTTTCTTGACAAAGATACTGGTGTTTTCCATTTTCTTGACAAAGATACTGGATTTGCCATTTCTCCTCCAGCTTATTTTACAGATGAGGAACTAAGGGAAACAAGGCTAAGTGACTTGCCCCTGTTGCACTGCTAATAAGTGTCTGAGGTCAGACTTGAACTCATGTCTTCCAGACTCTAGGCTTGGTACTCTATCCACTGTACCCTAGCTGCCCCAGGAAGTAGGTGCTATTGTTTCTCCATTTTACAGAAGAATAAACTGAGGCAATTAGGGTGACTTGGCCTGCATCACATAAGTTTCAAGTGTCAGAGACTGGGCTAGATCTCCTTCACTTTACCTCGCAGAATCTGTTTCCTCATCTGGAAAATGAGACCTTTGGACAAGAAGGCCCTTGAGGTACATTCCGGCTCTAAATTTTTGATCCCCTGATCTCCAAGGGACTCCAACAGGGATGCATACAAGCATACCGAGTGTTCAAGGGGTAACGATTTGTCTCTCTTTCCTTGCAGTACCATCTGTGGGGACGTTGTGTGCACACTGCCACCAAATGAATGACATAATTGACTCTGACCATTATCTATGAAGACTGGGTTGTGTATGGGTCAGGAAGTCTTTTCCTCCATGTAACTTTATCTATAGATCAGACTCTCTGCTCACATTTCTTTTTTTCCAAGTCCCTTCCTCTTCCAACCTGTGCATACACACACACACACACACACACACACACACACACACACACACACACATACATACACACTATATATACATATATACACACAAATATACATATATACACACACTGTATATACATATACACACAATATATACACACACATATACATATATACACACACTATATACACACACATATATACATATACACACACATATATACATACACACACTATATATACACATATACACACTATATATACATATATACACACATATATACACACACTATATATACACACACTATATATGCACACACATATATACATATACACACATATATACATATACATACACATATACACATATACATATATACACACAAACTATATATATACACATACATAAATACACAGATACACACACATATATACACACTATATATACATATACACACATATACACATACATACACACATGATATATACACATATACACACATGTACATATATACACAAACTATATATACACACATATATACACACACTATATACACACACATATACATATATACCCTATATATGCACACACATACATACACACACTATATATACACACACATATACAGATATATACACAAACTATATATATATACACACACATATATACACATATATACACACACATATACATATATACCCTATATACACACACACATACATACACATACTATATATATACACACACATATACAGATATATACACACACTATATATACATATACACACATATACATATATATACACACACGATATATACATATACACACATATACATATATATACACACACGATATATACATATATACACACAATATATACACACACATACATATATACACACACTATATATACACATATATACATATACACACATATATACATATATACACACTATACCCACACATACCCACATATACACACACTATACATACACACATATATACACACACTATATATGCACACACTTATACACACATATACATACATATACACTCTATATATACACACATATACACTCTATATATACACACACATATATACATATACACATACTATATATACACACACAACACACTATATACACACACGTACACACTATATGTACACACATATATGCATATACACACACATATACATATATACACACTATATATACATATATACACACACATATACATATACACACACACTATATATACATGTATACATACATATATACATATACACACTATATATACATACAAACGCACACTATATATACACACACATATACATATAAACACACACTATATATACACACATATACATATATACACACACTATATATACATATACACACTACACACATATACATATACACACACATATATACATATACACACACTATATATTCGCACACATACATATATACACACACTATATACACACATATACATATATACACACATATGCGCACACACATACATATACACACATATACACACATACGTACATATGTGTGTATGTGTATATATATATATATACACATCTACATCTCTCTCTCTCTCTCTCTCTCTCTCTCTCTCTCTCTTTCTCTCTCTCTCTCTCTCTCTCTCTCTCTCTCTCTCTCTCTCTCTCTCTCTCGTATAGGAAAATTCAATCATACTCAAAAGGATCTGGCTCCACTAGATTCCTTCAAGGCATCACATGCATCTCTAGTGTCCCCTAGTGGCTGAATGTGGAGGAAAAGCTGTGTACAGAACATTGAATCCTTTCATCTAGGGACCTCCTCATTCTCTTGCTATGCCTGTGCATTATTTCAGAGATAACAAAGGTGGGACTAACTGAGTTAATAATAGCTAGAATTAACATAGAGCTTTAAGATTTACAAAACACTTACAGTTATATCATTTTTATCCTCACAATGTAGGGACTATTATTATAGCCATTTTACCAATGATGAAATAAGGTAAACAGATTATGTGACTTGCCCAGGGTCACACAGATAGTAAAACACCTGAGTCCAGATTTGAACTCAAGTATTCTTTATCTGCTCCCTATTTACTGCATCACTTGCTTTATCATTAGCTAGACTAGCTGCTTTAAGAAAGAAAGAAAGAAAGAAAGAAAGAAAGAAAGAAAGAAAGAAAGAAAGAAATTCATGGAATTGGATTATTTTGCTCTGAAAAATCAGATAAATCGGGCAGCTAGGTGGTGCGGTGGCCCTGAAGTCAGGGGGACCTGAGTTAAAATTCTGGCTCAGACCAAACACTTGACACTTACTAGCTGTGTGACCCTGGGCAAGTCACTCAACCCCAATTGCCTTAAAAAAAAAAAGAAAAAGCAGATAAATGTGGAAATCAGTAATAACAAAAAGCAAAAATCCCAAATAAGGCCTTAAAGGAATGTATGTCTAGCATAGTAGGAATTAGGATTATGAACCAGCTTGGTTAGTACAGAAGGTGGATTATGTAGTGGAGAGTGAGCAGGATTGTGAAGGACCCCAAGATCCCACAAGACAAAAACTTAAAGGAACTGGGGGTGTTCAGCCTGGAGAAGGGGAGGCTCAGGAAGGGAATATGATATCTGGCTTCAAGTATTGGAATGACTTTTGAGTGGGAGAGGTATCAAAATTATTCTGTTTGGCCCCAGAGGACAGAACAAAGGAAGTTAAAGAGAGGCAGATTTGGCTCAGTATCAGGAGAAACTTTCGAATAGTGGGAACTATCTTAAAGTGGGATAGGCTGCTTCCAGGAATCAAGGGCTCATTCTTACTAAAGAGGGTTAGGTAGGCACCCATGGCGACATTATTGAGTGGATTCTTGTTTGGATCCAGTTTGGAAAAGATGGCCTTGGGGGTCTCTTTGGAGACTATGCAATTAGCCCTCCTCAGGGTCATTCTCTGGTTGTTTGGCTACATACAGACACCTATACAAACTATCACGAAGGTTCCCAAGTGTTTTGTGGCATATCAATAAGAGCCAAATAGAAGCATCACCCTTCTTTACATGTTTCATCACCAACGTTTAATGCTTCTGGCTAGGAGTGAAATTACTCTACATTAAGGCAAAACCTGCCCTCTTGTGGCTAATGGGAAAATTGCAGAGAATGCGGGAAAGTCCACTAAACTGGTTTGCATTTGTGACTCTAATAGTCTGGGTCAGAAACCAAGTGAGTAATGTTTTCAGAAAACTCAGAAATCAGTGCAGATAAAATACCTACCATGCTATTTAAAATGTAACCATTTCCTGACACAACCCAGCAAAGGATATATCCAAATTTCCATTTTAAACCACATTTGAAAATTTTCACCAGAAAACTATAAAGGTTTTGGAACATTTTAAGCTGCAGGGCAAAAAAATCGTTTACATTTTCTTGGCAAATGCATACAGGGTATAATTTAGTTAAATATTATGTATATAATTACACTGCAGCTGGAGGTTGGTGGGACTTCCTTTTCAATAAAATTTTTATAGTGGAGTTGGCAGTTCTTGGAAAACTTTGTGAGACAAAAAATTGGATCACTGAGTTGAAACTAGATATAACCACCTTCAGCCCAGATACAGAACTGGGTTTGACTCTAAGCAGCCTCAGAAAAAAGTCACTTTCAAGATTAGACATTTGAATCAAATTTGAATTTAAATATTTATTGAGTGCCCATTACAAACTTAATGCCAGAGCCCACTGGAGAAAGAGACAGATATTAATCAATAGAGAATCATAGATTTTGAGGTGGTCTTCTGATTCAACTTCCCAATTTTACCTGGAGACATCTATATTTATATGTGGTATAGAGCCACTAAAAACTATTGCCAATGGGCTCCTATAGATGTATTTACTTTTGTTAACCTGCCAGAGTACACACAGTTCAAAGCTAAGACACTTAATTAAATAATACAGTAAGAATAAAAACATTTCCCCTATAAACCTTGGGCACATTCATCCACAAAGAGTGCATACACCTAGGGAACATATGTGGAAGGGTGCACATGGAAAGGACAATATGACCAGAGCAATGTATGAGGGAATGTATGACCAGGACAAATATGTGGAGAGACATACATGTGGAAGGGAATATGAATACACACACACACACACGCACATACATACACACACACATATGTATAGGGTACTCATATGGCCAGGGTATATGAATGGAGACGATCTCATGCCGGATGTTATAGAGTCACCAATATTTTCTGGTGATATTATTGAATTATTTTCATGGGGCATGCTCCATATTGGAAGTTCCTTTCTACCAGGCCCACTTCTTGTTGGATATCATATCTCATTGAAACTGAGTTGCTCTCTGGCTTTCCCTATTGGGATGATCTTGTTGCTTCCACTTATTGGATGTCAGTTGAAGTCTTCGGTTGAGGCACTGTCTCTTTTCCCTAAAAGGAAGGGGCTCTGCCATCTTTCTTTTTGCTTAGCATCTGTAGCCTAAAGTTTAGAACTTTTAGTGGAAAAGACAGGCCTTTAACAACCTAGTCATCAAAAACCCTTGATGCCTTTTCTTTCCATAAGGAGAGGGAGGTCGATTAGCTCCCAGAGTCTTTTCCTTCCTTGCCTCAAGCTCTTTTGAAGCACAGAGTAGTCAGCCAGCTTATTAGAGTCCTTAAGCATTGAATAGATCTTTGAATATTTTCCCTTACTAGCAGGATTAAGGTCTCTATCCAAAACTTCTCTCTTAGGGTTATAAAGTTCTTTTTTTATACACCTATCAATTTCTGATTGCCAAGCTCCATTCCCCTCAGGTCTTTTCAGGGTCTGCTTTCCAAAACCCTCGAAGGCTTCTGGGTCTGAGGCATCACTATTTCCCCCATGTGCTACAATTCCTTTGGATCTTACCTTGCGAATGATTCTGAACAAGCACAAAAACAGCTAAGATGACGGGTCATTGTCTGGCCCACCCATTCTTGCCTTTTTTATTAGCATGTGGATTGCCACAAGTCTCCTAAGGCTTTGAATCATCCTTCTTCCAGATGATATCCTGAAGCCCAGAGAGTTAAGTGACTTGTCCAGTCACACTAATTATATATAGTCAACCCAGGTTGACTGACTTCAACCATCACTCTTTCCACTATGTCATCCTCTTAATTTCTTAAGGATTTTCCATAATATGAAGGACCAGACCAATTTAAGAGATGAGGCAAAGAAAAAATTAGAGAAGGAGAAAATATAGGAACTTCAATGGCTTGAACTTTCTTTATTGGTGTGTCAGGACCAGGATTCCCCTGCTTCCCTGCAACAGGGATTGATTTTCCTTAAAAGGCAACAAAACTGTCCCTGGAACCTAATCGGTTCCTGTCATTCTTGATTCAGCTTCTCAGTCACCCAAAGGCATAAAGGTCTCACCCACATATAGTCAGAGGTCCCTCTGGTTTGGTGAATATCTGGGGACCACTCAAGTCACCCTGCCCTTCTCTGCCAACCATATAGAGACAAAGGCAGAGAAGCTACATGTATAAAAGCTAAGCAATATCACATCCTTGTTACATATCTTTGCTGTGTTAGGGCAAAGTAATTTGCATTTTTGTTGACTGTTCAATGTTACAAGTGCTTCATTTCATCCCAAAATGGAAACTGAATTAACAAGATACTGGTGTTAGGCTTTCCCCTGACAGTTGCATATATGTGCAAACGAATGAGATTGTACTAATAATACCTTCTAACTGGTTCTTCTCGTTCTGTGGGCTTTTCAGAACATGCAGACCAACTATGATTGGTGCCCATCAGTATGCTGGTAGTTGGTTTTGGTAAGGAGAATGAGCACCTAGAAGAAAGAAAAGGAAGGAAGTGAGCAGACATCCCTAACTAATGGGACTATTTTTGCTCAGGGAGAGAAACTAGCAATCTCCTTTTGAGTAGCACATATTTCAGCATAGTTAAAGACCTAATGTCAAAAGTAGGAAAGAACAATTAGTGACTTCATTGTGTTCCTGTTTAAATGGCTATTTCCAAAGGTAATTGCTTGCTTGTTTAAATGTCAAATCCTGTCTTAATTATGACCTTTAGCAAATAATCTTTTTTTCTATTTCCAAAGAATGTTTATATTTCACAAATATTAAAATTCATATGTGGAAACCATGTTCTGCCAACACTTTAATATACTGACACCTCAAATAAAGGCCTTAGGCCTACTCACATTAGCAAATGATCAGCCTGATGTGAAAAGGTAATTACAAATACTCATAATTCACAAGTTTACTTATTCTTTACTTCTATCTACATAAGCCACCTTTTAGTTTTCTTTAGTGACATGACATATCTATACTTTTTGTCCTTTCTCTTGGTTTAAAACTCTTCTGTTTTTATTCCATGCTCACGTTTACTTTTAGCCTCACATTGTTGAGAGGCTTGCAACATTCTAGTACTCATGTTCGTTATCCTTCCCTCAGCCCTTTTTTTGTGCAGCTCCCTTCCTTTCACTGATGCTTTTTTACTTCATTGATGTTTTCTTATCATGATGTATCAATCTCTGTGTTTTCAACATTTTTCCTTGGGATATTCCCAGCTGTTTGATCCGGCCTTTCGACGTGGAATTGTTTGCTGTCAGCTTGACAAAATAAACTGTCTGGAGGTTCTCTGGTGCCCCACAGTCTGCCAGTCATTTGACAGCAATATCAGCTCTTTTAGATAATCAAAGAACCCTACTGGAGACACAGTAGCAAGCAAATTTGTTCTTTTTTTTCTTCTGAAGTCTGTCCTAGCCCTTATTTCCTAGCTTAGTTTGCACAAAAACAAAACTTTACAAGGTCTTTCTGAAGGTGCCTTTTACTGTAATGGATGCAAATGTATTGCTCTTAAACAACAGCTACTTCAGATTCTTGCTTATTGAATTACTGTAATTCACCTTGCAGCTAGATGGCTGTCTCAGACCTGGATTTTCCCGTCTGAGAAGAGGCTGCGGGTAGAGAAGTCTTTTATCATTAGACACATCTTGCTTTTGCTGTAGCTGTCAGACAGTCAGGACCCTGGTCAGCTCTAAGGGGGTTTCACAGACAAATTGGAGTGGGGGGAGAGGAAATAATTATTTCTGTAGCCCCTGAATCTCATTTCCAGTTTCTACCAGTCCATTCCTTCCCCTTGGAACTTAATTCCCTCCTTTGAAGGTTAAAAACGGGGCTAGGAAATCCTAGGTAAAAAGTATTGAGGACTACCTCCCATGAAGAGAGTCCAGTTATGAGTCAGGGCTTGATAATAATTTTTGAATATTTCTCTTTTGGCATTTGGCAGTCTCCCTTTCATTCCCATTAGCCCTGGGGTAATTTCAATGGTGAAGGATAGCTCCCAAGGGCTACTTCCAATGGCAGTGGGACTTGCTTCTACATAAGAAATGCATTTTTATTATTTCATAGCTGTTCTTCATTTTTGATCACTTTTCCAAATAATCCTTAGCTTGTGTAGAACTGAATCAAAATCATGTGACTACGTAACAGATTTGCTCTGCCAAAAGTCAGGACCATGGAGTAACACTTTGCCCCCTAAAATTACTGCCAAAGTTCTTTAGCCTGGGAATACCTGAGAAACATGTTGTATCTGGCTTATCCCCAATCTAATAGCATCTTCAATTTCTTCTAGATCCAGTGTTGTTTTATTCACTGAAGCTTCAAGATCATGGGCAAACATATGATCATCATTATCATCATCATCATCATATATTGCATATTACATATAATATAAAACAGTAGAAAACCTCATTTTTTTCATATAAAGAATAGTGAATAACTAGCTCTTTTTCCTGTTGCCAGAAAAACAGACACTAGAACATCATAAATGCTACACTGCAAACATTTTACAAATCTAAATCCCAAAGTAACAAAGACAAACAGATTGGAATGTTTCTCCTTTCTACAGTTTCCCAAGCTGCAAGAGGGAAGTCAGGCAGTTCCAACTGTTTATACTATGTGCCTCCCATCTCCTGCCACCATCAATGATGTGCTGGAATGGAGAGGTATGACTGCCATCCTTACATACACTTCTGGATTCAGCCACAACAAGAATTTGTTTTGCTTGGCTTTCACTATTTGTTATATTGGTTTGATTTTTTTCTTTTCTTTTCTGTTTTTAAACTGGGGGCAGGATGGTGGAAGGTAGAGAAAATAAGTGCTTGTTACTTTAAAAAAAAAGAAAAGATTGATTTCACTCTTTAATGCTTGCTAGGGAAGCTTGGTGTCTAGGGAATGATTACAGTTTCTCCAGCAGTGGATTAAGGAATAGGTTGGGTGCTGGAATTCTTCACCAAGGTTGATGCTGTTTCCACAGATGCTAGGAGATAAGGAGTTCCAGCTCCAGAGATTCAACCAGTACTTTATTATGGCTTGTGTCATGGTCTGTCCTCAAATCTTCTTTTCATTGCCCCCCCTCACTTGAAGGATAAACTGCTTAAAAGGTCTTTAGGAACAAAGTCACTCAGAGCACTCTCAGCAGGAGGACCAGTGTGACCATGCTGTTAACTTGAATGCCATCTCTTGAGGAGATTATAAGGGTCCTGAAAATGTTTTGAAAAGTCGAGGTTAACTCTTGTTGGTGGGAGGGGAGGGGAGGAGCCCTGGTAGATATAGGTTCCATCACAGCAGAGTAACTAGATTTTTTTGCCTTAATGCTCTAAAATTTTGAGGGTCCTAATAGCACCTTTCCTCTTTCTGCAGTAGAAACAACTGAGCTTGGCAATGTTATCACTTTTTTTTTTTGTCCCAGTCTATGACTTATGCTTTTATTATTGTAGAAAACTTTTACTGTGGAAACTTTTTATATTTGTGCAGAACAACAGTTTTAAATTATTTGCAACTTCTGGGCTCAGAGAGTTGACTGTGGACATTGGGAGGTTATATGATTTGCCTTTGGTTGCATGGCTAATATGCATCAGAAGAAGGTCTTGAACCCAGGTCTCGACTATAAGACTGGTTCTCTATCCATTTTGTGTGTCTATTTATCAAAAATCATTACTTAAAATAAGAGGATACCAGATGGTATGTTTCTTCCCCCACCACGACTTTATCCTCAGTGAGTTTTTCCATGGCCTGTTATGTTCTGCTTTCTGCTCTCTACCATGGTGACCTCATGGTTTCTGGGGACTTTATTTCAAGGTCTATGATAGTTCTTGATAGTTGCCTGATAGGTCATCTCATAGATGCAAGACACCCCTCTATAAGAAGCACTGATCAAGAAATCCTGGTTGAAACCCTGGTTACCTCTCATCCAGACTACTGGAATAATCTGCTGTTGTGTCAGCCTGCCACAAGTTTCTCCCCACTCCAACCCATCCTCTGTTCAGGCACTAAGGTAATTTTCTTAAAGCACAGGTTCAACTATGTCACTCCCTACTCAAAAACTGAAATGGTTCTCTATTTGCTAAAGGACCAAAACCAAAACACTGTCTGGAATTCAAAGACCTTCATAACTATGCCCTCTCCTACCTTTCCAGTTTTCTTACACCTTACTCCCCACTACATACTCATTAATCCAGTGATACTGTCCTGTGGGCTGTTCCATAAACAAGACACTTCATTTCTCTGTTCTAGCATTTTATTTGACTGTCCCATGCCTGGCATGTTCTCCTTCCTCAAGGAATTCTTTTCCAACCCCTCTTAATTCTAGCACCTTCCCTTTCTTGATCATTTCCTATTTATCCTATCTATAGCTTGTTTGTATGTATTTGTTTGAATGTTGTCTTTCCCATTAGATTGTGAGTTCGTTGAGAGCAGGGACCATCTTTTGCCTCTTTCTGTATCCCTAGCACTGAGCACATAGTAAGTGCTTAATAAATGTTTATTGATTGACTGAAAGGTTTGCTGTAACTACAGTATATTTTATAGCATTGAACCCCTTTGTTAAGTCTAGTGAAACTTATGGAACCCTTCTCAGAACAATGTTTTTAAATGCATAAAACAAAATAGATAGGATTACAAAGAAAATAAATTATGTTAAAATACAATCATTAGAATATATATGTATGTATGTGTGCACATACATATGCATACGTGCATATGTGTATGTGTATATTGGACCCCAAATTAAGGACTCCTGCCTTAGAATCCAGAGTTAAAAACCAAGTCTAAAATTCTATCTACGAACAGACTTTATGACATTTTTATCTGTTACTTTTCTAGGAAGCCACTAATGACTATCTGTGGGGAGGGATGAGCCCCTTGACTCTGGGAAATTTGAGATAAATGTTTCACAGATTGTAGCTAAGGCCATGAAACCAGCCCCCTATCTCAATGTGTACAGGTCCAATAAATCTGTCAGCTATGGGGAGGCTCAGACTCTCTTTCTGCCTTATTTTCTCCCTCTATCCTTTCAATCAATTACAATGCTCAGAAATCGCAAAATGTATATCCGTTAGTAAAAGTAACAAATAACAATTGATGTGATGGGAACACTACCCTAACATCTCATTCCTATTCAAATTAAGCTAGTTTTTCTTTGAAAGGTATTAAAAATTGCCTTGAAATTTAATTGGCTCAAAGAATTAAAGGGTCAGGTGTTGACACAACATAATGGTTGTCAGAGTTAAAAACAACAACAACAACAACAACAAGGAGCTCTAAGCACTCTCTGATGCTTGGCTGGTGGACCACAAATGGCAACTCAAAGGCAAGGAAGCTTTGCTTAGCTGAATCAATTTGTGGTATATATTCTTGTTGAATATCTTTCTCCTGTTATGGCTAAATAAATCTCCTTTTGTTAACTTTTGAATGGCCTTACCACTGTCTCATTTTATTCCAGTACCTAAACTAAACTACTAGGGACTGGCTTGAGCTAGTCCCAGATTAGGCTGCCTTAAGAGAAAAGGAAATCTAGTAAAATATCACTGAAGCATTTGAGAGGGGGCCTTTCCTATTAAAAAAGTAAAGACTTGGAAGCCATCCATACTTGAAGATTTATAGTATCACCCATTGACAATTTCTCTAAGGCCTCAGTCAAGTATAAAAAATATTGTTTAATAACTCATATTAAGATTTATTAAACAGCCAGGTGGCAGAGTAGATAGAATATTGGACTTGGAATCTGGAAGATCTAAGTCTATGGCAGATGATTCAGCATTGAAAGACTGATCTTTTAAAAATATCATTTTCATCATATCAAGTATGTACCATGGCTCCCTATAGCTTGTTACAAGTCCCAAACCCTTCTGATATTTACAGTCATCTACAATTTTGTTCCATTTAACATGTCTATTCTACCTCCTTTTCCTTTCTGACATATGTCCTCCTCGCCATTCAGGCAACACTTTTTATTGTCTTCTACAAATTCTTATTCTTGCCTTGGTGTCTTTGTTCATGCTAACTTCTCTACCTGGAATTACCTTCAACATGAACCATATCCCACTCCACCTGGAACCCTTTCATTCTTGCAATCCAACTTGTCACCTCTTCATAAATAGCCTTCACTGAATAAACAAGCCCACACTAATTTTCTGTAAAGTCCTATGGTATTTTTGGTCAGTGCTACATACTTGGCAGTTAATTAGACTTGAATGCACAGAGTTTAGTGTTGTAATCAAATAATGTCTACAATAAAGTTAATCCAATATACTTAATGATGTGCATAATCATTATTTGCTGAATGATAATCAGGCATAAGTGGTAAGGCAGATGGGAAAACCTGAAGTCAAATTAATTTTTCTTCTTGATTTTGCCCATGATCATCTCTATGAGAGTCTTGACACTTTGGCCCCTCATTCTGTATTTTTTTATTTTTGGGCGAGGCAATGGGGTGAAGTGACTTGCCCAGCATCACACAGCTAGTAAGTGTTAAGTGTCTGAGGCCAGATTTGAACTCAGGTCTTCCTGAATCCAGAGCTGGTACTCTATTTACTGTGCCATTATCTGCCCCCCTCATTCTGGATTTTAAGAGACAATATCTAGATTCTTGTGGAGATTTCTGTCAAGAGTAAAAGGAACAGGGATTCATATATACTTTTAAAAATCTGCTTGTCCCTGGGTCTGTTGGATTAAGTTGAGTGGTATGATTTAAAGGAAGGGATCTCTGATCCAAAACAGCTCCTTCCCATTGCTTGATATTTTATTAGTTAAGGAGATGCAGTGTATTGCAGTGACAAGGGCGTGGTGGTTGGCAGACATGTTTCAATTCCACATCAACTACTTGCTTACTTATGTAGCCTTGCTCAAGTAAGCTCATATCTCATTATTCTAATCTCTAAAATGAAGGAATTGAACTCAATGTTTTCTATGGCCCCATCTAGCTTGAAATATAGTGGCTCATTGGGTTAATAAGAGCTCCCCAACCCCTATTAGGGTTTAGGAGGCCAAGGTTTGGTATTACAGCAAAATCAATTAAAAATGGTAGGAGGGGGCAGCTAGGTGGCATAGTGAATAGAGCTCTGGCCTTGGAGTCAGGAGGACCTGAGTTCAAATCTGGACTCAGTTGACACTAACTAGCTGTATGACCCTGGGCAAGTCACTTAACCTCGGCTGCCTCACCAAAAAACAACAACAAAACAAAAGCAGCAGGAGAATAGATGTTACCAGGCACTGAGATGAACTGATTATTCCAACTGTACACTGCATTTAGCTCATTGTTCTTCTAGGAAGCCCCTTACAAGCCAATGACTATCTGTGGGGAGAGATGAGCCCCTGAACTCTGGGAAATTCGAAATAAATGTTTCACAGATTCTAGTCAAGGTCATAAAAGCAGCCCCCATCTCTATGTGTACAGGCCCAATAAATCTTCAAAGTCAGCCATGGGATAAGTCAGACTCTCTTCCTGTTTTGTTTTCTCCTTCCACTCCCTTAACCAATTACAGTGTTCAAAAATCCCAGAGTGCTTATCTGGGACTAGATGTACCTTTCCTGGTAACAGAAATAAGAACCAAAGATCGTCACGGGGTCAGGGATGTAGAGTTGGAAGAGATGTCAATGGTCATCTTATCTAAACCCCTCATCTTGGATGTTGTGGGGATAGTATGAGTTAATATTCCAACCCCTTCATTTAGTGTTGGTCCTGTAGTCCTTAGTGCCTGACAAAAGAAAGCACATGAGGTAACCTGCACAGAGGTTTCTTTTGACGTTGGCTTCAAAATGGAATTTATCACATGGCTGTTTAGATAAGAGGCATTGTATGTTGAAAGGAGCAGTGCCTTAACCTTGATTTTACAGACTGGATCATTCTAAAGGGAAGAAGAAGGAAGATTTACTATGTTAAATTTTGATCTGAATAAAAGAAAAAGAACAAGGTCCTAGAAGTATTATAATAACAAAATACCACTAGTTGTGAGGCATCATGAGAGAGGACTGTCAGACGTTAAAGTGATACAATTACCTTTGGATTATACCTTTGTGTTATTGTTGTTGTTGCTTTTTTTTTTTGTAACATTCCTAGTTAGTGCTATAGACACCTAAGAATCAACTGTATTCTTCTGTATTAATAATAATGGATACATTCTCATTCTTAATCTGACATGGCAGAAGATATTTTAGTTTGCAGAGGTGAGGTCAGGAGATAAATCTCATTCATTTTCTTTTGCCATATAAAAACTCTCAAACAAGCTTAATTTTCTTCAGTAAACACTGCAGCAACTGATGCCATTATCTGGCATCAGCCTTCCAGTAACAAGTGAAATAAGGTCGAATAAGACAATAGAAACAGAAATTATTAACTCTGGAAATCATGACAGATGAATGTTTTATACTTTAAACTGGGTTTATTTTTAATGTCTAACACTGGTTAGAATCAACTATCTCTCCATTTCCATTTTTTTCTAGGGTTCAGATAATGGCTAATGACAAACCCTGAAGAATATTATTAGCCATTATGATGGTGAGACATTAAGGAAAAGTACAGATGATGAATCCAACTGTGACTGCATGGTTGTCTTGAGCCTATTTGATATTTTTGTAATGAAACCAAAGCATGTTATGTGGGGAAGTTGATGAAATTCAGAAGCTTTGCAAATGTCTTATTTTTATTTTTATCTATCCAAACCTTGTAAGGCTCTCTCTGTAGGACTGTGTGGTATAATCAATTTAAAATAAAAATTTTAAATTGACTTTAGAATGACAGTCAAATCAGCAGTGCCAGATAATCAATGGATAATAATTTCTGGTCTCCTTGCACCTTGGCCCATCTTTTCTGGCTCACTTGAACACTCTGCCAAGCTTACTTTCCCTTTCTGACACTTTCATCACATTGACTGATATTTGCTTAATTGCCTTCTCTCATTTTCTGTTCCTCATAGGTTACTAATAAGGGTACTTCCTGTTTAATATTTTCTCCCCCCAATTCAATAAGCTACTAAAAATTCTGCCTCCATAACCCATGTGTGCTCTTCAAAAATAATACTGCCCCCACTTCAATCCTCTTGTTTAGATACATTTTCTACCAAAGTACATTTTCTTTCTTCCAGTTTTCCCCTTTAAATCACATTCCTTTTCTGAAACCTGCTAATGTCTATCTTCCCTAAAGATAGCTTACATATTATGCAGAACTTAAACTGATATGAACAACTTTGAGCCTTGACCTCAGGAGAAGCAATAAAATTTAATTCAAATGAAAATATTTTCTCCTCTCTCTCTCTCTCTCTCTCTCTCTCTCTCTCTCTCTCTCTCTCTCTCTTTTCTCTCTCTCCCTCTCTCTCTCTCTCTCTCCCTTTCTTTTTTTCCTTCTTTTCTGGAAGAAAATTTTTCTAGTGCCTTTCAAGTGGCTTCCTCCAATTATCTGATTCTGCTGGATAAATACTGCATTTGTTTTTGCAAGCCTATACATAGCCAAAATCTTAGCCACACCTGAACATCCAAATATTCATTCTTCACAGGATACCAAAATTTTATTTTTAAAAATGATCCCTTCTTAATTAGGATAGTCAATGGACATTAGCAGAAGCTGAAGATGGGCTTCAAAAAGTGTAACCTTTTAGGAAGATCATTAAGGCAATCCTTAATACAATAATCAAGCACAGTGCCTGACATATGGAGTAGGTACATAGTAAATGCTTGTTGAAATAAATTAAATTCTTCTATTTCAGAAAGGGATCTAAAACCAGCCAGTGAAAGTCTCAGGCCAACAGAAAGCTAAAGATGGGTCACAAAGAATCAATGTGATTAATGAGATACTGAATATGAGAGGTAGAAGGCATCTCAACAGCTATATAATTCAACCCATTTTTGAAAGGAATCTCTGATATAATAAACCCAAGTGATTGAATAGCCTCAGCTTTAATCTCTCCAGGTAGGAGCCGTTCCAGGAAAGGCCGCAGTTGCTCTCAAGGATCCTGAGGACTGAAGAGCCAACTAAGCAACATGAGATGAGAGGAAATGTGGGTCAGAGGATATAGAATCAGAGGGCTAAGGTCATACTTCATGTATGACCAAGCTTCAACTGCCTCAGCCATCAGATAGGTATAATAATATTGACCCCACCTAACTCAAAAGATCATTGTAATGAAAATGATTTTCTAACCCTTAAAAATGCCATAGAAATAGGAGCAATAATTATTATTCCTGTAAATTCTGTAACCATTGTGTGTGTGTGTGTGTGTGTGTGTGTGTGTGACTGGATCATAGAATCAGCATACTCTAAGGAGAGAAGTCTGTTTTTGTCCAAATCAGTGCAGTTTGCTACTGAACTCTAATTATGAGTAAAATGTGGGGATAAACTACTGACTTTAGGCCTGGGGAAATCTGGGTTCACCTCCCTCTGGCACTTACTATCTGTGTGGCCACGGTTATATTTTTTTAACCTCTTAAAATTTCAGTTTCCTCATTTATAAAATGAGGGATAATGATACATCTGGTTATTATGAAGATCAAATTAGATAATATACAGAAAGGCCAATATAAATGTCAGTTATTATATCATATTTTTAGAGGTACTTAGAAAGGATTGTTGAATTGAATTGATTTTAGAGAAGATATAGGAGAAACTGGGTGGGAGAATCTTCCTTACCAATGAGTATATTTGGCTTTGATGCCAACCCTATTAAAGGCCAGGCCCAGTTCAAGAGCTGAAGGAGTATTAGAAAAGAGACCATTTTGAAAGTACTGAGGAAAAACCACGAGGACACAAACCATGTACTTAATTGCAGAATTTATTGTAGTCCATCAGAGGATTCCAAATCCCTTTTTTTCAATCCACTGGAATACCTTCCCTTCATGGAGTACAAATCAAATGATGGTGAAAGGATAAAAATTAGGTGAGTTGATGACAGGATTAGAATGTTCTAACATGGTTCTTCAAAGAGTGAATAGTATAGATTGTATGGCAGAGCAGATATAGTTTATTTATAACAATGAAGCAATCTAACACAACTTGTATTATTAAGTCATCACATTGTAAAAAAGTAACTAGGACAAATAAGGCATGTTAAAGTCTTCATCACTGAGGTGTCAAGTCTCTACATACAGTACTGAATAGTGTAGCAATAGTGTCAAGGAATGCCCCTTACTCCAGTCAAATTCACGGTTTATTGGCTGAACAACTACTGTCTGTGGGGTGGGGAAAGTAGGGCTGGAATATCACTTGTAGTAACATGTGATTTGTAAGGTTTTTAAGAGAAGTATATTAATTTTTTAATAGCCAGAATAGGTTGCCCAGACCACCATTAGAAAGTGGATTTCAGGATTAAATGTTATTCATCCTGTTAACCACAGTAGGTAAGGATGCTCTTGGGGGTTACACAGACTTTTGTCTTTTCACTGGCACACCAGTCAAAACAAAAAATGTGGCATAAGCTGACCACTTCCCTCTCACTATCCCCAGATGATGATGGGGTATGGGAAGAGGGAAAATTATAGATTTTGCCACATTAGTTTCCAGACCAAGACATCCCTTCCAACTGGGCCTTTGCCTATTTGGAATGTCCTACTTAGAAATATGAAAAGACTTTTTATAACAGCAATAAGGCACGTTTGGCGGAGAATCAGATACCTAAGGATTTAGAGGTACTTAAATGTGTATTCAGCTTTTTAATGCCTTAGATGTATGATATCTCAGCATTACACCCCCTTCCGCCATATCTTATTGCTTAATTAAGAAAAGTCCTAGGATTTCTCCTTACCACTTTCAGGCATGTTGGGGGAAAAATATTTCAACAGATGCCAAAGAGGTTTTTCAAAGATTTGTTGATAGGAGAATTTTTTTTTTCTTATAGAGTCCCCAAAGTGTTTTGGGCTTCTTTTGCCAGAGTTGAGAATAATTTAGTGACATGTTTATTTTTATTTTATTTTTTAAATTTTTTAACAAAACAAAGCACTCTGAAAAAGAATTCTCAGCTAACTACTAATTTGGCTCCAAAGAGTTTCTGCAAATTAAACTTTTTCTTGTTCTTTATGACCCATGTCAGATAAGTCAGTGTAATGTAACTGAAACATTTTTTTTGCATGTCTAAACACTGTTGTTAATGGAAAGCTCATATTCACCAATATATGTATCACACAGCAGGAAGAATAAGAACCAGATATCTGGTAAATTTGGATCAACAACTTTGCTGACAAAAGGCAGGCAGAATAACCACAGTTTGGGTTTGGGGACATATTAATTATTGTTCTCTCCATTTATTTACATTTCCTCAATCTGATTGCAAGTCTCCTGTATGTTTTAAGCACTTATGGGACATCTAGTTAGGCAACCTTGTAAAGTATGACTTTTCAAATTTTACCTCAAAAGTCTTTGAGGGCCTCCTTTGTCTAATAACCCAATATCACATCCGGTCTGATAGCCCCAGCTGTCAAACACAATTCTTTTAATGGCATCTATGCAGTCCTTTTGGAAGATGCAGAATCACCAGTGTGAGTCTGTGTTAGCAGAATGTCATTAGTTTTCTCTGTCTTCAATATTTGTGGAGAAAAGCAGGCTCAGCTAGAAACTCATAATGAATGTAAAGCAAATACAAAACATCCCTGCAGTCAGACTCCATTTCCTGATGGATGGGAGCACAGCCTTTCATGGTCTAGCTGCTTTGTGATTTCTAAACACTGTCTGTAAAGTATTTGGCATGAAATATCATGAGCTAAACAAGTATGAAAAACATAGCAGCAAAAGCAAGTCTTATAGGAACAAATGATATTTACATTAATGATCATGGCTTCTGGAACTACCATATTCCATACTGGGTTAATAATGACTTGGAGATAAATGAAGAGGTAAATGGGCAGCAGGCCCAACTGAGAGCATTTAGGAAATGTCAAGCACCATCTTCCTATTGTCATTGGGAAATCAGAATGCTTCTGTGCGCCCCCTTCCCATCAACTTTGTTCCTGCTCTCCCTCGCCATCCAAACTTTCTAAAGCTGTGCTAGTTAAGAAAGGAATGGATTTATGGTAAAGATCTAGAAAATAGAATTTAGGCTCTTATATACTGCATAATAGATAGGGAGAGTATGATTATAAAGCAGTCAAGGCTTCAGATAATATCATAAATATTCAGAGCAAAGCTCTTATGATTTGTGTTTAGGTATCATCAAGATTTCAAAATTGAACAAGAGTTTTGGTAATCGATATTTTGCCCTGTTTGATTTTTCAGAGCATGTGGAGTTGGGAAAATGGTCTCATTTGATCAACTGTCCTAGCATGAACACAGAAACTATACGTAGATTTGGGAAGCTTTTGAGCATTTTTCCCTCTGGAGTCAGAACAAGCAATATCACTTTTTAAAGTCATGGTGGAGTCAATGCATATACGAAAACAGATGGTCGCTCACTGTTTTAATGTATTTTGTTCACAGTACACCACATATTCTTATTATTTCCAAGAGAAAAAATGGCTTTACCCATCTCTCATTTCATGCTGAAAAACATCTCTGAATATTTTGCCTAGTGTGGAGCATAGTGCTATGGATATAGTTAAGTACCTGATAAATACTTCTTGGGTTGAATTGAATTGATCAGCCTCCAGAATACTGAATGGTTTTCTAACAACATATTCTAGCCCTGTTGATTCAGTCATTTCTAGACTAAAACAACCCCATCCTTTTCCAGGAGGAGAATGTTTCATTTTGGAACAGGCATCATAGAGAATGAAGAGCCTATCAGATCCTCTGATAAACTGAAAGTCTTGGTACTGTGACCCTCATCTCCCCAGTAGCCTGAACATCACTTCCCCCATCCCTCTCCCTACCACCTTGGTTCTTTCATCTGTTGGGAACTAGTAAGAACTACCATTTACCTTAAACTTTGGCATTTCTGGATTAATTGAGTCCAGTTATGCTAGAAAAGGGCCATATAAGATACTCAACACAGTATCAGAACGTTAGAACCACTGGGTTTTCTTATAGAACTGGACTATTTAGCCCCAAAGTCAAAATGCAGACGGTCATAGCTATTAAAGGACACTGGAACTGGCAAGGTGAAGACATAATCAAATGAATCTAAAGCACATCTATTCAGTGGCAACAGAAGAAACACATTTAGCAACTAACCGCATAGGATATGGTAGTTCTCATGTATGCTCCTGTCCACTGGGAGAGCCTAGCAAAATTACAAAAAGAGGAGACTGGCATAAAACTGAGTAGTATAAACTACAGAGCTACAGAGTACTGTAGAGCAAGAAATGTGTGGGTTAGGATTATGTACTTGACAAGGTCAAAGCTGGCTCTCAAATTTTTGATGCTATCTCTGTTCCTTGAATTATAGCAGGTAGGTTGAGGAGAGTTAAACAGGAAGGCTAGTTACAGAATGTATGGTACAGGGCTGGTTATTTTTCATAGGTGGGCACACAGAATAATTATAGCTGGGGTGGAACTCTTCCGTCCCCTTACATAAGGTAGCAAATACATTTATTTGGGTGTAAACTGACTGTGAAAACAGCTGGGGTTTACTCTTGATGAATGAAGAGGTTTGCTAATTTAGCCATTTTATTACCAAAATTACCAATTACTACATCTGGAGAAGGATGGCAGAACAATAACTCTGTGTGAGATAATAGTCCAAAAATTGTGTCATTTCCTACAAAGTTGGTAGTGATGGTTGATGGAGTGTGTGGCTTCTGGAATTTCACCAATGTTTTATTGAACAAATGCTCAAGGGCTTTCATTGTGTAGGGATTTTTTAAAACCTGGCTCTTTGTTTTAGAGGTCAGAGAGAAAGAAGGCTAGGAAATACATCTTTTGCTGGCATAGGAGTAGGAGGTGTTATCTGTTTTTAATAACTTAAGTCCTAGTATAATCAAAGAACTTCAAAACTGTGTCTACACAGCGTAAGGTAAAATGCAAAAAAGTAGGTCAAACAATGGCTATTTCAATGGCAGAATTCTTCCACTGACTGATATGTCCACATAGATCATTGAACAAAATAACTTGCCAGTCTCAAAAATGGACTCTGTAGACATAGACATAATGACTAATTGCCGTTGCATTCTTCCAGTTTACCAAACTCATATGTTTTTCACAACATTTGAGAACCTTCATCCAATTCAGAAATATATTAAAGTGTGAGTGATAAATGTTGTATAGTGGAAGAATGTGGAGTCACGAGACCCGGGTTCTAATGCTAGTTCTGCTAGTAACTAGCTATGTCATCTTAAACAAGTCACCTAATCTCTTTGGACCTCAGTTTCTTCATCTGTAAAATGAGATGTGAGAATTTTATTCTATTTCTTTCTAAGTTTTCATTGGTTGCCATCGCACTATGCTAAATATAAATAGGACTTTTTTTTTGCCTATGAGTTTGCCAATTTGAGAATGCAATGCAGAAAAACAAATATGAATCTTATAATAATGCTTAACTTAACCTTATTCTCAGTGAAACTCCTTGTGACATGAAAGAAGAACAGGATGGAAGAATGCCCCAGAGAAAGGTATGGAGAATCTGAAAGGGGTATGTGAGAGTATATGTGTATGCATGTGTATTTGGGGTGTGTGGAGAGGTCATCTTAATTCCTTTTTATTTGGATTGAATATTAAAGGTTTAGGATGATTTATAATTAACATCAGCTACTTATTATGAAGCTTCATTTTCTACTTTTTCAAAGAAAAAAATATGCTTTTTAGAGGTTAATGTGTCATCATCCATACATTTTGACATACTAACTAGAGCAAATAAATCATGTAGCCAGATGAGAATGTTGGCTAATAGCCAGTGGCTAGATTTTTTTTTTTGCATCAGCAGGAACAGCCTTAAGTTGCTAATTGATATGAAACAGCTCATACAAATAAAGATAATCACTTCCGTGTTATTAAAACAAAGCTGTTTAGATGTAACTTCTTTGGCTTAATATAATTTGGGCACTTCTAATTTTTCACACTTGTGAAAAAAAATTTCCCCTCAGTGTGTGTAATTAAGTCAGGGAGATCTGTGTTCCAGTTCAGTTTCTGACGAATACTGTCTGCACAACCCTGGGCAAACCACACAATTAACTTCTCAGTGCCTCAGGCAACTCTTTAAGATTGCAAATTGCTGAACAGTTGTCAGATTACATTAGGAGAGGGAATTTCTTCATCTAGAGTTAAAAGGCATCCCAGTAAAATTGCAAGACCAGACCAAAAAAAAAAAATCAGACCAGAAGGTGAATCATATGATTTTCAGATTATCAACCTACGATCAGAGACATAAAGGAATTCATTCCTACAAGATTCTTTTAGCTGTAGCTGTTAGTTTGATGTTTTTATAGCTCAGAATTAGGATGTTGAGAGATTGGTTTATGCTAAAGTCTTTATGGCTTTGGGGGCCACTTTAAAGAGATGAGAGGTTTAAACGGCACTTGCAGTTTCTTCTGTAGCAAAGAAAAGTGAATAGAAATTTTGCTTGTATCCATTTTTGTGAATTTGCTGAAGACAATTTTTTTTTTGCAACCAAGTATTTTGATTCCTTGGTTGCTTTAAGCAATTTGTGTATGCGCCTGTGTGTGGTGGAATTCAACAATACATATGGTGAGCTTTAAATCAATCAACAAGCATTTATTAAGTGCTTACTTTGTGCCAAGGTCTGTGCAATACAAAGACATCTTTGGAGGAGGTGAGCCTCGTTATGCTAAGAAAGCTGCCTCAGGGCCGTATATTTAGCACCATAACAGGAAATAGGAAACATGGGTTTTTTTATGGGACTGGACCACTTAGCCTCAAAGTTAAAATGGAGAAGGTCACATAACTGTTAGAGGACACTGAAACTGGCCAGTGAAGAAGACATACTCAAAACTCAGTGGCAGCAGAAGAAACAGATTCAGCCACTAATCTGAAATGGTGCCTGCTCTCCAAGAATTTACAGTCTAGAGGAAAAGTCCATGTACTTATGTGACCTTAGGCAAGTCAATTAATTTCTCTGGGCCTTAGTTTCATCATCTGTAAAAAGAAGGAATTGGACCAGATAGTCTCCAAGTGCCTCTCCATCTGTAAGTTTATGAACTAGGAACTAACTATCCATGCCCTGATCTTCATTTTAACTTGGAAAAAAATGTCATTAGGACTGTGATTGAGCAAATCATAAAAGACTCTTGAAGCTATTTCTTTATGTGACTAGATCCATTTCTTGTTGGTCATGGCAGTAAGAAAAATGATAGCTGGTTGTTGAACGGGTTTATCTAACATTTTTGCCTTTTAAATGAGTTGCAGACATAACCTATGGAAGAGAATGTTGTCAGGAAGAGTTGAGTGAAAAGGGAGTGATCTTTCCTGCATTTAATTTGAAAACAACAAACTCCATGAAATTATAGAAAACAGTAATTTTCTTTTCAAATGAGAAGACAAATCTATCATGTTCCAGGATAGTTTAGCAGAAACAGCAACGGAGAATATTGGATTTGGAATCAGAGAAACTGGGTTCAAATCCCAGGTTCTTGGGCAATAATTCACTCCTTTAGATCTTAATTTCCTTATCTACAAAACTGATCGGAGAAAGATCGGACCAGATGATCTCTAAAGTCCTCTATACTTCCAAATTTTAAGACCTATAAATGCAATTTGAGATTTTTTTTCAGCACTCCCATATGAATACCCCATTAGTAACATTTCATATCTATGATTCAGATTTCCAAATGCCTCCTCATAAAGATTACATAAAATTGCCTGCCTCAGTGACCTAACTTCCTGTTCTTGGTTCCTATCTGCTGTAAAATCAAAGCAGGGCACTCCACTGACTCAGAGGTTACATAGATTCGGATGTTCATGGCTACCAGAACATTATATCCAATTACATAAGCCTTTCATGTTCAAGTCCTTTACAAACACCAACCAATTAAGTGGCGTTTCAAGCTCTAGGTGCAATTTCCCTGGGCCTCCTTGTTATAAGCAATATGGGCAAACTGCTGGTTTCTGTTCCTTCATTAATCACTGATTTCCTTCACAACCTCAGATAACTTCCCTAATATAACCCAGCCTTCAAGGAAAATGAAAATCTTACTCTTTAGTACTTCAGCTGCTTCCTCGCCTTATTCTATTTCTTCCAAAAGGTAACTGGAATTCAAAGGTGTTGGCTTCTCTGAATGTTAAAGGAGCGAGAGGAGATATGCAAAAGTCTGGATTTTTTTGCTAGGTTCTGGCTTAACTCATCTTCCAAAATGTGGAGTGAGTTGTTATAAATGGATAGGGTAGCAGAACCATGTGACTGAATATATGTTTCCTTACCCCTAACCTGTGACTTTTATCTAGAGATCTTGATACTCACTGTGATGTTTATACTCACTAAGAAGATACTTACTCTTAAGCCATAGGAAAGATGGTTCAAGAGAAATGTTTCCCTTATGATTTGTTTTTCTATATGTGACATGTGACATCCTCCTCAGAACAACATAATCCCCTTGCTTTTTGCTTTTTTCCTCATTTGCCTCAGCTCCTTGTATAGTACCCTTCATAGAGCAGAATCTACTCAGTAGATCCTCAATAAATGCTTGTTGGATTGGGCTAGATTTCCAAAAAGTTGAATTTGAATCTCATTTCTACTTCACCTTACTCTGGGACAGTCGTGGGCACCGTCTTGCTCTGCCACATGTTTCAAGATGGGTCAAAGAAGGTAAGGAGAGCAAGAACACTTGAAATGTAAAGGCAGGGCCTTTATAGCTTTCTGTGGTGTCTGCCAATTGCCCATTGCCCATGTGATGAGAGCTCTTAAATACAAGTGACTATTGAATAGAAATTTGTTTTCCTTTAGTAAATAGTTGCATTGGAGTGGAATGCTCAATACTCTGTTTTCATGCCTCTTTCCCTTCTTCGCATTTATCACTCATTGTCTGATCAGCACCAATCTGGAAGCAGTGTTAAAGCAGAGGCTTTCCACTGTGTGAGTGTGTGCTATGTTGTGTTAATTCCTCAGAAAAATCAAAGTGCTTATTTAGCTTCATGGTTTTTAAAATTGGGAATTACTGTGAATAACCACCACATGGATCCTTTTTCCTTCCTGGGCAATTAGCTTCCCTTCCCTGAAAGAAATTTGTATCCTGATTTCTCAGTTGGAGTCATTTTAAAGTTGCCTTAATTTGCTTTTCAATGATTATCTTTCTGGATAAACCAAAGAGATTAATGTTGTGAGTTTAAATTATAGTGTTGCTTACAGGTAAATGCTATGCTTTGGGGGGCTTTTATAATTTTCTACTAAAACATTTTTGAAATGGTACTATATTTTCAGTAAAGAAATCATTGTTAACTGTGTTAAAGAGTGAGTTATTTGAAATTGATTACTTGTGATCTGTTCAACAGGTCATTTAAACCTGCCTATGAGCATGGTCATATCATTTTAGAGATCACTATCAATGCTATTTTCTTATTTTGAAAAATTTTTGCCCATCACTCCCTGCTCCTTCCACTTGCATATTATTTTTCCATTTCTGACCTCACTTAAATAATATTGACATTCTTTCTCAGAGCTCTACATTTTATCTGGAAGGAGAAAAGAATTAATAAATGAGAGGGACAGGATTTTCCACTTCATTGTTTAAACTACACACATTTGGAGAGGCATAAGGATTCTAGATGTAAAGATGAAAGTCAATGGTTTCCAAAACTAAATGCATTCAAATTGTCATACTGGTGGGATAAACAATTGCCCAATTTGTTTATACTATAGCTTCTAAAGGCCCTCAACCTTAAATCATAAAGGTAATTGAGGAAAATACATAAAGGGTACTGGAGACGACTATTAGATGATTTTTTTTTTTTACTATTTTCATACAAGCTTAATGGCAACTTTCTATCCAAAGTAGAAACGCAAAATCTTAACCCGCATAGTAATTGACAGCCACACAAAAAGTTAGGAGAGGACCTGTGTACACATACATAATGCATATATTTTATGTATACACACAATGAAGCCTCACTATAATGCCATTTGTGAGGACAATGCCATTAAAATGTGTTGTTATAAGGTCCTTTCAGTACTTTTAGTAAGAAACAGCCCCTCTTCTTCCCATCTTGGACAAGGCCAAAGATCTCACTGTTAGACTGAGTTTTGTGCTACAGCATGCCATATTATAGCAAGGCTCCAGTGTACATACAACTTTATATCACATATATATGTCTCAGTCTAAAGCTAAACACTGACTAATATCTATAACAGGGAAGAACAATTAGCAAATCATGTAGCATTAGTTATGCTTTTCTTGCCAAAAGAAAAAGCATTTGTTTAAGTAAGAGGAAAACTTGGATGAATTGTTACTAATTTTCTATTTTACAAGGAATCAAGCTAAGCTACTCTCTTATTTTTTTTTTTAAAAAAGCAATAAATGATTAACTTTGCAAATATAAATGTAAACAGAATTACAATTCAAAAATTGGCTAATTGTTCTTCCTCATCATGGACCTTAGCTAATGTTTAGTCTGTAGCCATGATATAGCTACTTGTAACAGGTAAAGATCAAATGTGGGCCAATGTTCACAATAGGAAATGTCAATTAAAAATCATTAATTAAGGCTATTTTAACATTGACATCATCAAAACAAATAACATTTTTGTTCAGATGAGAGGACTTTTGTCTTCATTACAATTGTTAGTTTGTCAGTGAATGACAGATAATGTGTTTGAATGTTCACAAATACATTAGAATTTCACATCCCTTATATTTCAAAGCAGTTTTTACTGATCCCTGTATTCAAAGTATAGAATATTAAGTAAAAGAGCAAATCATTACCCTTCAAAACAGAATCATAAACAGAACTCTAATTTATGAATTTGCTAACCGTTCTTCTCTGCTAAAGACAAAACTCTGTTTAGTCTTTAGCTATAACATATACATAGTTTAATATACACCTATTATATATGTGTATTACTGTTAGAAAAATACATATTATAACGAAAGAACATGTAAAATAGAGGCACTTTAAATAATCTAAATGTTTGCATTTATGAGCACCACTCATTATTTCCTAGTTCCAGATTTCAATGAGCCCAGTGGAACTGATTCTTCCCTATTTAGAACAGAGGTTATGAAGTGAAGACAAATGGACAACATTTGGGGACATCAGGTTGACAAATTATGGAAAACCATGGAGTTTTTTCCTATATTCCACTATAGTATACTACTTTCTGAAACTAGAGAACTCAAGTTATAGACTTTCCAAAGATTTCCTAAAAAAGGGGTAATAATCTAGATTAAGCTGATGTCATACCAACAGTGGAATAAATGCCTCACTGCTCAAATGAACATGAAAAATCATATGACATAAAAGGATGGCAGGGGAAGAGTCAAGAAGTACAACTTGACTGATGTTGTGACCATGTCTACCCAAGGTGATTTGTATTATGGTATGGTGACCTGATCATTTCAACTCTTTTCACAGTTGATTTGCTGTAGCTAATCAATGTCATTACCAGATGTGAATGGATCAGGTTTTAAAAAATATATATATACATGTATGTGTGTGTGTATATATATATAATACATATATTATATATATATACACACACACACACACACATACATATAAATATATAACCTGTGTACTGGGAAAAAATGAGGAAAAAGGCATCTCCTTAATACACTTCATAGAAGGAAAAGGAGGAAATACTGTAAAAGAAAAGAATTTGAGTTCAGAGCTGCCTAAACCAGCTTTTACTCAAATTTTCTGATAAATAAGGTTGATGTCATTTTCTTTATACCTTCATTATTGGAGAAACAAAATACTGATTCTTAAACACAAAATGGAGTCAGTAATTTAAGGTATTGGTCACTGCGGAGAGCTCTCTGTATGCATAATTGGTGATATGAAGCCAAAGTCGGGCAGTCAGATTGATGATTTTTCCAAAAGTATGCAACAGGAAATTTGTGTTGGAGTTTTAGAAAAATTTCAATTAGGAGGGTGGTAGACAGTTTTTTATAAACCTATATTTCCTATTTCATTAGGCATAATATATCAATAGTAGCTTGTAAATACCTTATTTTGTTTTTGTAAAAGTGCTTAAGTGTACATAATACTATTGTGCTGTGTGTACTCTACTTAAATGCAGTGACTAAATCAATAACTAATTGTAATTTTGATGAGAAAATGAGATTGAAAATACCATTTACATGTCATTATTGTAAATTTTAATATGACTGAAATACTTTATACTATCTGAAACTAACTTTACCAGCTTCAGATTCATCATATAAACCAAGAAACACTTGGAAAACCAATTAATTTTATGGAACTCCCCCCACCTCCAACTGTCCCCCGGGTGTTTTTGTTTATTTGTGCGTGTGTGTGTGTGTGTGTGTGTGTGTGGTGTGTGTGTGTGTGTGAGTTTTGTCATGTTTTCCTTTGAGGGGTTGGTAGCATCTGATTTTGGCCTTCATGATGCAGCTGGTTAGGCCAGGGCTTTGGACTCCTTTCCCTCATCCCCAGTTAAGGTAATGCGTCCAAACCACACCAGGAGTTTTAGACCAAAGACCTTGTCCTAAAAGCAATAATTTTCAATGAATGACATTCTCTATGCACACATTTGCCATCACCAGTCAAGTCTTGCAGTGCCCTGGATCTCCCCATATGCCCTATCTGATCTGGAGCACCCCCAAGCCAAATCACATTCATGCGAAAGAGGGTGTCCTCTGGTGAACTTTTAATAAAATGACAGTTAGATACATAAAAAGTTCTCTTTCTTGATTCTCAGTGCTCATAGGTCATTTTAAAAAATCACTTCTCTGAGCAGCACAAGACAAGAAGAGCTGGTTGACAAAACATTTTTGTTACAAAGGTGTGTCAACCCTGAGCTTGTAGTTAAGAAGTTAAAATCTGTGATTTATATATATAATATATATAAAAATAGATGATCATACTAAGACTAAAAAAGTGAAAGAAATCTCCATGTCAATACTATTACTGTTTTTTTTTATCTTATCTGTTTGTTTTGTAATCGAATGCCCTTGTGATACAGAAACCAACCTACACAAAGGAAGTCTTTACATATGAAAGCTTGCATATGGATCCAATTGCTTATCAGTCCATTGAAAGAACTGTCACTTTGGGAGGGTAGTAAGCACAGGAGCAGAAAAACTGAACAAATATTGGATTGGTGGCAAGAGCAAAGATATTCTATAACTGGAGATTATTTTTCAGTCCAAATCTTAGAGGGACACTTTGTCAAGGGTGGTGCAAAGGAGAGGGAACTCCTGTGCCAAGTGGATAACAAAGAGAAAGACTAAAAAGCTTAGGAAAAATGGTGCCACTATTGAAATGTATACTGGGCAGGTTGATGTGAATCCTAAATGGCAAGTAATAGGAAATACTGAACTCTTTGTGGTGTTGGTATACTACTAAAGATTATTTTCTAATTGTCAGTTTCGATGCCTTCCAACCAATTAGATAGTGTTGGTGGCCAAGAGTGTAAGACATTCACCACTGAGACATACTGTATTTTCACTACTTTTTTTCTTAGAAAAAATTCCAAACTTTCTTCCAATGACCATTTAATTGCCATAAAGAAGCCCATGTTAGAGGGCTGGCTGTCAATAAAGAAATGATATCATTTAGGATCTTTTTTTTTTTTCTATCTTCCTTTGCCTGTTTGTTAAAAATGCAGCCGCCTTGGGGTTTTGCCTGATTTTTGAAGAAAAACTATTTTCTTTCTATCTTTCCCCTACCACTCCCTCCCTGCCCCCCCTTTTTGAAAGGAAATAAAAACCCCACAATGTGAGATCCCTTTACTTCTGCAGCATAGAAGCAAATGAAGGTAAGAAAGTCCCTTGGTAAGAAAGATTTGAGTAAGAATTCACTCAAGAATAGACATGGTCTCCACAGATAGCTGAAGGAAATAGGAAGCGGTTCAGTCTGGCACCCGGTACTCTTTGGGAAAACAAAAAGGGAAGCAGATTTGCAGTACTGCTCTCTTCTCATAGAAAACTGTAAGTATTGTGTCATGGTCCATTGTCCAATTGTGTAAGAAAAAGAAGTTGGTTGTTCATATAGCTAAAACTCAGTTTATCTGACCAAAATCCAGGATTATCTCCACTGTCTCTGCAGTGAGAGGATAATGAAGAGGATAGACCACGTGAGGAGTGAGTAGCTGAGCTTGTCGGCAGAAGAGTTCACTTCTCTCCTGTCTGAATCGACAGGGGGTGCTTCAGTGGTGACGAAATCGAACTCAGTTGGGCAGATGTCATCCATACAGCCACTGCCACTGCCCGAGCCACTGGTTTCATCACCTATTGCAAAGAGAAGGAGAAAATGTCACGCCGCAAAAATGGAGGACGAAACAAAACAGAACATGAAAAAACCAAAACAAAACCAAAATGAATTCTTTGAGGCCTTTCCTCAAGTTTGTGCGCTATTGACAAATGTTTTACTCGGCTTGACTATTTGTGCATTTGGAGACTGATGAGATGTAGTATTAACTTCTATCCCAGGTTCTATCCCATGGGTGGTGAGTGTCATAATACACATAATGGCTTACTGTGTGTGAATGTGAGTGTGTGTGTGTGTGTGTGTGTGTGTGTGTGTGTGTGTGGTGTTTCTACTTCAAACCCCACAAACTCATTTCTATTTAAGTGTTGACTATGAAGCAGCTAGGTGGCATGAGCGCTAGGCCTGGCCTGGAGTCAAGAAGACCTGAGTTCAAATGTGGCCTTAGATACTTCCTAGCAGCGTGATCCTGGACAAGTTGCTTAATCTGTTTGTCTCAGCTTCCTCACCTGTAAAATAGGGATGATACTAGCACCAACCTCGCAGGGTATTGTGAGGACCAAAGGATATATATAATAACTGTAAAATGCTTAGCACAGTGCCTCACATAGGGTTATAAATGTGAGCTATTATTAATATTATTATTATGTGTATTATTATGTGTAAGGTACAATGCTCAGTTATGAGATAAAAAAATGAAACAATATTTTTCTTCTTCTTTTTTCCTATTTCTTCCCTGTTCTCTTTCCACTCTCTTTTTTTTCTTTCCCCTTTGCCCTTTTCCCTGGCATATATTTACTTTTTGGCACAAAGCCCTTGATATTGAAAAGGTTGCTGACCTCTGTTCAAATCTCTGTCCCTGAATCATAGACTTTGGGTAACCTACCAAATTGGCATTGACCTTTTTTTTCAAGGTCACCTAATGCTGAATGGTTAGGAAGTGATTAGCATTGTCCAGAAGTCTAGGTAGGAAAGCACCCTTTCTCTAGAAGACAGTGGCAATGGTGAGCATCTCTTCCCATTCTTTTAGCCTATGGCACCAAGCTGAAGACCACTCTTTGCTCCCCTAGCCTGTCCTGGCATGCGCTAGACCTTTGTACAGACAGAGGAGGTGACACACGAGGAGATGTGGACCACTGGAAAAGAAAGAAGCTTAAATTATCTGAATTGTGGTCATCAGAACATGTTACCTTGATCAATAAGAGAAAAGATGCATTGCAGCACCTGTGTGAGTTTTGAGTAAATGACTTATAACTCCGACTTTTGTCCTGGGTAGTAGTGGGAATCTTTCTTTGTTTCTTTCATTCTTTCTCTCTTTGTCTTTGTCTCTGTCTCTGCCTTCCTTCCTTCCTTTCACAAATTAATTTTCTACAGTCTTTCTCTTAGAGCTCAGGAGACTGAAGAGATTTTTTTTTAAAGGACTACAAATAGAGCTCGGAGTTTGCTTTGGGAGTGGGAGCTGGTAAATGTCTGGAATGACATTTTTTAAATTTTATGATACAATCAGCTTCTTGATTTTACTATCCTTTTACTAATTTAATTTAGTTTTTTTTTTAAACTATGACCTTAAATTTTGAGTGCTGGAAAGAATTGGTAGGATTTTGAAGGCACAAGAATTGTTAGTGGGTGGAAGTTGAGCAAATGAGTGACAAGTTATGATTGACAGTTACAATTAGATAAAAGGCTAGGAATACAGCTGTTAGGGACAAAGTGCTGGTGATTGACAGTCATCTGTTCCAAGTCCTGTTATAGGCAGGGGTAAAGCTGGTCCCTGTAGAATGACTGTATAGCATACCTGTTACATTAACACATACACAAAACACACACACACACACACACACACACACACACACTCACATACCCCTCTTCCTTTTGAAAAGGTCATTGCTAGCATTCTTAACAGACATCATGTCACAAAGGAATGGTGTGAGAAGGTATTTAAAGGAAACATAGGAAGGAAAAACAGACATTATACAAAAAAAAATCTTTGGTCCAAAAGAAACAACTGGGTGAAGAAGCAAATGCTTCCTGGACTGGGGAATAACTTTTCCTTTAATGAACAAAATTGTTTAGTAAGCCCCATCTGTTTCTATCTTTGGAGAACTAGCTTCATCCTTGTTTTTCATAATCTACCCTTTTCAATTCCATACCTTCAGTGAGCAACTCCTTCACCCAATATCTCTACTTCCTCAGTTCTACATATAACCTTCTTTACATGTAGCATCCAGTTTCTCATTTTCCACTTATCTGATAGACCCTGCCTTCTCTTTTTGATTGCATGCCCAATGGACAGAATGAACTGCTATCCTCTGCCTGATCTGATGAGGTTAACTCTCTGAGCTGTTTCTGAGGTAATGTCACAATCTCTTTAGCTGGCAGCTGCTAACAGCTACACTCAAGTATGGAATATTGGTTAGGATCATAGGGTCATAATTTTTGGGCCTCCCAGGTAATCTACTTCAACCCCTTCACTTTATAGCTGAGGAAATTGAACTTTCCTTTCCTGCCCCTAATATGTTTCAAATAGTCTATTGGGAGAGAATCACGTTTCTTTGAATTGAATGTTTAAATATTAGATCAGATCATTTGAAAATGCTGTCCTGTGTCCTTAACATTTATCATTACTGATCCATGTGAGGGTTAAAAGAGCACATTAATTAAATTTAGAGATGCTAAATTGATAGGGGAATTGTTTTGAAGACTAGTATGGGCATGAAGTATTATAACCTTTACACAGCTATTATTAAAAGAGATTCAGAATATTAAAAAAATTTAGCAGCAAATAATGAAAGGAGATTCCAGTTGGAAAAAAAAATAATAGCCACATCTCTTTGAGAAAACTAATCATAGATACAGGTATTCAAGGGGGCAAGAATAAGTGATAAAGCAGAAATGTCAAAAGCAACAAGGGTTATAATAGCTATAAAACGTGATAATGGTTTTGAGCTTGAGATAGAAGCCAAAACAGGCAATGCTATTTAGAGCTGTGCATCTAAGTGCATCAGGTCATATCCTTTTTGCAAACAGGTCTCAAGAGATAAAACCAAGAACATGGCAATCTTGTCTCAGCTCATAAATACTGGAAAGAAATAGCAAGCACACTTGCAATGAGTTGAGATAAAAGTCATATATAGGCAGCAGTCCTTAAGTTACTGATGTTCAGTGAAAGCTCTCATCTAGAACTTTGTCCATTGGGAGGAGGAAAGCCCAAGATCTAGAAACCAGAATTTCTGACATGTCTTTACAAATCTCCCAACTAGCACCTTGCACTCTATAGGAGCTAAACTAGATTAATAGGGTAGAATTTTCTTGAGACCTGTTATTTACTATTCCTATTTGGTGGTGGTCAGGGAAGACAGGGTTACAGCTCTGCCTTTTAAGATTTTACCAAAGTGGCAATTTATAGGTATAAATCGCTACCCCTTGATCTGTGGGAGAATAAGGGAAAGATTAGAGGTATAGCCCATAACGTGAACGAAATTTTAGTTAACTGGAATTTTTATATGACATTTCCCATTTCCTTGACATGCCAGACGATGTAACTTTAGTGTTCAGATCGTGACTCTGCTAATTACTATTGTGGGGAAGTCAGTCACTTGTGGGACTACATTTGGGAAGCCATTTAGCCTTTCTCAGCCTCAATTTCTTTATTGTTGTTTAACTCAGCTATATAATTAATCAAAACTTCATTGTTCAGATGTAGAGACAGAGAGTATTTGTGATCAATTAATTTCACTTTTAATACCTTAAGTTAGCCATGAATGCTAGTGCTTTTGCTGTGAAATTAACTACAGTTCACCATGTGCCTTTATTGTATATATGTAATTGTTTGCATGTTGTTTCTCCTACTAAAAAATTAGTTCCTTGAAGGCAGAGATTGTTTTTGCCTTTCTTGGTATCCCTGGCACTCAATACAGTGCCTGGCACATAGTCAGACCTTAAAGATTTTTTTTTCTAGAAGTAGTAGGATGATCTTGAGAAGAGTGAAATTTAGGTTTATTACAGCAGAACCCCCTTCCTCCCCCATCATAGTTATAAATTCTGTCAATGGCAAAATATCCTGCCCATAGAAATGTAGTTGTTGGAGTTATTTAAAATTATATTGAATAAAGCACTAAATATATATTGCAATGGAAATGTTTCACATAATTGTACATGAACAACCTATATCTTATTGCTTATTGTTTCAGGGAGGGGAGAAAGGAGGGAGGGATAGACTTTGGAACTCAAAACTTTAAATAAAAATGTTAAAAATTGGAAAAAAATGTATTGCAGGGGACAACTCTGTAGGATAATAACTCAGAGGGATACAACTTAATAACTTCCATCTGTAATTTGTTTCTTTCCATCTCATTAATTCACACATGCAAGTACAATCTTTTGCTTCGGTGACCAAATTACAGTCACTGCTAACAAGAGTACATCTAATGTTCAAGAGATAGTTATATGATTACTTGCTCTTTTTAGCCCAACCTTTCCAAAAGATATTTTCTCTGTACATCTGATGACATCTTGAAACCACCTGATTTCTCTTATGGAAGTGAATGTTGAAAACTAAAAAATAAATACATTAACTAATTTAAAAAAGTGGAAACAAAAAGAAACCACCTGGTTTCAGTCTGAAGGTGTTTTCTAGCAAGTATATGTCCAAACATTTTGAACATTTCTGATGTAGGGGTAGCTAGATGGCACAGTGGATAGAACACCAGCCCTGAAGTCAAGAGGAACTGAGTTCAAATTTGGTTTCAGATACTTACTAGCTTGTGACCCTGGGTAAATCACTTAACCCCAATTGCCTCCCCAAAACAGCAACCAAAAAACATTTTTTTTTTGCGAAATTTCCAATCTTAAACCACAAAGTTGATATGTGACTCTGTCCAAAGCTACTTCTCAGATCAGAGAAGTGAAATACATAAAGGTACATATTTCATAAATATATAAATGGTACATATTTCTAGTCAAGAAAAATTATGTAGTGATTTTGAAATATGATCTCATTTTAATCATAAGGTGTCCATGAGGGTCACCACATTGGATTTTTAATTAAGTTGATTGCTTACTTGTGTCTTGGAAATTCACATCATTTCCATTGTATGCATTTTTTAGCTTGTTGGTCATTACTCGCAGAGCCATGATCTGTTGCCTTATGAAAGTGTCTGGTCTAGTGATGTCTACATCAACTTCTGGATTATTGATCTGATTGGTCAGCCCATCATTCATGATCTCAGGCAAGTATCTATAAGGTTGAAAGGAGATAAAAATTATTAGAAAAGGTTCACTTCAAAACAGGATTTTTTTCATATATAATAATAACCCAAAACAAAGCAAATTAGCTCATTAGGCACAGGTTCCAGGAAAACCATCCAGCAACAAACACGCTTATTATATTAGGTAAATAAAATTTTTAAAAGAGGAAATTGTGGCTAAAATAATGACTCCATCATACAAGTACTTACACTTCATTGTTGTGTCATTAATATCTATGAATGAAGGATGAAATGGAGAATTATGGAAATTAGATAGCCTGTAAACATCTGACTCATGGATTAGATAGTTTTAGTGAATGGATTTTAGTTGCCTGGATTAATAATCTAGCTTGGATAATAGCTTGAATTCTCCTCATGCTTTTGAATGTGTAGATTGGGCCTGCAAAATAGCAATGGTATAACCTTGAGATCCTCCTTGAATTAGAACCAACCTTAGGAGAGAAAGACTGTTTTAGGAAGTCCTAGAACTGGGTTCTTAACCTTTTTTTGTGTCATAGGTCTCTTTGACAGTCTACTGAAACCTATGAACCCCTTTTCAGAATTATGTTTTTTAAATGCATGAAAGATAAAAATAAAACACAAAGGAAACCAATTATATTGAAATATAGTTATTAAAATAAAAAAAAAACCCAAGAAGTTCACAGATCCCAGGCTAAGAATCCCTGACCCAGAAGGAGTTTTAATCTTTAAAAGACTGAAGTTGATATTACTTAGAGTTTCGACAAAAACTTGAGAAAAAAACTAACACAAGTGAGATCAGTGGGATAAAATTGTATTGCTTTCAGTTCAGTGAAATTCAAAAAGCATTTGTTAAGCAACTACTAAAAGTACTCAGGATACAAAGACAATGAAAAATAGTGCCTGTCTTCTTTTTCTTTCCTTAAGGACAATCTTTGTTACAAGTGATGGCTCTCTGGGAAGGCAAGGGCAAGACTACAGAGAGAAATCTAGGTAATGTAAATACATAAATATGCACATACATACATTAATTAATGATTTTTTATTTTTCTAATTATACATAATCATATCATTCTATACAGGACTAATAATTTTTAGAATTGGTATACATACAACATACGGCATTTCAAAAAGTTCTTCAAAGGAATATTTAGCTAATTAGTTTTAGGAGGTCCAATCAATTTTCAGAGTCTAATCCAATCTCTCTACAAACTCTTCAATGTGCCATTAGTAGATGAAATTTAGTCATTTACCTTTTCAGTTTTTTCTAGGTTGCTTGCATATACCTTCTTGGTCAAAACTAATAATTAATCTATTAAAACATAACTGATTTGTGAAGCTTCTGTTTCCTCTTTTTCTCTCTGATCTCTACTTCCTCTAATTCCATCTTTTAAATGTATCTTTCAAAATAGCTTGTAGAAAAGATTTAATGATAATACAAATTAGCATTTACACAATACTTTAAAGCTTGCAAAGTGCTTTACATACTATCTCATTTGAGCCTCATAACAACCCTGGGAGCTAGGAGCTATTATTATTATCCCCATTTTATAGATGAGAAACCTGAGACTAAGGCAGGTTAAGTGACTTGCCTAGGGTCATATAGCTAAGTAAGTGAGGCAGAATTTGAACTAAAGTCTTCCTGACTTAAAGCCACCTAAGTGGCTTCTTTACATCCCTTTAAGCTAATAACTTTGATTGTCCCAGGTCTTCTCATTTTAAGATCCCTCCAATCCTCTGGTCTTTTTGTTTCTCATATCTTTCTATTTCAGGGTACTCCTTTTGTGGTCCTTCTTGCCACCTTGTTACCTTGTTCTCTGACAATGATGCTAGTTCTCTCCTCTTTAGGTATCATCTTCAGGCCCTCAAGTCTTACATATATTTTTGGAGTTATTTTCATCATGGGTTTTTTATACCTTTCCCCCTTATTTCTCACTCTGATCCATAAGATTTTTCGTACAGTATAATTATGTTGGAAATTATTCTTAGTATAGGCTACTCATTGTCATCTTCCTGATTCCTCCAGGAAACCTCCTTTTTTCAAGTCTTTCAGTGATGCTAATAGATCCTATGTATCGACTTCCAAACTAGGAGATGGAAAAAAACACACACAAGGAATCTTGCAGTTTATTTTTAAGTCAGGGTGTTGGATTATGTGAATGAAATGTTTGTGTCTGAATTGTTTCATCTGACTTAAATCAAAGGTCCTCTGAGCAGGCCCATGTATCCATTTATGTCCTGAAAAGTCCCAACTACAGTTGGCATTCACCAAATAATAAATCAATAAACACACAGAGCACAATGTAAATTTTCCCCCCAAGAAGTTTGCCTTTCAAAAATATCCCCATAAAAAGTCACAGAAGCACGTATCTCTGTTTTTACAATAAGGCACTAACTTCTGTTCTACGTTTCAGTTCCCTTGTTATGTAAACTCAGTCAGTAATTTAATTTGTAGACTAGATCCCATGGGACCTCAAATAGCTGATTTGAAGGCAATGAAGGGATGCATCAGTGGTTCAGATGTCTAGGAAATGGATGGAAATGGTATTCATGAGATCCCCAATTCTAAGGATTTAAGGATCTGTTCCCACTTTGGGTTCAAGGATAACAGCTCTGAAGGAATCAATGAACACTATAGAAACAGGCTTTTGTTAGAATTTGAACTCTTTTTATATAACATAAAGAAGATGCCATATGATTATCTGTTGGTTGAAGTAATATAATGTGTCAGACTTCCTGCAATCTGCCTTCACACAATAGTGAGTATCAGAATCTAGTGGAACAAAGGCAAGGATTCCAAAAAGAACAAAAACCAGCCAAGGACATGAAGCTTCACCCTTTGCTGAAACAACAGTTTCTCAAAGGATGGAGGGTGACAGTTGATTCTGGTGTTACTGCTTGATGTTTTAGCAAAAGATTACTGCAGATATACCTGTGTTGAGTCAGATGAGGACTTCGTTTTTGTTTTCTTTTTGTACACGGCACTCACTGCCCTGCCAGCTAAGACTGTTTATCAGAAGCTGGCTACAATAGCTTACATGGGAATTCTTCCCCTGGGAGCCTGAACATCCAGGAACAATAAGAGACTGCCAAGAATGCCTGGCCTCTAGCTGTGCCTGCTGAAGCTTCCCTGGTTACAATGAAAACAAGGAACAATGCATCAGTGTCCTCAAAAACCTTTCCTCCTCCCTGTGTATTTAAAGGGTAACTTTGAAGACAATATAGAACTTTAAATCTGAAAAAGAAGGGAAATTACCACTTTGTCAATTACCAGAGGTAAGAACTGAGAATAAATCCACAGAGCTGTCTAAAAATGGGAGATGGAGACTGTAGGGTCTGTGAAAGAAAGCCCTTGACAGAACTTGGATTTCACATACGAATTTTGTTTTTGATCTTCAAGGCTCAGGAGGCCCCTCACATCTCTACTACTCACCCACAAGGAGAAAGTAATTTCTGAACTTGCAACTTTGATACCTTTCAGTTGCAAATTATCAATAGGGACTTTATCCCATCTGTGCAGCATCATCTGACCTGGAGAGGACATTGTCCAGAGGTGGCAATGGAGAAAGGATTGGCTTGGTTTTGATTCTTAGGGGGTCACTTTTGAAGCCATGTCTGCCTACAGAAGGGAGACACTCAAAAGAAATGGCAAACTGGAATGCAAAAACTGAGATAAGTCTCTGTCTCCCTTTCCTTTTGGGATTCTTCTTAATGGACTTTCACTATATATGAAGGGGAATTACCAAAAGATTTGGAAACATGGCTGACATTTTTTATAAAGGGCCTTCTGTTTTGTAAAGAGCTTGTTGGAGGTGGGAGTGGGTTATATCTTGGTCTATGCCTTGCATATCTTTTGCTTTTTCTTATCTAGTTTTAATTATAGTCTTTTCCCCTTCCTTGATCACACAGAAACATTGCTGCTGAATACTAAGGTAGAGGGGGTGGGTGGGAGTGCAGGAAGGGCTAATATCTGAATCTTTATGGAATAACATTGGTTGTCAAGGTCAGCCCTACAGGTGGTGTGATCTGTAGGGGCATAAAAAGCATGCCTGGGCTCTAATCATTTACTTCATTGTGAATGGGATGCCACAGTGAAGACTTCTCAGTGTAACTAAAGTTTGGGATAAGACTATCCTAAATCTGGTAATAAGTTCAGGAGGTAGGATAGGGTTAAGTATAGATTTCTGTAAGTTTTTTTTTAGTGTCATATATCAGTAGTTAAAATTTGTCTAGTTGTTAAGCCTTAGCCTATCTTTTAATCTTATTCAGATGCACCTTTGCCCCTCATCCTGAAAGAATCTGGCTCCTGTTTGTCTACAGGCCCTAGAAAACCCTTAAAATGTTCCTTATCTACTCCCCTTATCTCCCTTTGAAAGGACCTTACTCAGATGACTTCCAGTTCCCTCCATTATCTATTCCCATTGTCTATTCAATCTCTCAGACCTTCCAAAACAGTTGTAAACTATCTTTCTGTCATGGTGGCCTGGCTCAACAGTACAAAGTCTAGCTTGACTGCACATTTTTAATTGCTTCTTTGACATTAGCTCAACAAACTAAGAAATATAGAGATGTATACTATTTCCTTTGTTCTATGGTAGAGTCTCACATGTGAGATTGTGAGCTGAGTCAATGGACAGGTGGTGGGAGGGGGAATTTACCCATTAGGGCTATTTAACCTGGCTTTCTGCTTCTGTGTCTTTGTCTCCCCTCATCAGCACATACTGGTGGAGGGACACCCAAATCTCGAGATTTGAAATAATAATAATAAATTAACTTTCTGTTTCTCCTTGGATACCTCTGTGTTTTTTTTTTTTAAATTTGAGTGGCATCCCACACAATTGGCATCTTTCTAACTAGGAATTTTTCCACTTACTGTATACTGGACCTGGAGCAAGTAGCACATAGCAAACATTCAGCTGAGGTGGTCAGCCTGCTGTGAGGGAATGACAAAGAATGACACAAAACTGATGTAGGTGAGGTTTCCATGGAGGTGGGGGGAAGGGAGAGGAAGTACTCCAGTTTGACATCTAGTAATACCCTATATTAACTATTTATGCTAACTAGATGCCATGTTATTATTGTTATTTAATTATTTCAGTTGTATTTGACTCTTTGTGACCTCATCTGGGGTTTTCTTGGCAAAGATAATGGTTTGCCATTTCCTTCTCTACCTCCTTTTATAGATGAGGAAACTGAGGCAAACAGGGTTAAGTGAGTTGCCCAGGGTCACACAGCTAGTAAGCATCTGAGGCCAGATTTGAACTCAGGAAGATGAGTCTTCCTGATTCCAGTCCTGGATGCTCTATCCACTGATCCACCTAGCTGCCCTTAACTAGATCCTAAGCTCTGCATTTTCTTGTGCCACCAAAGGACTATAATTGTTGCTAGCCATGTCTAAATTTAGGATTGGGGGACAAGGCCTTCATTTCTCCATCCTAGCTATAGCTCTGTCCACTAACCTAATACAATACCTAAAATTCCTACCATCAGAATTTATCCTTTCATTTAAGGTTCTGTTTCCAGAAAGCACCTAATGAAATGCAACTATGTTATATGGGAGTGCTAGCATGCTAAGTGAGCACTGATCTCTTATGAGTGTGTTAGTACGGATTAATCATTAAAACTTAAAGAAGCAGATCCTGAGGGAATAAGCTGAGAGACCCATACATTTTAATGGCTATTGGAAACTGGTCAAGGTTTGGTGCCAGGCCAGATCAAGTTGGTGGTGTGTGATTGTATTATATGAGAATTGGTTAAAGAAGCTAAAGATGATTGGTCTGGAGAAGCCCTGGGGGGGGGTGAGGGAGTGGAGGGACATGAAAGCTGTCTTTGGTATTAGAATGAGTCATGGGGAAGAAGAATTACACTTGTTCTGCTTGACCTCAGAGATCAGAAATAGGAGGAACAGGTGAAAATTTTCTAGAGGAAAACTGATGCTTGATGTCAGGAAAATCCCGACAATTAGAGGTATGCCAAAGGAGAATGGGCTGCCCTGAGGAAGGAATGGGTCACCACCAAGTGTGGGTGGTCATGTAAAGACCTGCTGGTCACTTGCAGGGTATGCTTTAGGCTGGGTGTTTTTCAGATTGCATATTGGACTACATGTTGGCTGAGGTACCATTTAACTGAAATTCAGTGATTCTTCCTGTCTAGTGTCTCCTTCCCTACTGCCTACAAATATGTTCAGGTCTCCTGCCATCCTCAAAAAACA